>NW_017803887.1:1236981-1282805 GCF_001625305.1 Branchiostoma belcheri
ATGTGACCTTACTACCACCACCACAACTACTACTACTACATTCACCTTGCTGGCAGTTCTGTCCAGTCCATCCAGGTGAGCAGGTACATTTGTATCCGCCATCTTGGTTCACACAGCGTCCATGCTGGCAGGGGTTCTTGTTGCACTCATCTATATCTGTGTGTGAGAAAAAAAATCCAAAATCGTCCATGATCCAAGCCATACCATCTGAATTCAAAACCTAAGGGAAAATAATGAAAATACAGTCCCATGCTGACTACCACAATTTTCAACCACCATCACAACAGAACTGACCTTTCTTGCAGTTCTGTCCAGTCCATCCAGGTGAGCAGGTACATTTGTATCCACCATCTTTGTTCACACAGCGTCCATGTTGGCAGGGGTTTTTGTTGCACTCATCTATATCTGTGTGAGAGACAGAAAATTAAAAAATCGTTCCAGCCATACCACCTAATATATATAAATTGAGGGCTTAAAAAGCAGAAAGAAAAAAGTACATAGACATACATTTTGTGTATGTGTGACCTTACTGCCACAACCACAACAACAACTACTACATTCACCTTGCTGACAGTTCTGTCCAGTCCACCCAGGTGAGCAGGTACATTTGTATCCACCATCTTTGTTCACACAGCGTCCATGTTGGCAGGGTTTCTTGTTGCACTCATCTATATCTGTGAGAGTAAAACAGAAATCAAAAATCGTCCCAGCCATAACACATAAACTGAGGGCTTAATAAGCAGAAAGGAAAAAAAGTAAAAGTACGTAAACATACCTTTTGTGTATATGTGACCTTACTACCACCACCACAACTACTACTACTACATTCACCTTGCTGGCAGTTCTGTCCAGTCCATCCAGGTGAGCAGGTACATTTGTATCCGCCATCTTTGTTCAGACAGCGTCCATTTTGGCAAAGGTTGTTGATGCACTCATCTATATCTGTATGAGAAAAAAAAGATCCAAAATCGTCTATGATCCAAGTTATACCATCTGAATTCAAAACCTAAGGGAAAATAATGAAAATACAGTCCCATGCTCACTACCACAATCGTTAACCACCACCACAACAAAACTGACCTTTCTGGCAGTTCTGTCCAGTCCATCCAGGCAAGCAGGTGCATTTGTATCCGCCATCTTTGTTCAGACAGGTTCCATGTCGGCAAGGGGTTTTCGCACACTCATTCAGGTCTTGATGAAGAAATAAATAAAGCAGAAGTACTCAGTTCACAGTTCAAAAGTGTTTTCACAGAGGAAGACACCACAGATATGCCATCTCTAGGTCATCCCTGTACTCCTCCAATGGAACATATAGTAGTTTCTACTGATGGTGTCGAAAAAATGCTTCAAGGTCTCAATCCCTCTAAAGCATCCGGACCAGACCAAATACCACCGTGGTTCCTCAAGTTGACAGCTAGTGAAATCGCGCCTGTTCTAACCAATATTTTCCAACACTCGCTAAACACTGCAGAAATCCCTAAAGATTGGAGGGATGCAAATATATGCGCCATCTTTAAAAAAGGAGATAGAGCGGTCCCCAGCAACTACAGACCTGTTTCACTGACCTGCATATCCTGCAAACTACTTGAACATATCATCCATAGCCAAATCATGAAGCACCTAGAAAGTTACAGTATATTAACGGATTACCAGCATGGATTCAGAGCCAAACGATCCACAGAAACACAGCTTATACTAACAGTCCATGACATAGCTGGCGCACTAAACAGTAAACGGCAGGTAGATTTAGCAATACTTGATTTCACTAAAGCCTTTGATAAAGTCCCCCATGGCAGGCTCATCTCAAAACTGGAGTATTATGGAATCCAAGGCCCTACGCTGAATTGGTTAAAGGCTTTCCTGACCAACAGGGAGCAAACAGTAGTGGTTGAAGGGAAGGCGTCGGCTCCAGTTAAAGTAGCGTCTGGGGTCCCTCAAGGAACCGTCCTGGGGCCATTGCTCTTTCTCTTGTATATAAATGACCTACCAGATCAGCTTGACTCAAATGTGAGGTTATTTGCCGATGACTGTCTATTGTATGTAGAGCTTTCTACACAGACCGACTCACAACTTCTCCAAAAAGACCTGAACACCCTGGAAGAATGGCAAAGCAAATGGCTCATGCAGTTTAATCCCGAAAAATGCTACATTATGCACATAACAAACAAACGAACACCACATGCAACTAGCTACCAGTTTTGTGGTCAGGCTTTAGCAACCACAAAAATCCATCCGTATCTGGGCGTCACGCTGACAAGCGGACTGAAGTGGGGTGCACATGTTAATAATATCACAACTAAGGCGAAACAGACATTGGGAGTGATTAAACGTAATCTGTGGGCATGTCCAACGAGAGTAAAATCACTTGCATACACGTCACTTGTAAGACCGAACCTAGAATACGCTGCGACAGTATGGGATCCATATACAAAGAAAGACAAAGACAAATTGGAAAGGGTACAGAATCAAGCTGCAAGATTCTGTATGAACAACTATGTAAGAGGTGCTAGTGTCACGGAAATGAAAAGAAACCTACAGTGGACCTCACTTGAAGACAGAAGAAAGATGTCTAGACTATGCATGATGTACAAAATGACTAATAAACTGGTGGATGTCCCAACTACTAAGTACCTAATACCAGCCCAGAAGAGAACAAGAAATAGCCACGCATTCAAGTACCAGAGTTATCAACCAAGGATTGAGGTGTTCAAGAATTCATTCTTTCCTAGAACTATCGCAGAGTGGAACTCACTGTCACCAAGTACAGTAGGGACACTGTCAATAGATAGCTTTAAACAATGTCTAGAGCTAGAAGTTCAAGGGTTAGGTGTAACAAGTCGATCGGTGTAATATAGCCAGCTGCCGCCGCGCCGCGTGCCTGCGAAGCTGGTGTGTTACGCCGAAAGGCGGTTATACCGGCTATACAGATACAGATACAGATACAGAAATGACCAAAAAATGTATTTTGATTTGATTTATTGAGATTGCAAACAAATACAATAATCGTGGGCCAAAGGCAGCGGGGGCTGGTGTTGGGGATGATGAAGGATTACCACATAGCAATACCTAGCCATGGGAACATAATTCTAAATGCTAAAGGGCGTCTAAAAATCAAACTGAATTCTTTTTTCTTAAATTACAGTACATCACATTTACAAATACTAGAAAGGTCTATGGATGGGTGAATGCAGCATAGTTTACTCCATTTCCCTTCCATAAAAAATGGATTGTTGACAAATCACACACTGTGCCAAGTTATGCCAGTCTGAAAAACAATATATTCCATCCACATCTATGGCATGTAGGAAAATATCGTAATGCCTAGTTATATACGTGGACATGGAATTGATGTGTATAGAAAGAAATGTTTGGCGACGTCTCAGGGAGGAGCCTAGTGGTACAGTATTGTGTGCAGTTTGCAAGAATTCTAGGAATGGTACAAGCATTTTGTCGACAGGAATGGAATGTCCACAGGCATGTCTCTGACCCACATCTATGCCCACATTCCTGGATACCTTTGGGAAGACCTCTCTGCCCCAGATGGCCCTACTTTCTGTGACCCTGGGGCTCGTTCACTATACACTCAGGGGAGGAGTGCACTGTATCTGTCTAGACTTAACAGGTACCAAGTCTTCCTCAAAATCATGAAACGATGACAATGCCATGCAAGCAATAACCCTAACAGCAACCACCGTCGCCATGGCAATGTATGTTTTCATTGCCAGTCTTGTTGTTATATTTTGCCATTTAAGGTAGGGGTATCCGGGATCTCATATCGGAGTACTGTGACATTACTTACCCGTGGTTGACAGAGATGTGACGGTTGTTGATAAGGCCAGGACGGTCGCATTGCTGTTTGTAAATGGCAGATATGTTGGGGTCAAGTTGACAAAGTCGAATGCCGGGTTGTTTTCTCGGTAGAACTCCGGCTGCCATGGCGTACTGAATGACCCCTGAATCGGGTGCAGGACCATCGTGCCATTTTGCTGAAGCGCCATCTACAAAAAGGAACTTTAAAAAATGAACACAAGGTGCCTAATACATTCCACCTAAAGGCGGTGTACATATTTGAATTGGCTAACTGTAAGCAGCAAACATATAAACTTGTCATGTTGCCTTTGGTAGTGCATCAATCTGGAAGTCAATGAGAGTGCCCAACTCCTTTTGTAGCTAATGTAGAATATGTAAAACTGTGTAAAACATTAATATAAACACAGGGTCATACTGAAAATATTTACGTCAAAAATGGTGTCCTAACTTAATCAAACTACAGTGATACAGTGAGTTTCTGTAAACACTATTGATTGATTGATTGATTGATTGATTGATTGATTGATTGATTGATTGATTGATACATACCATGCAGATTGTGTATCAGAAAAAAATGTACGAGTATTTGATTACGAATATCTTTAAACAATTTCAAAAATCATTTTTCTACTTTCTCGTTCATGTTTTTCTGATGCACAAAGGGGTATTGTATCAACAGCACCCGGCTCAGTTTAATCAAAGTCAAAGACTACACTTCTTTTTACTTGTGCCTGTAATCAAGACTAGTACTTCTTAGCGTACCTGCCCACCGTTGGTGACATGAGTTGCCAGGATGACAGAGGTGACAGCTAATGCTACAACCAGAAGTCCACAACCCAGTGCAAGCCAGCACACTCTGCTGGATTTCCATTTATTCCATATTCCAACGACAAGCCCTAACACATAGAATATCTATTATTGCATGCATGTATTGTTTTACGTTCAAGGGGTATTTCATCAGCAATTTATGATTTTATACTAATTATATGTCATTAAGAATATCAGAAAATATAAAAAAGGCTATGCCCGTTTGATGTGATCCCGAAGGACAAACCCTCTAAAGTATAAGCTTCAAAGCAATGAGGCAATACCAGTATAACGTATGAGAAATTATTATACATAGTGTACTGTATAAACAAACTCAGGATAGGATTTGTTTTTAAAGTAAAAATTTGGAAAAGACTACTGATTTTTCAACGAATGAGGATTAGAAATAACTAAGATTTTGATTTGAATATACATGGGTAAACAAAAAACATGAAACTAGATATTTAAAGCAAAAAAATGACAACAATCAGGACCTTTTATACTATTAGTGCAAAACACGTATTTCTTGAGCTAATTTCTTGCGATTTGAAAATTAGAATTGAAAACAAATTTAAAGAAAAATTGTGACTTAAACAAAGTATTTGATAATATGAATTAGAAATGTTACTAAAAATCTACCCAATTCCTAAATTCGCAGTTTTCTTGTGTATATTAATTTCTTTTCGTTGATTTACTATTTATAGGAAGTTAAGATGTCATTTGTGACAAAAATTTCAGATCAGGGTCATAAAAGAGAGTATATTGGGGTAAATAATGAGTTCAACACGATTTTCACACATGCTTTTCCACTGTGTTTTGTAGCAAGATAAACACAAGGAGTTTTACCAAACATTAAATATTGACTTGAAACGCATTATTAACGTGATTTAGAATCACGTCCCGTCAATATTAAGATTTTTGACAAAAGGTAAAAAAAATATATTTGACAATGTAGTGACAATGTTGATTTGTTTAGTTCACATTGTTTTCTTAATTAAAGTAAACATTGCATCTCTTAATTATGGGATTGTATTGAATAATGATGATGTAACGTACCTTTAGCCCGGTGTGCAAAGCTTTCTTCCTCGGGATCTTTGTACCCGTAAACATCCTCTGGTTTGTCGTAGTCGTTCGAGTAATTATTTTCTTCAAACCCCTTGTAAGTGTGGGCATCCTCTTGCTCTTTGTCACCCTCGCTAACCTCCTCTGGTGTCTCGTAGTCGTCCGAGTAATGCTTTTCTTCAAACCCCTTGTAAGTGTGGGCATCCTCTGGATCTTCGTACCCGTCAACATCTTCTGGTTTCTCGTAGTCGCGGTAGTAATGGTCTCCCTCAAACCCCTTGCTGACCTCCTCAGCCTCTTTGTACCCGTAAGTATCTCCTGATTCCTGCCCCGAATACACCACTACGTGATCTCCCACGTGAAGGTATCGAGGCACGGCCTCGACAGGTTGTAGGTCGGTGTAGTTGCTAGTAGCGATGTCGTACGAGCCAGCGGCCGCCTCTTTTCCGATGATCGTCTGGTTGTAGGCTTGCTTTCCACTATTGACAGCCTTCCTTTGGTTTTTGTTATCTCCCCCAATGCTTTTTTCAGGGATGGAGGGCAACTTTTCTTTTACGTGCTTGATATTTTTACCACGTGTGGCAGCTGAGGTGTATATGTTGGGGACAGAGGGTTGAGGGAGGGTTGCAGCCTTGCTTTGCATTTTGGAATCTCCCCCATTTCCCTTTTCAGGGACAGAGGGCACCTTTTGTTTGAGCGTGTTTTGGCTTGGTTTCTCTTCCTCCAGCGATGGGGTTGTATCAGTTGTCGCCATCCCTACGTTATCAAAAGGGGGTCCATAATCAGAACTGTTTGCTGCTTGCAAAGGTCAACACACAAGCACAAACTACATATTATTCAAAATAAGATCCATCAATAGCTTGTTGAGTTATACTGTTAAAGCACACACGCACACAGACATGCGAGCACGCACGCACGCACACACGCACACACACATAAACACACACACAAAAAAAAGATACACACACGCAAACATACGCACGCGCACGCACACGCACACACATAAACACACACACACATAAACACACACACACACAAAGATACACACACGCAAACACACGCACGCACACACACACACACACACACACACACACACAAACAAACACACACACAAACACACACACACACACATAAACAGACAAACGCGCGCGCAACACCTAGTGCGCTCTCTACACCAGTAGCCTTTCCAGTATACCGCAATTGGGGTGGATTCTCCTCGGGGCTGCAAGAGCTCTTCACCGCCCGACTCAGCTAGGTTCACCGTCAGCTAGGTTCACCGGTATTTTTTTTTTTACGACTGGATTTTAATCAGTCCCATCGATCCCCTCTACCTCCTGGCGTACACAAAATTCATATAGTCGTAAAGCCTAGGGGCCTGGCCCTGGTGTTTAAAAAACCGATGGATTTTTTTTGGGGGGGGGGGGAGAAACCCTTGTCCGCTACCAGAATTTGTTGCCGCCCAAGCCCTTTATCAAACACGCCAGTAGTGGGAACGTTAGAACCAAGGTGTCAACTCTGGGTTAAATTATTAGCGGGGCGAATGGCCTCTCAGGCCGAAGTTTTTCTCACTCACCCACGGTGGCGGTAGGGTCTGGCACCCTGGCTAAGCGGTGCGACACTCCAAAGGGGTGGCTGGTTGAGCTCGACGGGGAAAAACTATTAGAGCTGGCCGCGAAGACAGCCTGCCGCAAACACGATAAACTTAAACCAGACTATACAGCCAGCTATCTGTCTCTGTGACACAGAACCACAGCTACAAGACATCACGTAAGCGAGATTACCTACAGACAGACGATATGAAGCAAACAAAAAAAAGGTCTGAAAACGTGTACATGTACAGATTAGTCTCATTCTGGGAAAGTCTACGGCAACATGTTAAATCTGCACACAGAAGGCAATTTTCAGCAGACTTCGCTTGTACGTGTTAGCGTGTAAATATTTCTATTTTCTAAGCTGCCATGTGTTGTGTTTTTTTAACAAAATCTCCGCCAGGAAGAATAGCTTTGTAGACAAGTGTGTATGATGTTAATGGAGAGATAAATTCATCGACGTCCTTGAGTGTTCAGGCATTTCAGGGTAAGGACACACCCTTCCACGGGACAAAAAAGGGCGGTAACAAATTCACGTCATTTGGCCTAAAACGAAATCAAGGAAATTTGGAATAATATCTAATCAATAGACTAGAAGAGGAAGAACCAAAGTAACAGTCGATCGTTGTCGAGGTCAAAAAAAGAAGATGTAGACTAGGTTTGCTCGGCCGCTTTTAGCTTCTACCCCGCCGGGCCAATGAGCCCTACCCGATGATTTTTGCCCGAGAAAAAAAATCTCGTCAGCTAACTGTAGCTCTGGGGGAGACTAGTGGCTGGATTTAAGAAAAGGAAGACTAAAAAAATATCAGACAAAACAACCTATATTATGAAATACGATAACTAGGCATAGAAATACCTTAGTTTGTTGACTGACAACGCTTGTAAGAGAACATCTCGAAATGGTGGATGTCTGCGTGGCTGTTGTGATTTTTATGTTATAACCAATGGTACAGATGTAACATATAAGCTCTCACACAGACTAATGTCTATTGCGTGGCAGTGAAAAACGCAACCAGACTAATCATATGAAATAATTATACACCCTCTGCGAGTCGGTCTTACAAAGACTATGACACCCACGCCGATTTTATTTCATATCATTTTATTGACTCTTATCAAAGAAACTTAGCTCTCGATCTATGCCCAAATAAGGATCGCGTGAGGGCTGAATCCTGAGAAAAAAGGCCTCCAAAGCACATTTGTTTATTGTTTATTTAACCAGAGAAACATATCGCAATGGAGGGCGATTTTCAATGCACCCTTGGGGGCAATCCCCGAACACAATAAAATAATAATTAACATATAACATGTTGCGCACTTTCACACAGTAGATAGACTCCCTCTACAATTAAATAAACCTACATGTAGTAATGAATACATGACATGTTTTGTCGCAATAAAAGTATGATAAACTGGAAGGGGAAATACATAAAATGATCCTTAGGTCCGGTGTCACAGCGATCTCACCCCCGACGACCCCCCCCCCCAGAACCCCTATTTAATTAGTCTATTTAGCCTCTTTTACACTGTACCACAGATATGGCAGGTACACAAATTTGATTCACAATTCTAACTATATTATTACGTGTTAGCATAGTAGAGCGAACCCCTCAAAACCCTCACCAAACAACCTCGCGTGGTGTTTTGTTAAAAATCCGATTTAAAACCGTAAAGAAACTATCTATTTGCGTGCATTGGTTTTTATTCGGTTATCATTTAGCAGTTTGTAAAAGCCTAGTATGAACGGGGTCTAAAAATTGCAACCCATAGAGCGCTCTGGTTGAAAACCTTGGCGGGAGGACACGCTCTTAGCGCCGTAGACATCGGTGAGCGACGGCGGTCTGTTTACCAGTCTACAACCTTGCCCGTTTAAATGTACAGTGTTTACCTTTTCACATACCCAGGATGCTTAGCGCCAAGGCGGTCGGTATGAGATGTACTGTTATACAGCTCTTTTCTCTCTCTCTCTGTGTGTGTGTGTGTGTGTGTGTGTGTGTGTGTGTGTGTGTGTGTGTGTGTGTCTGTGTGTGTGTGTGTGTGTTTGTGTGTGTGTGTGGTGTTTGGACATTGTGTTCAAAATTAGCTAACTTACGATGACGGGATGAATTTGACAACAAATAGTATGTAATCTTCTTGTGCTTTAGTTGTAAGCAATGAACTGTAACATGTGGTTTACAATATTACTCTCTACAGTGGTAACGTTATATCGTCTGTCAATAGAAAAGGAGGTACACCTGTGGACGTTATAGTATGGAAATATTGAGGCATTCATTATTTTAGATTCTATAAAAAAATAACGGCTCACAGTGGCCAATGTGAAGATGTTGACACTTTGGAGCATCTAATCCGTAGGGTGTTTTTGGCACCCAGTTAGACAGTATCAGGTGGGGAAGTCGTGTAAAGTGCCGTTCTCAAGGGCACAACGTCGGGCCACGGTGAGTATCGAACCCGGAACCTCTCGGTTCCGAGCCCAACGGTCTAACCGCTGCGCCACCGACGCTACTTAGATTCTATCATCGAATGAAGACGTTTCAAAGAAACGCATAATTCTAGCCCCCTGGCGCTATGCATCATGGGAAAGTAAAAAAAGGTGTATTAACCTGTTTCCTCAGGCAGAAGAGTCTATGTAGTCGTTTTGCCCGGGGGCTTCACAGTATCGCGACAATCTCCTGACATGTTCTGTTGTGTTCACTGACCTTTTAAATAGGCGACGCGTCTACCAAGAAAGGCGCACCCAACATTTTCAGCCAGACGCTGTATTTGATTTTTGGTGAGAGGTTCCGGTCATCGTTGTTTCAAAGGTAAACCTAACATTACTTGATTTTCTTTCGAATAAGATATCTACCTTCTTTTCTTTACAGTTTTTGACAACGTAGAATAAATTTTCAGGCAATGAACTAGACTGACATTATCTGAACACAGTCAAGTTGTAAACGTAAGATTTTCTGTGGTAGAATTTTCAGCGTGGCTATGACATAGCCGACTGTTTGCCTACGACAACCGTTTTCTGTCGCAGGACAGATTTATTTTGTACGACACATATACGATTGCTCTAAATTCGTTGTCGTGTATGTATCGCACGACAAATTTGACAAAGATCCTTGTAAACAACAGGCCTATTGTTTGGCATTGCAAATTGACCTCTTCGACTGTTTGGCTAATAAATTCTGGATGTAAATCCAACTCTGTGAGGTCAATTTTGTGATAATCGCATTGTTTGTAAACCCCTTAGACATCAAAAATCATGAAAGAGAAGACTGTTGTTGGTAAATTGCCTAAATAGTCTTAAGACGTATCGGGCACGTACACAAAGCGTGAACAAAGCTCTGTGACCTCTACATGCTGCAGTGTCATTTGGGGAGGGGTCTTTAAAGTATAATAGGTGTTCAACTGCCATGTCGCTTGGTGGTGAAAGGATATTGTTGTCATGATGTTCTGTTATTGTTTAAATCTTAACTGTTTAGACTTCGATTATTCGTTATAAAATGACCCATTTTTGTGGATTGCTTGCCCCCCCCCCCCAATCTTTGTATTATATCGTCTATCTATGTCAGTCATAAGGTCTTTAATTATGTATTATGTTATGTCGCCATTGTGTTGGGGCCATTAGAAGGGGGTTTAACTATGCTAATATACAGGTGAGACATTTTAAACGCTGTAAATCCCCATATAGTACCCCTTGGATAAGCTCTATATCCACTACACCCGCATGTTAGTAGGCCAGAGATCATGACAACATGTATATACATAATGATGATAAAATATATGGAGATAAGAGATATAACCTAAATGTACAATTTTTATATTCCACTAGCTATCCTAAGATAGACAAATAAGAAATTGAGGCCATTTGCTTTTGAACAGCTAAAGATCAGAAGTGTGTATAGCCTAGGGAATACACTAAATATGATTTGGTAGATTTATTAACATATTCACTGATCCATTGTATTGTCATATATTTATGTAGTAATATATTGATCATCTTAACATGGAACATCTAAAATTATGCACCAAATCATTCTAAATATTGTTTCCTACCAAATATATTGTACCTGAGTCTCTTGACCGACATTTTTTTTTGGCTACACCCCCTTTGTTTCTTCGTTTTTCTTTTTTGGAATATTTAAGGAACAGTATGGGAATTTCTGTTAAGTCCCTTACAAGTTTACAGTTCTACATAGAATAAATCGTAGTGTGTGCCCATAATATACACCCCCAACTCTTCCTTCCATTATTTAGACTCTAAAAAAAACATAAATCAGAAATGGCGAAAAGAAACGGACACGGACCATATACCAACTCTCATTAGATATTTACTAAAACTTTAAATGATGTAAACTGTATAAACTGTAACACATGAAATAGGCTTGACTAACTTGAGACTTACTATTTGCGGTATACATGCATATCTACTATACATTCAAGTATTCTGAATGTGTACCTTGTAGCGACAACTCTCGTAATTCCAGGAGGTACCCTAAGACGTCTTTGGTGGTTAAAAATGGTGGATTTTAGAAGATCTAAATTATGCAGCACTAGTTATTGCTAAAGTCTACACACTTACGATATCCAGGTGTTCACGAAATTCTTCAGAAGGCTTTGATAACACTGTTGTTTAATGTTTTGGTTTGCAAGTGTTACGAAGGGTCTACAATTCAGCGCTAACTCTGGTAACACCGTATTGCGGACATATTTAGGACTGTTAGGTTTTAAACCACTCACACCGGGATGGGCCCCTGCTCTTTTAATAAATGTAAAATGTGGTGGATTTTTTTACGTGTTCGAGGTATAAAAACCTTTACACGAGAGCATTCTTGGGACAGTAGTCTTAAATCTAGCTCTTTTGTCGCGGATTAGATTCTTACAGGTGGTTGTGAATCGGTTCTGTCCCAGCAAGCTGGAAAATTCTACGTCTAAGGCATCGAAATCGTATACTAGTAATTGGTTCATGTAGTTCTAACATAAAAAAAATCACGCTACAAACGCTACAAACACACTGAAATGAACTGGGAATACAATTTAGTAATAGAAAGTTTACAATTGTCTAAAATGGTGAACACGCCGTAAAAAAATTAACAACGCTAGGTAGACATTTCACCCGAGTGAAGTGGTGATATTTGTGTTATGCGCCTCTCCCATGGGCGCAGCATCGGGGCCGGGCAGGGTTTTGAACTTGACACAATGCCAACCAACGTCAAGGGGATGTGGAACAACAAAACAAAGATTATTCGTTAGCCTGGGTACCAGACCCGGGGGCCTGGACTACAAAAAATATCTTCTTTATCACTTAGGCCACACTCAACTGATTCAATTTTATGGATGACATCACGAAACAAAGATTATTCGTTAGCCTTGGTACCAGACCCTGGCGATTGGATTAAAAAAAAATCTTTATCACTTATAGGCCACACTGATTCAATTTTATTTATGACATCCGCGCGCGCTTTGATTTTCGCCTGAAAAAAAAAGAAAAAAATTACGTCCTCCGAGGCTTTTGCCATCCTCCGTAGTCCAAGGTGGCCACCGACAATAGCAACCATGATGCCGAAGCTTCACGACTCAAGGCATCAGTAAGATTCATACGCGCAGCGCCGATTCATAAATTTCGCAAAAGGCCAGCAAGTGCCTGCTTGTCGTAAAAGTCGCTATGTACTACCAAAAATTCACAATACCAACATTTTATTCCTGTGGTTTAGCAGCATTTCTAGTTTTAGCCGGGTTTTTTATTCGCCCGCGTGCACTGGTTTAGGGGTCTTCAGAGGATGTCATCCATAGAATTAATGTGGCCTTATCCCGTCGACTGGTTCCCTATTAAAGGCTGCCTAACACGTCCAGGTCTCAGAGTTGACACCCTTTTCTTAAATTATCTATCGCGAGAGATGCTAGATGCTATGATTTAGACCTCGGGTGCCAACTCTGGGATCTTCGGGACGTGTGGCTTCTCCCGGCCGAAGGGTGTATCATGTCGCCCCGGTGTCTGACATCTAAGCTAACTACCCGTCTGCTACTGAGGTCTTTATGTATGTGTAAGTTCCCGCCTTCGGGGCAAATACCAGACGGGTGAGTTAAACTGTCCACACCTGGTCTTCACAAGGTCTACTTTGTATACATTATATAGACGTTTAAGAACATCAGTTTCTTACAAAACAAGGTCCATCTGTTAAGTTTTTAATATAGTGGTATAACACAGTAGTTTTACTTTGTTAGGAATAAGTAGATCTAAGTCAACACAACCGTTCCTGGGAGAGTTTTTAGGTGTGGCTCTTTTAAACCAAGCACGCATCTAATGAAGGTGTCATCCTTCAAGGCCCTGCGCCCCCTCGCGATAACGTACATAACTACAAGACAACTTGCTGGTTGCAAAGGGACAATTGCAGATAAGGCGCGTATGTCCGAAAACGTAGTCATTTCAGTTTGGGACAAATCTGCAATGTAATAAAAAGCCGCCCGGGGCATTGACACCATTTCCATCTTGTCCAGCAGGTACATTACTGAACGACATTTCTACTTCTCATAAAAACAAAACGACCGACAGACAAATAACTAATTACTACCTACTCGGTGAAAGACGTAAACCGGGTTATGATTTCTTTAATTTAGTACATTCTTTTTTTGCAGTACATACCGGGAATAATAGGTGACGTCACGTAACATGGCGATTCTCCAGAACAGCTGCTGTTGCTGCAGTGTCCGCTTGGGGGCGCTTATCATCGGGGTCCTGTATGTGGTAAGAAACAATACCGGGCAATCCGTTATTAATATTCAGAAGTCAAGGATAATGCAGCTTGAAACAGTGGCTTTGTGAACCCAGGCTTAATACGTCTCTCTTTTTGTTACCTCAAACTTACATCTTCTCTATAACGTGACACACTGTGTTCTTTTACTAGTACTTTGAGTCAACTTTAGCCATTCTTGAACCTGCAATTAAAACCCTTTCTAGCTATTCTTAGCGTTGTAACATCAAATATTCTTTGGCTTCCTGACTAGCCTGGTATCCAGCCTTGTTAGCTTTAGTCCGCTACCCAAGATCCGCTCCCCGCCAACAAGAAATTGAAGATTTTAAACTTCTTGTTTTATTTACCGTTGTGAATTTCTCATTGATTTTGTGCACATGAAATGTTTCACGTTTTCACAGTCTGTTTTTCTCAAAGCCATTGAGATCATTTTGACGTCCTGTTTTCATGTTAGTCTGCGGTTACAGCATTTCTCCTCCTTTCCTATTGAGCTGCTGTATTTAGATAATTGAAGACACACAAACAAACATACATTGCTGTTATTTCTACAGATCATTCATATCATCGACTTGGGAGTGAAGTCAAGCAGTGTCGCTCTCGGTTGGAATGGTAAGTCGCATTATTTTTTTTTCAATTCTGATATAACCTAATAAAATATTATAACAACTAAAAAAAGTAGTAACCATGTGGCTTCTGTTTTGCTGTTGTTGTTTTTTTTTTCATTTTCAGTCTGTGGTTTATCTAAATTTAATGGTTCTGAAATGAATTCATTTGTATTTTTCCAGCCTATGGAACCGATGTGGCCTCGGTTGTTGTTGACGTCATCGCCATCATTCTGGGCCTGCTGCTCATCGTTGCTGTGTTGGGGGTGAGGAAAAATCAGAAATAATTTCTCTCTCGCTGTCTCTCTCTGCCTCTCTCTCTCTCTCTCTCTCTGTCTCCCTTCCTTCCTCTCTCGCTGTCTCTCTCTGTCCATCTCTCTCTTTCTGTCTCTCTTCCTTTCTCTCTCTCGCTGTCTCTCTCTGCCTCTCTCTCTCTTTCTGTCTCTCTTCCTTCCTCTCTCTCGCTGTCTCTCTCTGCCCATCTCTCTCTTTCTGTCTCTCTTCCTTTCTCTCTCTCGCTGTCTCTCTCTGCCTCTCTCTCTCTTTCTGTCTCTCTTCCTTTCTCTCGCTGTCTCCATCTCCCTCTCTCTCTCTCTCTCTCTCTCTCTCTCTCTCTCTCAGTGTGTGTGCTACTATAGTCGTGATTGAATCTTGCAGGATAAGCGTAAATCATTTTGGATAAGCTGGTGAAGTCTGCCATTTCTGACTGGTTTATCATTACACCCACAGAACATCATGGCCTTGCTGCGTGCCTGGGTGGCACTGGCCATCCTCATCCTGATCACCGAGCTCATCATCATCATCTGTTTCACCGCACTGACGCTGCAGGGGGTCTGGACCTGGGGGGTACGTGCCTTTTCATCCTCTGGGACGGCTCTGTAGCCTGGTATCCAGTCTGATCGTGGTCGGGGCCGAAAGAGCTCTGGCCCGCCCGCCTCACATAGGTTTCCCGGTGTGTATTTCACGAGAGATTGATTAGCCCTCCACGAACAGTCTATCAAGTTGGGGGGAAACCAAATCCCCAAGCATACTGTCTCTTATTAGCGTAACTCTCCTACCGGGACGGCCTGTTGCACTGGGCGGGCCCCCGAAGACACAACCTGCCTGAACACCCTAATACCCCCAATCACGTAAGACTGGATACCAGGCTAGGCTCTGTGGAACACACTACCACACCATCTAAAAACAGCCAGAACCCTAACAGCCTTCAAACAACTGTATGCACTTGACAATCATTGATATGCAAATTTAATCCTGATTTTAATCCTGATTCCATTGTATTATGTTCTACCTTGGTTCTACGTTATATGATGTTAAGGTTACAAAATTGTTTCTCTTATGCTATTTAAGTTACCTTGATTTTGTATTCAATTTGTAACCTGTGTAATTTGATACCTTTGTTAATCTTGAGTTCATTTTGTTAATGGATTTTGTTTGAGGTTTTCCCCCCAGGAACCTTTGAAAATCGCCATCAGGCGACATGTGTTCTCCTGGATAAATAAACAAACAAACAAACAAACAAATCGTCGTAAGATCGTATTTTCGACCCCCCCCCTTACATAAAAACTGAAAAGAAAAAGGATGTTTAGGCCACACCAATTTAATTTGTTGGTTCTCGGATTTTTTTCGAAAAAATATGAAGCGACAGGGCGAAAAAAAATAAAAATAAAAACAGGTCTAGGCATCCTATTATAGGCTTAAATGCTACAAAATGAGCCATGAAGTCAACGCAAAAGGCTGAGTTGAAATTTAAACATTGAATTTTGAACTTTTAATCAAACCACTGCAATGATAGGCGGGAAAACTGTAACAACTAGGAAGAAAAGGACTTTCCTCAACTGTTGGGGGGCAAAACATGAGCATTTTTCAGTTGATTCAGGATCAGAATCAATTTTTTTTTTTGCAAATCAGAAAAAAACGAAGAGGCGAATCCGAGTACCAACAAATTAGATTGGTGTGGCCTTTTTTCAAAGGTGTTCAACTTGGCTGTTGTTTGATTGTAGGCCGAGAAGTCGTTTTGGTTGGGTCCTGTCATCGGTGCCTGGGTCATCTACTACTTCATTTTCTACATCACGGTAGGTCTTCATTCATTCATTCATTCATCCATTCATTCAATTATCAAACCTTTATTCATTGTCTATATGCACCTTTTCATCCATTCACTCATTAAATCATTCATTCTCTCATTCATATAGTCCTCAATTCATTCATTCATTTCATTTCATTTTTATTTATTTACCCAGGGTAAAACATATCGCCGCAAGGGCGTTTTTCAATGTTCCCTGCGGACATATACATTTACAAAATATACTTATTAGCTTAAAATAACAAACAAGAAAACAAAGGTACAACGAAGCTTAATTACAAAAATAACATATTGGTAAAGTGTTACAAAATCATACGGTAAACTAATAACTTATATGAAACAAGCGAATAAAATATAACAAATGAAATAAATAAAGAGGATAATGGAAATTTGCATATCAATGTTACAAAACAAAAGTTCACTTCTTCCTTTCACCTATTCTTTTAGCCATTCATCAATTTATACATTTTTGTTTCCATTCTTTTCTCAGTCCATCCATTCTTTTACTGGCCTGAGTTCCGTTCTCCTGACTGTTTTTGCACTGGCTATAGCCGTCACTAACCAATCCCAGCTTCCCCTTCGAACAAAACAGAACGTAATTGGCTGAAAAAAAAACACGCCCTTCCAAGAACATGATGCGTGTACTTATAGTTCAAGGCCTGTTGTAGGAGGGGTAGTTACTAGTATATTAGCCAATCACATTGCATTTTGACCAAAGGTGGCGTCCTGATTTGCTAGTTAACTCGAAATAGAAAAAAAAGGATCACATGTCGATGCGCCAGACGGTCCCAGACCCCTTGCAAGATACATTACAACTAGAAAGGCCAATATTTGCTTTGGAGCAAATACAGCGATGGGTTCACCACATTTTACGACATGGCAGGGAAAGAATGAGAAACGCAAGGGAAAACAATGATTTACATTGATATAACTATAATATGAAGTAACATACGACTAAAACAACAGTTGGATAGCTATTCCCTACTTTATTGGTTAGGATTTTTAATTGCATAATGCAAACTGTTGATTTTCAAAATAAAAATAACGTTCATGCCCCGCATTCCAATGCTGGAGCAGGAAAGCTTGAAATACCTACCAAAACACTTGAATACAGACATACTGTCTGTATGGAAATACTCTGTGCAGGTGTTAATCAAGTTAAATCCCAACAGCCAATCAGCAAGAAGAATAGAGGAAAGCTGCATGCCTATTGGTTGATGCCCTGCATTCCATTGTGATGACTCATACCCAAACGTGGTAAACATGACACACTAACACAGTAATACATTTGCTATAACACAGCCAAAAAACTCAAATAAAACCATTCTAAAAGCCTGTATCACAAAAATTTAAAAAACGCCTAGGGGTATTTGCCCACTGTACCTCCATACCAAATTTCAGGACCTTAGGCCCTAAAATGAAGAAGCTGAATCCATTTAAAAAATGGCAGGAGAAGAAGAAGGAGGAGAAGAAGAAGAAGAAACACCAGAAAAAGCAATATGGTGTATCGTGCATAAAACGGATGTGGTCTTAGCAATTTGCATAGAACAGAGTCTGACTTTTTTGGTAAATCTTCCCCACCAGATCTATGGCGTCCTGGTTGTCTACTCCCACTACCAGAACCTTCGGGATGGCGTGGACGAATGAGGTACTCTTAGTTTTCCTACTCTTTTGAAGCAAACAAACAAACAAAATATTTTTATATTATTTAGAGTAACTGTACCAAATCTAATAGTGAAAAATGGCCATAAAGAAATTAAATCTGTTTGATCGTCATTATTTTGGATACTTTTAGAGGACCAATTGCACAATTTGTACTGTACTGTACTGTACTGTATTGTTTTCCATTAATATCAAACTTTTTATTCATTCCCTTGTTCTACATTTTAGGTCATCGGATCCGGACAAAGAGTACGGCAGCTTCAGCGTCGGGAGTTTGGGAGACAAAAAAATCTATTGCATTCCTCGGTAGGAACTCTGGATAGAGTAGCAAGGTGGCAGTTTTCGCTGTGCCTTGGGTATCCAATAGCATTGGTTGAATGCTCGTTATCACGTGATTTTGCGGATGTCATTAGCATCATGAAGTCGGCCATCTTGGATGACATTGGTTAATCGGTGTCACCCAAGATGGCGCTGATGGAATCCGTGACGTAATTGCCGATGAAGAGGTGAATTTATAGCTAAATTTAGCATCATGATTCCTATATATTATATATCATAATTTTTCTGTCGTTATACAAAACGTCTTTGGTAAAACTAGTGTTTACAAAGAAATTTTAATGCTGCATTTTTAAGACTGCTTTGGTTTTTATTATGCGATCATAAAGGCTTCAGTTGTCATTTATTGCATTTTTTTCCATTTTCTATTGTTGCAAGTAGAGTGTAGATTTAAGATCTATGTTGTCAAAGTAACATGTTAAAACAGACAAGTAAATGCCTACGTAGCATACAAAATTGTGAATCCTAAATGTAGATTAAAATGCAAAAGGATTTCGCAATTTGTTTAGTAGCTTTTTTATAACGGTTTGTATAGTGACTACATAGTGGATGTTGTAATTTTGTTGCACGATTCAGCGTACTAAGTTACATTATTGCAAAGGTCTAGCTATGATTGGTAGGTCTAAATAATCACAATAGTATATTAAGATAAATATGTTTAAGTATCTATAGCAGTAAATCATCTTTAAAGTAGTAAATATTTTTATCCATAAAAGGTGGAGTTGGTCCTTTAATGAAATCAGATATTAAATCATAGCCGTAAAGCGTGCGTAAAGGTCCCGTCATTTTACCTAACTGGAAAACGGACACTTTACGCATGATTTAAGTATCTAATTTTAAGCAGTTTCTCGAGTAAAAGAGTTATGTTAGGAGGGGTTGGCGCTTGGGTTGCAATGCCTCAAGCTTAAGCCGAGATTGGAAATGAATGAATAAAAAACCGTTTCTAATCAAGCATAGTCCAATGTGTGTCATTATCCCGTTTACATTCGTATATGAAGATTTTGTTTTCGTTGTGTCTGTCTGTGTGTTTGCTTGTGTTTCCGTTGTTTAATATTTCCGAATTCTAGTAACACCAACAGGAAATTTAGCCTGGGTACCATCCTACTTGTATGCCGGGGCTCCCACACTCGCTTCTTAGCCAGTAAACCTTCGGCGTAACACACCAGCTTCGCTGGCACGAGGCATTCGGCCGAGGTACGCTGGGAGGGGGGCACCAGCAAGCAGGTCGTTGACCTCTGACAATCATAACCCACTGCCCTGCGTGTTTTCATCAAATAACAACTAGCAATTAGGAGTATCATGATCGGGCACGGTTTGAAAGGGATGTGTGGCACTTGGACCAGATGTGAGGAATGTGATTTTAACCCGAATCGCGGTTAAAAGCGTTTCCGTGTGAACAAGGCTTTAGACAACTAGATATTCATTACCTGTCACACCAGTTATGTAAATGAGGCGTAACTACTGACGTCAGAATTGCTATGTCTTATTTTTAAACCCGTCTGACATGTCAGCGTCTTCCCTGTCCTGAACCTCTTTCCTTATGTACTTTCGGTAAAAGCTTTATATCATATTCTACTTTATACCATTGTCGGGATGAGGAGGCTCTGCCTGTGGTGATTCTGGTAACGAACTTTACTCATGTGCTGTATTTCAGACTCTCCTAATTGTCTAACCGTTGTCTAACATTAACTGTTATAGAGTCTACCACAGACTGTGCATGTGGCAGAGCTTTTCCTTTTCTAACCTCTCTAACACTGAAAATCTGCCTTCTAAGCCTTCATTTAGCCAACGGAACTTCGAGTTTACTCGCTCAAACAACAGTTGCGAATAAGGGCTATCTAGAAGTCACAAAAGAGGTTGTTAGATGCAACAGTAAGCTGTACTGTATTTTCTGAGCTGTGGGAGGCCTGTCGTACATTTTGAGAACCCGTGAGAGGAACCATGTGGAGTAAATCTACAGTGACGAGTTACACCCTGGCAGCCCTGGTCGGCACAATGTAAGTAACGTCTAGAGGAAAGATATATGTATTATGAGACGATTTATATCCAGAGCTCGAAATACTGGGTGCAGGTGCACCTTAGTGTACCCAAATTTGGAGCTGTGCACCCAATTTTTTCTGTGGGTGCACTGGTGCACCTAAATATTTTTCTTGGTATTTTTGTACATATTAAATGTATACGGTAATACAGGATATTCTTGGCAAGTGTCAAAAAAATACTAAAATCTTTTTTGTAGTACTTGATTAAGATTTTGAAGTTAGCTTCCATTTCGGATTGACTATTAGTTTATGAAGTCATGAGTACAGACACTGAAGCTGGTAGAATTTTACGTCTCTTTGGAATATGACCTTGTTTCAGCTTACTAAGCAAACATCAAAACAAGATAAGACCAACAATATTTATGTCGTTTCTCTTATATGCTGCCTTAGTATTTGTTATAACTAGACTATTTGTTTTAATTGATGCAAGAAAGACAACAGCCACAACGCACGTCATTTATACAACATGACCTAGATTCCAAAATGTTTTCGTGTTCCGAAAACATTGACAGTATTTTGTCGGCATTGATGCAGCTCTACTAACCATTTCAACTGACCGACAACGACATCTACACCTTGAATCCCATTAATTATGGCCCATATTTGTTTTCCAGCCTGTCCCTAGTCACAATTCACAGAGAACTCCAACAGAACCAGTGTATCAGACAGTGTGTCAGACACACCTCGTACATGTAAGTACACACATCGTTCAGTAATATCTGTTTGTTTGCATTCCAGTGATAATATGAAAACCGTTCCAAATGTGATAGCATAGATTATTAACATATAACATAAACGTTATTCACGTCATCTTGTAATTGTGAACCAAAGTCTAACAGGACTTTGCATGGTATGGTTTACGGTTAATTCAATCTGTTTGACATACTCGGGACTCTAAAATAGCAATATGAAATATTTTTAGACGATTCGCCATATGTCACATTTGCCCCGACTACGCATATTTACTACCACTTCACCCTGTCAGGGTGACCAGGGCTACGTTTTATACTACTAGATGATATATGCGTATATTCTACTTCTAAATATTCATTTAGATGCCTTCCAAAGCCTTGTGACTATATTTTTACTTTCTTATTTGTTTACGTAATCACAACAGTAGTACGATATCGATAGTAGTAACGACCCTACGTTACGAGTATCTAACAGTAACACCTGATCTGTTTAGGCTATAGCTTGTAATAGAACTTTCTCACGATTTTATGGACTGTCTACCATGAGACTTCCCCCAGACAAATCATCTACAGGTTTTTATTAGTTGATGTACGGGTTTGCTGTAACGCACATTTATAGGACTGCTAAAACTACAAAACACCCACTAATCTACTTTGTCTTTGTCTGCACAGGCACAGTGCGATACAGCCCAGAGATGACAGCCCTGAAGACTACATAGGCGCACAGTGGGAGGAGTCAGATGACCATGACGTTCAGATGGAGGAGTTCATCCCCGTGGTCAAACCTTTCACAGGATTCCATAAAGCCGAGACTGACAATATCAGGTAAAACAGGGCCTGACGTAGCTGACATTTGCATGCCTAAGGCCATGTTGATTTGATTATATGGATGACATCCGCGCGCGCATGAATTTTCGGCCGTTTCCAAAAAAAAAGTTTTCAACCATACTGTAAATCGTACAAAACAGTTGCAAAATGAGCAAAAATATACCGTAAGTTACAAAAAAATAAGTAAAAACTATACCAATGTCGTAGAATGCCAAAATCAAACGAAAAAAGACGAAATTGTAAGGAAATGAACTTGAAGATTAGATTATTCGCCAAACCATATTCTGTCCCATTTGTTCAACCCTCATGACCACGTAGATTTCATAATGAAAACTTTTTTTTTTATTCGCACGCGGCCCGATACTAGTTTGGCATCCAGGGTAGTCTACTGAGGGACCTGAGTGATTGGTCGAAAGCTCTAGGAGAGAGAACATTTTGTGTTGCATCTAAAGTTAACTCTAAACATATAACTACCAACACAGATGAAGTTTCATGATAGTACAACATGATTACACTTCCACAGAGCTAGTCTGATGGAAGAGACGCGCAGTATGGACGACATGTTCGCCACACAACAGAACATCCAGCGGGGCCAGACCCTCCACTTCGCCGAGACCAAGATGTGGTCACTACAGACGGAAACAGTGAAGATTCCCGACGCCGTCCATAACATGCTCCCCCGGGTAGGCGTCATGTCTAAACAATGGTTTTAGGTCATGTTGATGAATGGATGACATCCTCTGAAACTCCAAAATTGATGCGAGCGTGCAAATAAAAAATTTTGGCAAAAAGTTTGGTTTCATTATGAAATCTAGGTAATCATGAAGGTTGAACAAATTAATTAAATAAACACACAGTGTACTAAGAAAATAATCCATCGCTACATGTATTATTTGTCAGTTTTGTACAGTCGGCAAACTTTTTTCACAATGGTTTGTTGTAAAAAAAAGGATAAAACTGTTTTAACAATAGAATAACCGTTGGATACCGATAATATAAGCAAGTTTGGTCAGGGCAAAACAGAAATTGAAATCAAATGAGGATTTATTCACTGAACTATCACAATATCATGCTATGGTCTATAGCTTCAGTGCCTGTGACTGGATCCGTATGTAATTCCTGATTTTTTTCACTGTACTGTTATGTTCACTGTTTTCACTGCGACTTCTGCACCGTGAACTTATCATTACAGTTAACAAATAATTCATGGACTTTCTTTTTCCTGCACCTGTCGCCACCGTGAATATATAGTTCCGTGAACGTGTCCACTTTTCTCAGACCGTGAAATTTTGCTTCCGTGACCATAGAGTGAATTGCAGTATATGCTGATGACTTCTGTGCTGACAGGAAACCGGCCTGAAACCAGCGCAGTACAAGACCTGTAGCGTGGTGGGAAACAGCGGCGTTCTGACTAACAGCAGATGTGGAGGCCAGATCGACTCGTCGGACTTCGTAGTCAGGTGAAGAAATATAAACAATCGCCATGGCCCCATTCCCGCTAATGCTGAGGTCACAATATATTCCCACACAGGGCCCGGCCGGGGAGCTTTTGGGAACGAAGAGTACGATATAAAAGACAATAAAACACAGGTTTTTAATGGTAATCATAGGCACTATTTCTGTATATTTTTGACATGAATTACATGTATTAATTTTTCGTTAATACAAACATCCCGACCGGGCCCCGGTTTGGAAATGTGACCTCAGCATAAGGTAAAATCGAGCCGAATTGATTCGCTTTGATCCGGTTCCGATCCGGCTCGATCCGGACAATTTTATCCTAGTGGGAATGGGGCCCATGACACCACGGCCAACGGGTGGTAGGCAAAAAGAGAGTGACGGTTGGCTGATTTGCCTACCACATTATTTGCATGTACATGATGTAAACAAAAACAGCAATCGTAACGTTCGTGTACGACAAGCATCACGTCGATTTTTTTTGTCTGTGTGACTACAAAAATCACGACAGAGAAAGCGTTTAACGCGCTTTTCCAGTAAAGTTGTGGTGGGGCAGAATAATTGACGTTAGCGTGACCTTTGACCTCTTTGTTGTCAGGAGCAACTTTCCTCCAGTTGGGGGAGAGTTCGCAAAGGATGTCGGGAGCAAGACTGACTTCATCACGATCAACCCATCAGTTTTCGCATTGTAAGTCTACTTACTGTGTACTTATTTAATATGATTGAAAATGAGCACCATTTTATAATGGATTGTACACTCTACAATGATAAGCGCCTTTGCTGTTTACTTTTCTTTCCGCTTGTTCAATTGATTTCAATACGTTAGATCTTATAGATAAATGCAACTACATTCTCAGGGGAGATAACCAATACAGTGTTCAAATAGGAAAATACATTAAAGACTGTTTCGATCTTAGAGAATAGTTGTTAGAGAATAGTTAAACCTTTATTGTTACATCATACATATACTCTGTACGTAAGATGACGTTATCCACACATGTATATTTAGCTTTGTTAGATCTTTAGTTGTAGAAGACCCTGTACTTTTTTGTTGTGTCAATAAAGAATCAGTTTAATACACATAGGGAATGGGGGGGGGCAATTTACTTTCAATCCCACTTTCAATTTTTATTTTTATTTGTATTATTATGTCAATAGCTAATTTGAAAGTTTCTACAACTGATTATCGTAGCCTAACTACTAATAAGGCTACACTGACTTAATTTTATGGATGATATCCTCTGAAGACCCCCAAATAGTGCGCGCGGGCGAAAAAAAAATTCCAGCCGAAAAAAAATACAAAGCTGGCATTGTGAATTTGTGGTAGAAGTAGCAGTGCATAACTTTTACGACAAGCTGGCCTTTTGCGGGCACAAGATCGGTGGCATGTCAGGACTTGATCCCGAGTCGAGTACGCTGCCGCTAAGCCACACGACCCCGCCCGGTAACAGTACTTCTACGGCATGTTATGGGTGGAGACATTCCGTTTAGGTTTGAATAATTAGTTGTAGACACTTTCAAAGTATATATGTAAAAATACGCATTTGAATGGACATGTGTTATATTATTGTAGTCATTTCCAAATGGTACCGGTATAATTTATTTTCTTCCCTTTACAGCTATGACAACTTGATCAAAGAAAAAGACCAGCGTAAGTTTTTAGACGACCTGGCACAGTATGGCAAACCTCTGATGTACACACACCCGTTCAGGATTTACCACCAGGCAAAGGTTAGTTTCAGTCTTCATGCAAGGAATTCAATTTTTATAGCCTGGTATCCAGTCTTACGTGATTGGGGGTATTCGGGTGTTCAGGCAGGTTGTGTCTTCGGGGGCTCTAATAGCTTCCCCCGCCCAGTGCAACAGGCCGACCTGGTAGGAGTGTTAGGCTAATAAGAGACAGTATGCTTGGGGGGCTAATCAATCTCTCGTGAAATACACACCGGGAAACCTATGTGAGGCGGGCGGCACAGAGCTCTTGCGGCTCCGACCACGATCAGACTGGATACCAGGCTACAATTTCTAGGACTGTGCAAGATTTATGTAATCTAACTAGGCTTGCCAACTTACTGCTTAGATAATAATAATAATAATAATAGATGGTTTATTGAAAGTAATTTGCAGCCACCGGGCTGAATTGCATACCTTGTACAATTGCTAAAAATCTTAAATTACAAACAGATACCAAGAATTATAAAGAATCCATACGAATTTTACGGAATTCATACGAATTTACAGAGCAGGTAAAAAATTAGTAGGAATCGTACGTTTCTGAGTAGTGCATCGTATGTATTTAGTGAAATTTGTATGTTTCCTTGTAATTGATCATTTGTATTTCGGAAATTTCGTATGATTCTTTGACACCCAAGGGGTCTACTTCTACATGTATCATTTTCCTCATCATCTTCCCATCCTAGTGTTTGCTACCGTGGCAAATGATATTGGCGGAGAAAAAGCAATATGGGTAAAGATCTCTGGCCTGGGTACCATCCTGGTTAGTTAACGTCTGCTCCCACAGTCACCCCCACCAACTGTGGGAGCGGACGTAAACTAACCAGGATGGTACCCAGGCTAAAAGATCTCTGGCAGAAGTATAATAAAAAAAGGCATCTTGTTCCATTTTGTCTGTCAATTTGTCGTTCTTTAGGTTTGTCTGCAGGCCATCTCTGTCATGAAGAAAGCAGGTCGTATGGACCAGGTCAGGGCGTCACATCCAGACTTCCTGACGTCTGTCGGGAAATTTTGGAAGGGGCGTGGCTTACAGGAGTTGAGATGCACCACAGGTCAATTTCATTAGTTTGTTTGCTTGCTTGTTTGTTTGTTTGTTTGTTTATTTATTTATCCAGGAAATTCATATCGCCTGGTGGCGTTTTTCAACGGTTCCTGGGGGGAAACCCCAAACAAAATCTATTAACAACAAAATCAACTCAGAAATAGCAAAGGTATCAAATAAAGTTACACAAATTACAAAATCAATTTGAGAATAACTTAAAATAACATACATAATACATATGATCATACGACCAGAATAAGAGAAACAATATTGAAGCCGTACTATCATATAACGTAGAACCAAGGTTGATCTATTACGAAACCTTCTTAGCCCTGCTGGGCTAACCTTCCAAGGCTCAAACACATACATTTCAAATTACATTATTACAAGAGAGAAGACAAGGCTCTGACTTATTGTTTTGACTATTTAAAAATGCAATGATGCATTTCACTCCTTTAATATGCGATGTCCCCCCGGAATCAAAAACATTTAATTGTACAATGATTGAAAACTTTTATTTTTCAGTAACAATGGATGTTGTAGTAGTTGGCAGAAAACTTAGCATAATGCAGTACAAATTATACATTAGTTGTTTAACAAGGTTTATGAAGTCAAAATTAAAAAAAAATGTTTTTTTGCCCTATTGCATTAGATTTGGAGTCTATGGAGGATGTCACCAATAAAATTTTCTTATTTTGGCCCCATGTTACATAATGGAGTTCTTGTCATAATTCCTGTTGTGTTATCTGTTCAGGTCTGCTCCTATTGGCTGTTTCCATGTCCCTGTGTGAGGAGGTCACACTGTACGGCTTCTGGCCCTTCACCTCGTACAACGGGCACCCCGTCAACTACCACTACTTCGACCGGCCGACAATCGGAACGAAGGAATTCAAGGACAAGTCGCTGGAACGAGAGCTGGTTCAGCATGGATCTTTTCACAACTTCACGGAGGAGTTTTTATTTCTAAACCGTCTTCACGACAGGGGGGTGATAAACCTGCACGTGAGGCCTTGTAGTTAGTCTTTCTTATGGGGGGGGGGTTACTTTGCTTTATTATTTCTTTTTATATTCCAACATCTATCACAAGACGTGGTGAGGACACACTCAAGTTTTTTCAACTTATATTAATGCCGCCACCAACATAGGGGACAATACAATACTCATTTTCACCTGAGCGAAGTGAGGAAAGTCATGTAATGTGCCTTTCCCAAAGGTACAAGATCGGTGGCATGTCAGGACTCGAACCAGGGACCTCTTGATTCCGAGTCGAGCACTCTGCCGCTACGCCACACGACCCCACAACTTTACTTTATCCATCCAGTTCTACCGTCTGGAGTGTCGTGGGGAGGGACAGTTGGAGGCCGACTGCAAGTCTGGAGGCTCTTCTTAAAGGCTTGCCATACCTAGTTTGGATGTCCTTCAGTCCACGTCTTCCTGGGACGTCCCCTTGTCTTAGATACAGACTTTCTGTAGTTATAAGATCTGTGCGGTACTTTTTGTGGTGGCATCCTTACAACGTGTCCAAACCACACATTTCGGGACAGGGGGCATTGAAAAGGCATCGGCCTGTTCCCCCTGTCCTGTCCTTGTGGCAAAGTTGTAATAATAAATAAACAAGATTTGTTGTTGGTCAATAAAATCTCTGACTGGTTTTATTACTTAAGGCGTTTTCAGTAAACTGAGGTCTTGACTAAAAGTTAGAATATGTGTATAAACTGTGCCATACTGAGCACATGGTTTCACTAGTTTAAACAGTAGCAATTTATTTATTGTACTTTAATTGATTAATCGTGGCTTGGTTATGTATTTGCAGGTTATTTATGTGCGTAATTGCAGCGCCACACATTTGACTAAACATATATATGTTGTAATAGTAGCTGGTTGAATATAATCTGTGATTATACATGTACAGCATAGTTTGGTCAACGAAGAAATAAAATTATTAGAAGGCAATAATGTCGTTCAGACAGTCTCCTGCTATAATGTTGCTCCTGCTCGTACCATGTTTTGTATTCTTCTATCATGTTGATTGTTATGACGCCTTAGCTTCAAAGCTTCGTTAAGATACAGAAAATGAAGTGTTTCTTTGTCATATCTTACCATAGAATTTTTCCTAAAATTATTTAACAGCAACAGCTACTGCCAGAAAATGAAGGAACTCCTTATGTAGCTTGCCATTTCAAACGCGTAAAACATGGACCCTATGACAAATATGTGCAAAGAAATGGCATTTAATCTCACTATCAGACAGATGTCATCATTCAAAATATTTTGTTTCTCCGCCCTTATATATGTAGAGAGACAATTACATTCCGACCTTTATGTGGTGCCGATGTTTTCCTTATTGAAAAACCTTCTGAAGGCACAAAGGCGGCATTTTTGTAACCACTTGTGGCCTTCGGGTGTCTAAAAGGTGCCTCGTAAAATACTTTTAATGTTCCATTTGTGGATGCGTTTTTTTCAGGATTTGTTACAAGTGTATGTAGATTTTGTTTAAGTTCTAACCAGCCCTAATTGGCTAAAACAGGAATTACTGATACATTCTCTCGATTTCTTTAAATTATTGGTTACTAACGATATTATCTTGGACGTTGATTTTTTAGTTGACCTATATTCTACTTATCATCATTTAAAATGTACATTTTCACATTCTTAATCTTTATCATGCTAGTCTTTGTCGGGTTTATTTTGAAGGGATGATTAAAATCTGCCTGCAGGCGTTATGTCTATCCCGGCCAGATGAATGAACTGAAACTGACATAAAGGCGGTCCTGTTGCACCGCTGCACGTCTGATCGCTGTTCCCAACATTACCATAATTGGTTACCCACTTTTATACTTCATGAAGCACGATGCCGCCTCCGCGCCACGCCAGTTCAGATGTTGACGCGGATCGTAGTAAACGAAAGATGAAGCTGATTTCCTTACAACACGGGCGGTAACATTGTTAATATCTCATGTATCTAGAGAATGTAATTTGACGAACAGTCTGGAACAATATTGCCATGGTAACAAAGACGTACATGTAAGTACATGCAGTTTCGGAGAAAACACTGTAGCCGTGGGCAGCACTACGCATACCGTGGAGATGCGTTTAACCTTTCTTACAGTTCTTCTAGCAATTTGTTCTGTAGCGTAACCATCAGATCGTACGATCGTGGAAAGATCGTGCAGAGATCGTGTAGAGATTGTGTTGAGATCGTGTAGAGATCGTGTGAAGGACGTGGTGACATCGTTAAAACTCGCGGCAAAACCATGAGAAAACGGGATCAATCCATCGCGGTGACGCTGATGATTTTTATCATCACAATTCGCTACGTTGGAATAAGCTCGGCGTCCGGACCAGACTTGGACACTACGAATCATGCCGGCGACAACAGGGACGTATCGAGCAACTCCTCTCTGCAGAACTGTTCCTCTGTGAGTCACAACACATCCACGTCTACCAACAACAGCTCTGCAATCGAACACAACATCACGCTACCAAGGGTCTACGAATCACTGAAGAACGACTCAACATCGTCCAGCTTTGATTACGAGAAGTACGCTTCTGTCGAAGCTATATCGGTGTTAGGCGTTGCCGTGGGCCTTGGTGTCTGGTCAGTGGTGGCGAACAGTCTGCCGCTGGCTGCTATCATCAAGCAAGAGCAGCTCCACACGCCCGCCTACATCCTCATGGCTAACCTGGCCGCAAGCGACGTCCTGACCGGGTTTACTTTCATGTTCGTTGGTAGCTCGGTCTTGTACCACAACCTCATGGGGACCAGTACCCCAATGATGACCTCCCGTCTCCGCTTCAGTGCGCTCCTGCTCTCGGGACTGTCCTCCGCTTACGGTCTGATGGCGCTAACGGCTGAACGCTACTGGTTCATCGTTCACGGGATGACCTACGTCAACAACGTCACCAACGACAAGTGCAAGGTCATGATTGTCCTCGTGTGGGTGTGGTCAGCGCTGCTGGGGATGCTGCCGTACTTTGACTGGAACTGCGCGGGACTTTTCAGCGAAGGGTGCCTACCGTTAGGCGGGGGGTTGTCGTACGGCTACGTGGTCGCGGTCCTGGTGTTTGTCTTCATCCCGATGGCGGCAATCATCCTCCTCAACATGGGCGTGCTGTGGTGCCTGTGGAAGCAGGTTTGTTTGTTTGTTTGTTCATTTAGTAATCTCCCGAGCTAAGCTGGGTCACGGGAATAGGAGAGTTTCCCGTGCGGGAACTGTGCCACGGAGGGGGAGAGATTCCCGCTTACGGGAATCTCTCCACCTAGCAGTGCCGAGTCCCGCACGGGAACTTCACCACTCAGGGCTGCCACGGAGGTTGAGAATTTCCCACAATACGGGAATCTCTCCACCTAGAAAGACTAAGTCCCGTACGGGAACTTCACCACTCAGGGCTGACCGTGCGCGCACGTGTTTTGGGGCCGATATACGGACGGGAATGTCACCATATTACACGAACGGGAATTGGACCATTTTAGTCGACATTTCGCGTACGGGAAATTCACCAGCAGTGACAAATAATGTCCGTCCGCGGACGCCGTACGGGAACATCACGGCCGATATACAGACGGGAACTTCTCCACACAAACGGGAATTGGACCATTTTGGTCGACATTTGTCGCACGGGAAATTCACCAGTTGTACTACAGGTGATTGAACCGGCTGGAATCAAAACAACGCCCCTAGCTTGGTTTGAAGCAAAATTCTAAAAACGTCGAGTGATCGACGTAATCACGAGTGCTCTATGGACATTTCTGTGCTGTAATAATAGTCTTGAAACTCGGTAGAACACACACACATAAAAAGCCTGTTATACTACGGTACAAAAAAATGTCCGAAGAAGACACAATCGCAATTACGAGTAAGTCTTATACGAACAGTGCTGTTGATAGCGTAGTTGATAACGCTAACGACAACCGGCTCCTCGACAACGAACACAAAATGTTCGTCCTCAAATTAAAACATAATGATGTGTGTCAAACTCACGCTATACAAATGACTCAGCGAGCGGCTTAGACTTTACGGCTATTCCCCTATTCTCATACATGCTAGTACTCAGGACGCTAGTACTAGTACCGGGGTAGAAAAATATGGCGGACATAAACAAAACGACGCTATCCCGTCATGCAATAATGACGCTAGAGTGTTACGGTTGTAGCAAAAATAAAAACCTTGTTCGGTATTTCAGATTCAATCCCTGCGTATGTGTTGTGGGTTGCCATTTACTCATATTTTCCTTGAAATATATACATTTCCAGCAAGCTGAGGCTAGGGGTTTCTTAATCATACCGTTTGCGTTTCGAGTTTTGTTAGTCCTCGTACGCGTACTTTGTTGCGTACTTTGTTCTGTAGCGCTGATTTCCTTTTGCAAGGACGTTATAGCCTCGTTGGAATAACGATTCTTTTTGTACCGATAAAAGACCGTAAGTTTAGTCTCGCTGATATCCGGCTCCTGAACAGTAAACACAAATCATGCGTCCTCACAACGTGCCCAGGCCCAACCTGGTTACAATGCAACGATGTACTAGTAATACATCAACAGTTATTTTCATACTTGTCCGGCCGGGACGCTGAAAAGATGGCGACCATAAACAAAATGACGCTATCCCGTCATGCATTATAGTATATCAGCTTGGCGCGAGACCCGAGTGTTACAGTAGTAGTCTACACGACTTTGGTGATTCATATAACGAAATCAGACAGCTTTAATTTCTCTTTCAGATTTAGGTAGTGTAAGGCAAAAGCTTGTCATTCTTGTTTTCATTTTCAGATTCAAGTCGTCAGGATCAAGGTTAAGACCGTGTTGGGTAACACCGTTCGCCGAATAATTTTTTAAAATCCGTTTTTCATTTTTACGTTGGTTTCTAGTTATAACGTTTGCTTTTTTCAGTTTTGTTCCATTTTTGACTTATCTGTGTCGTTGATTTCCTTTTTGCTACAACGTTCATGTTCCTCATCAGTTTACTAACATCCGATTTTAAAAGTAACAGTTACCAACTAACAGTCCATCACAACTTTCAGACAAGTTACGTTCAATCTAAGATAAAATTACTGAGTATGTTACTCTAAGTGATTACACATGATACTATATATCCGTGTTCGGTAGTTATTTTTTTTTTCAATTTTGATGAATTTTACAGACTTACGAGCCGAAAGATTTGCGGCGGTGGGGACGCCAGGTTTCCCCGCCAATAACACAACACCGGATGCAGTGTCAAGTTGGAGATTACAGCGATTTCTTCGTGGCACATGCTTAAATAGAACCTGTATAATTACATATTTGTATTTATGTTTTAAAATGGTTGCAGTCGTAGATAGTGATGTTATATGTTGTTGTTATACGGGAACAAACATGGCCGCCGTTGAACTTCTATTGTTCTGCCGAAACAACTGATGCTATACCGCCATGCATTGCGAACCATACTCAAGGCTGTTGGACCGGATTTACAGTTTCTAGACGATTTCTTGAGCCGTCGGACACCCTAAGGTAAGGCCGGAGTGCTACAATTCCGCTAAGAGAAGTATGGCGAAAATCTCATATCGATGAACAAAGATTTCCAGCCGTCTTCCCATAGAATTTTGGGCATATTGTTAGTTGCCTCTTCAAAAATTTATGGGGTAGACACTGTAGTATTTAAAATGTAAATTTTGACCCTGAAAATATAGTTTTACACTTTTGCAACGGAGTTGCTTTTTTAAACCCTTATTTAACCCTGAAAAAGTACAGTATGTAACAGTACACCTCTTCGGCCTGAGCCGCTTTTCAAGAGTTCAAGGGGAGGTGGGTCAGGGGTATAATGCTTCGGTTTCAGTTACAATAATCAGTCATAGAAATACAATATAAATGCATACAATACAAGTTCATACAAAATTCAAACATTATTTCGATTCATATCTTATTGCTATCAGTATCGACATCCAAGTTTCATTTCACAATTAAAGTCATTCTAAGTGACTCGACGCAGTCGGTTTTTAAAAGCTGCAACTGATGTGGGGTCCTTCCAGCCCAGTCGATTCCGTACTTCAGCCGACGGCGTTCTGTGCGGGGCTCCCAGCAGCAGCCTCCCGGCCCTGTTGCAGTTTTTGTAGATCCTGTTCTGGTGCAGTGTCCCAAACAGTGCTTGCGTAGTTTACGTTATATATGGTCAAAATACTGCTGTACAAGGTAATGTCATTTCAAGTTAGTTTGGAAACAGATACATCGCTAAAATGATGAGAAACAAACAAAATCGGATATGATCACTTATGAGTTCTACGAATGAATAAAAGTCTTGCAGTAGAAATTGCGAAATTGCACGTCCTTTGCACTTCTAGGCTTTGTTTATAATCTGGCACCCAAAACAGAACGCGCGTGGACGAATCTTAAGCTTATCATCTTTATCTAGTCTTTTCACAATGTAAATTTTGGACCCGAACAATATTTTTTTAACACTTTTTCAACGAACAGAGTCAAATGCCTTTTTGAAATCGACAAAACATAAGTAATGGCGTTTGTTTTCGGAGAGGTATTTGCTTAGCAGGGAATCCATAATAAATACTTGTAAAGTCGTCGTTTGTGCCAAATCGATTTGTAAATCCGGCATGATTAGGGGAGGCAAGTTTGTGCTCGTCCAGAAAAGTTGTTAGACGTGTGTTTAGTATTGACATAGATAATTTGCCACAATTTGTAACTGATATCCCCCTACAATTACCGGGGTCATCTTTTATCCCGCCTTATAATAGCCTGGGACCCTGGGTACCATCCGGATTTAGATCCGCTACGACTAGAAAAAGCGGAGCAAAATCCGGATTGAACCAAGGCTAGCTGTATAATAGGAAATGTAGATGTTTCCATCATACATGTGAGTCATTATGTCACCAAAAATAACGTTAGTTGTTACATCGTGTATATGAAGGAACAAGTCAGTTAGTAAACCAATATCATTGTTCCGAACTACTAACGAGTGTTCCAACACGAAAGGAAGCCGTCAACAACATCCAACAGCAAAAGCATGATACAACACAAACGAATGACATCTCACTGGTTTTATGTTAGTAGTAACCTTAGATGTAAGATCGTGCCAGACTTGGTTGTGTTAGTAACGGCAACAATAACGCGAAGGCAACAGGTTGGAATAAAAATAAATGAAGTAGGTCTGATTCCTTTTTCCCTCCAAGATCCAACCGATAGTCTCTTGTGACAGGCCTGGTCTCGTAGCGGTACCTGAAAAAATGTAACGCTGACATGAATTCTACGGCGCACCGTGCCACGGACATAGTGACTTACTCAAGTTACTGTGCAATAATGTGCAATTGTATTGTTAGCTGTAGATAGTATAGTAATTTTAATTATGTAAATGTTAATACATTGCAGTGGTTTCAATCTACGTATTTGTAAAATGCCAACGGAATTCAGTCGTGTTTGAGGAATTCAGCACGCTGCAAAGTTGATTTTAAACAAAGATTTGATTTATTTATCTTCTTCACGTTTCCTGAAACGCAGAGCATGGCGGTATAGCTTGGATTAGTAAATATACGCCATTGTTCCTATCGATGAGCAGTATTTTGGAGATAGAAAGGATTTAAATCCAAATCCCAGGAAAAGGACGTCGTCTCTCTCGAATATACAGAACATCAGACACTGCGCCTCTGCCACCGCAAATATGTCACAGTGGAAGCAAGGAGCTACCTCCTCGGTGAAAGTATGCAAAACTCGTCAAAATTTAAAATAAAATACACACAGAGAACTACAGCTCATATGCACACATTAGCACGTTTAATCACAATAACATAATGTTAAGTTACCGTATCCGTTTCCAAGTGAATTCTAAAATACTACACAAACTGTCGCGGAGGCACTGCGACCTTTGAAGTGACATAACACAGTTTTCGCCCTAATTTCTATAGTTAAGCACCCCAAGGTGGCTCACTTCGACGCGGTAAAATTATAGTAGGGTGCACTAGAGTAACACGGCCAACTAGTACATCTACAAAATAATAGAAAACAAAAAAGTTATGTTTTTAACGTGACGACCTCTTTTATCTGGCCACCTGTGGAGGTCAAAGGAACTGCAGGCGGCTCACCATGGAACGCAGTTGCGTAATGCGGCGCATTTATACACGAACAGGGAAATCTTCACAGTATGTATCTTGTACACTATATCAGATTATACAGTGTACAAGCCGATGCATTACTATACAACACAGCTCAGTTTACTCCTGGTTACATCTCACATAAGTCGCTTGATTCAAGGAGCTTTTATCACAGAATAATGCCCTTGCTTGATTCAATAGTTCTGCCCGCACTACTTTCTATACCCACGCCCATTAATACTGTGTTCTCCGACCTTGACATTAAACAATACCATGACCTTTGACCTAATGAATACTAATTAGTAGTAGCGTGGGTTATGGCCGGCCGGTGTGTCACGACTTCGGGAGTGAGGAGCGAGTGTTGTTTTATAAAGTCAGTGTTGACCGATAGAGGACACAGATGAAGTAGCCAACGCCACAAGATTTGAAGATCCATATTTCGTCTTCCATGCCCACAGGTATCTTGTTATTTTTTTTTCATTCTCGGTATTTAAAAAAATGCTGCGTTGTTTACAGCATTTAGTATCCAGGCCCTGGCAGTCACGGAGCCTTATTCACGTAGATATGCTTCCCGATTCTCCCTATCATAGTCCCTCTTCCTGAAAGCAAAATCAGTGACTTGTTGGAATGTACAAATTATTATCGTGATTGCTTTGACAGTACTATGTTGTTTATTTCGACGTTCTTAGATTTGGAACGTTTAATACCTCCATAATACGATATCTTCGAAAGTTCGTTTTCTACCGTAAATACTCATGAATGCATGATATTTACTCAAAAGGGAAAAGGTACCCATACACAAATCTCACAGAAAATGTGCGTTTGTGGCTTCGCAAATTCGTCTTTTTTGCTTGATATATGATAGTTTGGTGTGAAGTTTGCGATTTGACCCAAAATGGTGACGTTCCCGATCGCGCAATGTCGGCCCGAAATGGTGACGTTCCCGTTGCGCGATGTTGGCCCAAAATGGTGACGTTCCCGTTGCGCGATGTTGGCCCGAAATGGTGACGTTCCCGTCACGCGATGTTGGCCCGAAACGGGTGACGTTCCCGTGCTTGCCATTTGAGAGCTGAGTAATGAAAACACATGCGCGCACTGTCGCTCTAGAGTGGTGAATCTCCCGTACGGGAGTCCGTGGCTCCACGTGGACAGTTCCCGCGCGGGAAACTCTCCACCTCCCGTACCTCGGCTTACCTGATTAGTGATAATATGTACATCACTATTCTTCCTGGAGTCCTATACAACCTAAAAATTCAACTATTATTTACATTTACTTCAACTGCTATCATTGACATTATGCTTCAGGAAAACTTATCTTAACAACAATTTTAAACATCAATTATTACATCAATCATTACAACAATATTACACTATACAACCATCAATCAATAATGTTACACTATACAATTAGCAAAAAAAAACAATTTTGTAATAGGTGAACGCCATCGCTGCACAAGAAGCCGCGGTGGGAGCCGAGCCCAGCACCAGCCGGAAGTCCGCCTTCACCGTCGTGCTCATCACCGTGGTGTTCCTGGTGGGGTGGTTGCCGCTCTTCTCCCGGATGGCCATGCTGACTACGGACGTCGGCTCGCTGCACGAAACCAAAGTCTTCGTGGTGCTGAACTCGGCTATCAACCCCGTGGTGTACGGGTTCAGGCTCCGGGAGGTTCGCCGCGGCGTGAGGAGGCTCTTCCGATGCGGTGGAGGAAACGCGAATCTGCCGGTTAACTAAACAAAACAAGAAGGGAACAGGCCAGCAGCAAGACATTGAACACGCACTCCCCTTTGGTCTACGGACATCAACAACGCATTACCAAAATTAAATGCAGAGCGTGGAAATCTCTGAAGGACTAACTGTGCACCAGCTATGACAAGCAGACATCACGGTGGAAACTACGCACAGCACAGATAACGCACAATATACCACCAAAATTGATGTGAAAATTCAAAGATTCTTACGTACTCTATTTATATCTTCTACAATCAAACTACTTGGTAACAAACCTATCAAGGACATGGATAAGAAATGAAAGACATGCATCTTTGGACAAGGTTATCTACCGGCAACACTAGACGCCAGGGCTTTGAAGCGGCTTTCAAGAAATACCATGGCACAAAATCATACATTCATATACATCAAAATCCATGCAAGGGACGTACACAAACAGTAGACGAAAAGTTAAAGGATCAAAACGACCATCTAAATGCCCCTTTTTTCAACAATGTGGACAAGGAAAGAACCAAAAGTGTCTAGGACAGACGAATACCAAGAGAAGTGACAACAGCAGCCGAACAACAAGCCATATCAGCACCAAGGACAGGGACAGAAGGACGGTAAGCCACACACACAAACTAACAACGGAAACAAAAGCCAAAAAGATCAGCAACACGACGGACTATTAGAAATGTACAGCTCTATCGACCTATTATATAGCGATATACAAATCAGATAACTTAAGTGCAATATTATGCGCCATACATAGCTCTGCCATTTCGTACATAACTGATTTATTAATCAGACACCTCCGAGCCTGTACTCATTTTCTAAATGTGGTCAACCAAATGTAAATCCCTAAATCTTATATTATATTATTATAAGAGATTTATTCTGATGTCAAAGTTCTAATATAATCTAAAAATCGTAAGCAGAATATTTATGTGTACTTTATAGTTAAGCTAGAAATTCTTGATTTTACTATAATAATATGTGTAAAAAACAGCATATCCGAAGTCTTTTGTGCCTTAGTGTTAGTCAGGGTGACTGTAGAATAAAGACGTTTTGTCCTTATTAGCATCGTTTTGCGACCGTTTTGTATTCATTAGCACGCCTCGTGTAACTTACATGTTTGTTACACATTGTCTTCTCAATTATTACCTCCCTTCATTTAATCAAAGGATGACTGTAATGTCGATTTTAACTTTTAAAAGAATATTAGGGTTAAAAACTGTATATGCATCCTTGTTGACACTTTGATTTCTATAATCTCTCTATATACATATAATACATGTTTGAATTTGTAATACTTCTGATGTTTTTTAATATGTTAAGTGTTCTGAATGCTCTGTAGACTTCGAAATTGGTAGTAGTTTCAATATTAAAAATGTATTTCAAACAAAGAATCAATTTGTGTTAATTTGAAATCACAGGAAAGGAAAACCCCGCAAATAAACACAGAGAAGGCACCTTGAACAGAGATCATTGGGAGTAAACCATTAACCATACCACAGAAAGATGCATTTTTGTCCCAAAAGGCCATTTCTAACGGCCTTTCTAGCAATTTCGTTGTTTACCATAATTTTCATTGCATTATGTATACATATTCCTTAAAAATATAAATATGTTTTCTCATGAGACATTTTAAACATATGTATGTACATATTACTGTAGTAAGCGGGTAGCAGGTGGGTTAAGCAGTTCTACTCAACCATGATGAAATGTCGGTTAGAAATAACGGCTTTCTTTACCCTCTATTATCCTTCTTCCATAGACGATGGCACAACCTTTCGCAAACAGCTGCGATATTAAATCTCTCGACCTTGTTCTAACAACGCCCCAGAGGCGCCACGCAATTTACTAAATTAAACGCAAATTAAAAATGTAGTTTTAACACAGCCCTGAATGCTTTCGGACCTACAGTTAACAATCTTGCCTCCTAGCCGCAGATACCCCAAGCATGACTGATCCTCCATTAATTGCCCGCTGCCACAAGAACCTAATTACTCCGTAAAGGAGGTATCCTATACCTCCTTCGGGGTATTGTGGTTGAGGCGGTATTTCGTGTTCGCAGCCAGATCAGAGGGTTCCCTTTGTTTAATCGGCATGTAATTTTATACGTCGTGTCTATGCCCGGCCTTGTTGATGCACGTGTATTTATTATTTTTTACCGTAGCTGCTTTCGCGGTCAATGTAATATTTAAAACGCACCCCTACATTTATGAGGGAAATTGGTACGGCCAATGGTTTTGAGTAGGGAGTCTGGCCGTTTCCCATATAGTAGACGTTTGGTGGGCCGGTGTTCAGAAACAGACGCGCGTTTTGCGTTGTATTTGTATTGGGGGTAAATTTCAAATATGTTCGCAGTCAAAAAACACATGGTTGTGTCGGTTGCATTTTTCTGTAATTGGGTATGTGGTGTGCCGTTGTGTACGTTATGCAACGGCTATCATATAAAAAAATATTCCACAGACACCCTACTATCCAAAAACCATAATGAGAATTTGCCACCTCAGCTGATACCGATATCTCTTCTGGCCCATGGACTACAAGTAACTAACCACATTTAACGAGCTAAATAGGCTACCTTGCTGTTAATCTAATCTGAAAGATGTGACGTGGGTAACATCGCCTTCGGATACAGTTGTGTTATTGTGGTGGTGAGTGGCATGATCTTATAATATTAGATATCGTGGGTGGTCGTGTGGCGAAACGGCAGAGCATTCGGCTCAGAACCAAAAGGTCCCGGGTTCGAACCCTGCTAAGTCACCAACCTTGCGTCCTTGGAAAAGACACATTTACACGAATTTCCTTACTTAACTCAGGTGAAAATGCCAGAATCATCATTATTATAATCGTGTGTAAGACCAAATTATATCAAATTACGCAAAGCGCAGTGTTTCCAAGATCCCGTCTTTTTTCAAAGCCCGAAGTTGAAAATATTATAGAGAACAAACATTTCTTAGCATATTGGCATCATATTTTTCGATTTTTTTTTGTCTAGCTGTGACACATGCAAAAAGAATCCGCATATGGTCAGCCAACATTTACTTTAAAGAAATATTGAATTTGGTCAGGATCTGATAGCAGTAGTTTACTTTGGCTTCATATGTATGCTATTCTCCAAGCAGAAGTTTGGGTTTGGGGTTATTTTTGGCGTGTTTTCAGGCTTTTCTTATCGGGGTTTCTCTTTTGCACTGGATTTTTTTCTCACCCAACCTAACCTATATGTATGCAGTACTTGGGTGCTTTTTTCAGTTAACCTATATAACGTTACATGTCTAATAACTAAAGTATCCATTCAAATATTCTTTATTCTTTCATCCATCTAACCTTTGCAATTCAAGACAAAAGTAAGACAAGAAATTTCAATATCAGGGTTTCAAATCGTTCTCTTTTCCATGAAATCATTTGGAATGACATTCATTTTAAACCATATGACGTCATCAATGACCTGCTGTTGCCATGGGAACGGGCCTCACCACTGAGACTGCACCTGGAGGGGTCGAAAAAAAAAAGTATCGTGATGTTCTTGACATCTGAATGTTTTCTGTTTGTTTCTTTGTTTGTTGTTGATTTGATTTTATTTTCAGTTCAGATTTTATTTTGCTTTGTTATAATTATGTAAATATAATTTGAAATGGGTTTGTTTAATACAGAATGATCAAAGCGCATAAGAATTGAAAGATAAATTTTTCAGTATTAGTCAAGTATGGGAAGTGTGGGAACGTACTTGTAATATATCTACAAAGATGTAAAACTGACCGCAGCTCCGGGTGCCAGGCCTGGCTGGGGCGCCTGTACGGTCATCACCATCCCCGGCTGCCCGCCCTCCACCACTCCGTCACGCAGGTTCTGGTAGTGGGAGTACACCACAAGGCAGCCGTACGCCTGCAGTAAGCACAATCACGTTCAATCATGTAAGCGTTAGCGCGGATAAAAAGCGATCCTAGCGGTTTTTATCATAACCACATCGGGGTAAGGGTAAAGCAAGTCGAAGTTCTTCCCAGCGTAAAGAAGGGAAAGGAAGATTAAAACACACACTGTGCAATGTTGTATTTTCTTCGAAATATGTCACTAAGAAATGCCATGGTTTAGATTAAACATACTATGTAAACAAAGACAAGAAAAGTCACTTAAAAAACAAAGAGAATACGCATAAGATTATACAATAATATTTTATGTCATATATCAAAGCAAAGGACAATGGACTAAGCTAATATATTCAAAAGCTGTTCAAAACCGTGTTTTTTTAATATGATCGTGCAGGAAACGCATCGCTACTCATACACTAGGGTCTCCTTGAAAGCACTAGTATGGGTTCGATATAAGGTTAGCTTTGACAGTATACTATAAAAAATCCTCCTTATGGTAGCCGCTAGGGGGTCCAAAATCTAATCATTTCCAGGCCGCATCAAGACCTACCCACCTACCAAGTATCAAGATAATCCATTTAAGCCTTCTCAAGTTATCGTGTCCACAGACAGACGGACGGACACACATACACATACACGAACGCCTCTGAAAACATAACCTTCTTGGCGAAGGTAACAAGAGGAAAGGCCTACCGTAATGAGGGCAACAAATCCCCAGATGATCCATGCGCCGGCCAGAAAGGGGCCGATCAGCAACGCAGCGAGCTCGCTGGCATCACCCTGTAAACGAATAGAATACAGCTGTCACTGGCGAAAAATGCCGTTGGTAAGAATGTCTTCAGAGACACATTTTTTTACAGTCTTAAGGGCATCCAATGCAATTTCTGGGCGGGAAAAGTAGAAATATTCCGAAAAAGGCAGTCTTTATTATATTATGTTATTACATACTGCCCCACATTAGCTCACATAAATTAGTATCTTTTTCGTCAGTCATTTAAAACCACAGAACCAAGCCCCAATATGTTCTGGGTGGTACCCTAAAATCAGTCCAGGATTTTTGGCGTTTTTGCTCCTCGAATGTCGATATTGAATAGGATAGTATTGTCTCAACTTATTATGTAGATACGAGTGACTAAGATATTGACTAAATTATTTCCCTAAAGGTGGTCGTCGAAACGTCTTCACGTTGTGAATAAAAGAACTTTAGATTTCAAATATTTACCAACCTGATACAATTTTGGCGACGTCTAAGGGAGGAGCCTAATGGTACAGTATTGTGCAGTTTGCAAGAATTCTAGGAATGGTACAGGCATTTTGTCCACAGGAATGGAATGTCCACAGGCATGTCTTTGACCAACATCTATGCCCACATTCCTGGAAACCCATGGGAAGACCTGTCTGCCCCGGATGGCCCTACTTTCTGTGAACCAGGGGCTCATTCACTATACACTCAGGGGAGGAGTGTACTGTATCTGTCTAGACTTAGCAGGTACCAAGGCTTCCCCAAAATCATGAAATGATGGCATGCCACGCAAACAATAACCATAACAGCAACCACCGTCGCCATGGCAATGTATGTTTTCATTGCCAGTCTTTTTGCGGATGTTTTTGGAAAGATATGACTTACTGATGCGTGGATGACCCCCAGCCAGACCACGGTTACGTAGATGGCCACACCGAGTGATGCAAGCGTGCAGCATACGGAGAAAATCACCCAGGACAGGAGCAGCTCCTTCTTTTCCTGTCGTTAAAATACAATCCAGACTTTTCAGGTATACGTATTGCAAGAACTGTTTACGTCAAAGGAAAAACATTTCGAATAGAACCCCATTCTAAAACCCAGAAGTTGAACGTTGAGTAGTCGAAAAAACATGTATCGTGATGTCCTTGACATCTGAATGCTATCTGGTTGTTTGTTTGTTTGTTTGTTTGTTGATTTCATTAGGCTCTGTTTTTGTGTACTAAGTGATTGCCTGTGATTGCAAGCGAAATCAGGTTCTAGAATCAAATGGTGTTTTATTCGTAAAAAAAAAACGTGGACTTTGCAGCCAAAGGCTGAATTGCGTCCAGTTGTACATGCAAATTCATTACACATTTATTTACATTTATTTACACAGGCATTAACACAGGCATTATTTACAACGACTTTAACGTACGGTGTCTAACACAAATAGTGACTGTTCAGGAGGTAGGTCATGTATGGGACGCTACTCTGTTTGTACCGCTCAGTTCTACATTTGGTAAGGGTCAGTTTGTTACTGGAACGAGTGGTGCGCTCAGTGGTGGTGCCCCTCCTGGGCGGTAGCCAGTGTTGGAAGTCCTGTGATCTGAGAACTTTCATAGCAAATTTCAGGCAAAGTTGGACCCTTCGGTCTTCTAGCGTAGGTAAGTCCAGCGTTGCACATGCCTCGGGGTATGAAGTATAAGCTGACCCGAGTATTACTCGACACGCGCGTTTCTGGATATACTCGATCCTGTGACGTTGTCTGGTAGTCAGTCCAGGATGCCAGGTGGGCGCCGCGTATTCACAGCTCGGACGGACAAACGTTTTGTAGCAGGTAAGTAAGTCATCCCTAGAATGGCGTTCTAATCGAAATGTCCCCCTGTGACGTAAGCAGTTCATGCAATCAATGAAAGCTACAGGTAAACTGGACTATTATAAGCGTATCAATATCAATAAAATTCCAACCAAAAAGGTGACATTTGCAGTTTGAAAGCAAACTCATTGACATTGTGTTTACCTCCACATGCATGGTCTAGCCAAACAAACTACTGCTCTGTTTGTCCTTCCTCAAAGTGAAATAAATTTATATGTGTGTAAGCAGGCTCTCTATCTCTGGTCTGCTGCATAATGTAACCCAACACCACAGGGTGTTGCTACAGCACCAGTTACCATGGTGACAGACGTCTGGTTCAGGTCATCAACTTTATTTGTTAACACAAGAAGAAGAAACTGAGCAAAACCAATATAAATTTTCCTTTTGTGAAGGTAAACATATCAATACTCATATGTGGTATAAAAATATGATATTGACATAAAAGAAGACGGTTGCTTTACAACAATATATTATCAAGCAGATATAGAGAGGAAATTATGGCAGGCAGAAAATACAGTCCCAATATTTGCTTGAAGATAAGATAAGAAAATCTTTTTAATGTTGCTGTTGTTATTGTTTTGGATTTGAGAACATTTTCCAGACATCTCCTTGCATATTAATGTGACTTACAATAGATAAAGTATTCTAAAAAAAAGTGCGCATGTGCAGTCGCGATGCATTGTGGTCTGAGGGGGAATCCCCTGACTGCAAACAAAGCATGACCTTCAACTTTGACCTTAGACCACAATGCATCACGACCACACAAACACACGCGGAACTGTAAAATGAATAATAGTTTGTTTCTATATCAAAGTTTTATAGCAGACGACTATAAAAATATGTAAAAACTCCCACCTTCATCACGCCAATAAACAGCAAAATATCGATGATGATGCCCACAGAGTAGATGGCGATGTTTACAGCATCAGAGACCGCTAGGGGATTACAAAGAAATAATAAAGATTATAAAGAAACAGTAAAAAAACATTAGTGAATCGAAGAAGGAGAGGAAGAAACTGAGTAAAAACAAATATGTTTTCCTTCGGTAAACATAACTACATATGTGATATTATACATGTCACGAACTTAGCATGCGGGGGAAAGAGAGGTTACTTACGCACGGCCCCGTCCGTGGTGCTAACGATGTTTTTGGCAGCGGAGGCGATGCCAGCGATCTGCATAGTCTGCGGAACAGAGAGACATGAATTAAAAATTAGATATCTTGAAAGTTCATCTGTGTTGGTAGAAGTCATTATGCAGCAAGTTTAAACTGTAATTTCCAACACAAGGAATTGGACGCACCCAAATTTTCGACTGTACAACACGTCACGGAAGCGGTGGATTGTTCATTCCTTGACAAAGACTGGAGTTGTTCAGTCGAAAATTTGGGTGAGTCCAATTTCTTGTGTTGGAAATTACAGTTTAAACTTGCTGCATAATAAAATTAGATAAGGCCACACCGACTTAATTTTTATGGATGACATCCTCTCAAGACCCCCAAACTAGTGCGCATGGGCGGATAAAAATCGCCAAATAAACTGGGGTGTGCCCCCTTAAAACTTACCATCCAGGTACTGGCGATCCAGTAGCAGCCTACCCGGAGCGAACAGCAACCGCAGCAGCAATGCTGCAAAATCGCCATCGTAAAAAGCGCCGCCTGGCAACAGAGGAACAACCTGCAGAAGAGATGATGTTGAAATGGAATAACTGAAAGGTTTGATGTGTATGTTTGCAATGAAATGTAGAATTTTGGTTTTTTTATAAACGAGAGCGTGTACTTCTAAAGCAGTTAAACACACACAAACAGTCGTATATACATACACAGAGACATGGAAAATATATGCATGCATATGCACAGCAAAATCGCGCGCACACACGCACACACGCATACGCGCACAGAGAGACAGAGGGAGAGAGTGTGTGTGTGTCTGTGTGCCTGTGAGAGAAAGTGTGCGTGTGTGTGTGCTTGTGTGTGTGTGTGTGTGTGTGTGTGTGTGCTTGTGTGTGTGTGTGTGTGTGTGTGTGTGTGTGTGTGTGTGTGCATGCATGCATGTGTGTGTTTGTGTGTGTTTGTGTTTGTGTGTATGTGTGT
>NW_017803887.1:1282825-1284245 GCF_001625305.1 Branchiostoma belcheri
CAGCGATGGGTTCACCACATTTTACGACATGGCAGGGAAAGAATGAGAAACACAAGGGAAACAATGATTTACATTGATATAACTATAATATGAAGTAACATACAACTAAAACAACAGTTGGATAGCTATTCCCTACTTTATTGGTTAGGATTTTTAATTGCATAATGCAAACTGTTGATTTTCAAAATAAAAAAAAAACGTTCATGCCCCGCATTCCAATGCTGGAGCAGAAAAGCTTGAAATATAACCTACCAAAACACTTGAATAAAGACATACTGTCAGTATGGAAATGCTCTGTGCAGGTGTTAATCAAGTTAAATCCCAACAGCCAATCAGCAAGAAATGCTCTGTGCAAGTGGAAATGCTCTGTGCAGGTGTTAATCAAGTTAAATCCCAACAGCCAATCAGCAAGAAGAAAAGAGGAAAGCTGCATGCCTATTGGTTGATGCCCTGCATTCCATTGTGATGACTCATGCCCAGACGTGGTAAACATGGCACACTAACACAGTAATACATTTGCTATAACACAGCCAAAAAACTCAAATAAAACCATTCTAAAAGCCTGTATCACAAAAATTTAAAAAACGCCTAGGGGTATTTGCCCACTGTACCTCCATACCAAATTTCAGGACCTTAGGCCCTAAAATGAAGAAGATGAATCCATTTAAAAAATGGCAGGAGAAGGAGAAGGAGAAGGAGAAGAAGAAACATCAGAAAAAGCAATATGGGTTCACCACCACTTCGTGGTGTGGTGAACCCATAAAAAGTGCGCATGTGCAGTCGCGATGCATTGTGGTCTGACGGGGAATCCCCTGGCTGCAAACAAAGCATGACCTTCAACTTTGACCTTAGACCACAATGCATCACGACCACACAAACACACGCGGAACTGTAAAATGAATAATTAATAGTTTGTTTCTATATCAAAGTTTTATAGCAGCAGACGACTATACAAATATGTAAAAACTCCCACCTTCTTCACGCCAATAACCAGCAAAAAATCGATGATGATGCCCACAGAGTAGATGGCGATGTTTACAGCATCAGAGACCGCTAGGGGATTACAAAGAAATAATAAAGATTACAAAGAAACAATAAAAAACATTAGTGAATAGAAGAAGGAGAGGAAGAAACTGAGTGAAAACAAATATGTTATCCTTCGGTAAACATAACTACATATGTGATATTATACATGTCACGAACTTAGCATGCGGGGGAAAGAGAGGTTACTTACGCACGGCCCCGTCCGTGGTGCTAACGATGTTTTTGGCAGCGGAGGCGATGCCAGCGATCTGCATAGTCTGCGGAACAGAGAGACATGAATTAAAAATTAGATATCTTGAAAGTTCATCTGTGTTGGTAGAAGTCATTATGCAGCAAGTTTAAACTGTATTTCCAACACAAGAAATTGGACTCACCC
>NW_017803887.1:1284265-1308199 GCF_001625305.1 Branchiostoma belcheri
TGTGTGTGAGAGAGAGAGAGAGAGAGAGAAAGTGTGTGTGTGTGTGTGTGTGTGTGTGTGTGTGTGTGTGTGTGTGTGTGTGTGTGTGTGTGTGTGTGTGTGTGTGTGTGTGCGAGAGAGAGGGGGGAGGGGTGTCCGTGTGTGTGAGAGAGAGAGAGAGCGCAAGAGAGATAAATAGACAGAGAGAAAGAGAGAGATTGTTGGAAACGTACAGGCAACTAACTAGCGGGCGCAAGCCGTGCGCGTCAGCCGTTATTTCGAACGGGACCGGTGGCAGTTATCATTCGAACATCGAACGACCGATCCCGTTCTTAGTGTGCGTTCTGTTGATTAAATGAAGTAAGTTGATCGACTGCATGCACGTACACATAAGCGAGCGCTCACGCATACACACACACACACAAACACACACTAACACAAACACACGCTAGCGCTCACGCACGCACACACACACACACAAACAGACGTCCGCGCTCTCTCACAATACAAACACACATACACTCAAACGGTTGTCCTTAAAGCCTACGTTTTCAACATATATACATTGAGTCAAACGAAAGAAAAGGAAACTATGCCGTAATTTCTCTAACGTATACTCAGAAGTAAATAAATCTAAGACTCTATGCTACTTAGTGTATCCAGCATGATAAGTACACCTGACACACGACTTACCTTATTTTTCAGTGCCTTACAGGGAGGTAAATCATCAGCCGTGTCCAGTTAACGACTGTTTCTTGAGTCGAATGTTGACTTCTGTGTTACCAAGCAACTGCCGAACCACTTTGTTCGTTTGTTCCATTGTTCCAGAACGTCTTTTGCCACCCTAGGATCTGCTTGGAGATTACTAGAACATGACCAGTGATCTTGATAAGGCCACACCGACTCAATTTAATTCAATCCGACCTACAAAGTATTATCAATTGAAATAACACACATAACAATACCCTCTAGATTATACACAAGTTTATTGTTAACTTGCGGCTAATTCTAAGTAACGTAACATAAATACGGTAGTAAATAGAAATAAAATTTTACAATAAAATTCACTATAAAATTTACATGACATTAACACCTGTTATAGAGGGATACTTTTCGTGTTATTTCCTTAAAGCCTCGTCTTCATCATTAGCTTTCTCTGACCTGCACAGTGCTGCACACCCACTCATAGGAAATTCAAACTCTACTGCTGGATAAATTACGGAGATAATTTCCCGACGTTTCGAGTGAGATCCACCACTCTTCTTCATTAGCGACACTTAAGAAGAGTGGTGGATGTCACTCGAAACGCCCGGAAATTAGCTCTATAATTTATCCAGTAGTAGAGTTTGAATTTCCTAATGCTTATCTAGATGTCTAACTTAATCAACGTAAGTGCTGCACACCTTTTACCACACTCATGTCACTGTCCTAGGTGCTGATGCTGATTCCAGTATGTGCAAGAATTCATGAGTGCTTACCCGATTAGGTTACATCATACAGTCCAATACATTTTCTCTACATTTTACAGGTCCTAAAATATACACAAACCCAAAACACTTCAGGTAAGTTAGAAATCTGCGATTCTTCTTGTTGTGGTGTGTTCCTTTCGTCAATTCTTTTGGTATTTGCCAGCTTTTATGTCCATCTATAGTCAAGTCTTTGATTATGAAATTCAATGTAAAATTGACATGATGCCGATGGTATTCTGGAATTCCGCTTCCAAATTATTTTTTTTGTCTGTCACTGTTGTTCTTAATGTTAAGTCGTGCTTTTTTTCTCGGCCATCGTTCCGGCTACTTATAATTTAAGAATGAATGAATGAAAGACCTTTATTGTACGTTTGTGCTCTAACAAGCTAAGTACGTACATACAGGTCATGAATAGACAAGGAAAAGGATACAGCAATGATACTAGTACTTAAACTATACATACTAATGTGATCTACTATTTACATTGTTCGACTTCTTCTCGCTTCTTGACGCAGTTATAGATGTAGGAGTATATAGAACTATGATACATGGTTTGTCAAGTTTCATAAGAAATATGAAAAATTTCTGATTCATTTAAATGTCCAAAGCTGGGGAACTTATCTATTATATAAGAATATAGGAAATCTGTTACATTTATCGTGGGATCGTTGTACGATTGAAATCTGTGGCAATCTTGGGATAGTCGTGCATGTGTCCAGAGAAATCCCAGATGTTTTACATCCTTATCGGCAGTTGCTTCTGTCACAGCCTGCACGAACATTCTAATATGACACCATTGTTCATTCCATAACAACGCTCGAAAAGAATTGACTATTCAAACTTCTACAATTTATCCGAATTTCTCTAAACTTACAGACCAAGAAAAAACTATTCTTCTCTTAACTTCCCAAAACTCACACATTTTGGAAAAGGTGGGACATTGCGTCTTCCATGGTTTACAGAAGAGAATGCAAACCCTTCAGACATAGTTTTAGACATAGTTATAGTTCTAGATAGCTACCTTTATCATGTAGACTTAAGTTACTTTATACTCTAGTTCATTGTTCTTTTATGTTTTGTTAAATTTGCAATTAGCCTCCGGGCAAGAATTTGCAATAAACTTTTCATCAAAAATCGTACGACGGCCTACGACAAAACTGACTCCACCGTTTAATGGTTGGTGAAGAGTCGCACGACGCCGCGACGAACTTCCTTCAGGCGAAACCCGTAGATCACAGGGTTCGAAGAAGAGTTCAAGGCCACGAAGACCAGCACTGTGGACATCGGAGTGTTGTACCGAGTAAACAGCGCCATCCTGACCGCTAGAGGCAACCATCCCACCAGGAACACCACGGTGATGAGCACGACGGTGAAGGCGGACTTCCGGCTGGTGCTGGGCTGGGCTCCCACCGCGGCTTCTTGTGCAGCGATGGCGTTCACCTGCTTCCACAGGCACCAGAGTATCCCCATGTTGAGGAAGATGATTGCCGCGATCGGGATGAAAATAAACACCAAGACCACGACCGCGTAGTTGAAGGACAACCCTGCGCCCAGTGGAATGCATCTTTCGTCAAAACGCCCTTCGCAGTACCAGTCAAAGGTGGGCAGAATCGCCAGCAGTAGTGACCACGCCCACACGAGAACCGCCACGAGCTTACACTTGTCGTTGGTGACGTTGTTGACGTAGGTCATCCCGTGAACGATGAACCAGTAGCGCTCGGCCGTTAGCGCCATCAGACCGTAAGCGGAGGACATCCCTGAGAGTAGCAGGATGGTGAATCGGAAACGTAGCAGGGCTTCAGAAGGTGAGGTCGCGGTCTGTACGAAATACACACGCGTGCCGGCCGAGAGGAGAGACGAGAACCCGGTCAGGACGTCGCTTGCGGCCAGGTTAGCCATGAGAATGTAGGCTGGCGTTTGGAGATGCTCTTGCTTGATGATGGCAGCTAGCGGGAGACTGTTTGCTACCACTGCCCAGGTGCCTACACAAGCAGAAAGGTAAACCAAGATCCCGGTTGACCCATCCTCTTCGTTGGTGGAAGATAAATTCGTTACCACAGTGGACAGACATGTGGAGACGTTAGAAGTAACGTTTACTGCTATCTCAGAGTTGTTGATAGCTGAGGAGGGGTCACAGATTTTGGATGAAACGTTCCGCGATGTTGAGTTGCTCGAAATGCTCGTGTTGTCGCCAACCTGCTGCTTTGTAACGCCCAAACCTGGCACAGAAGCAGAGAGCACTCCAGCGTAGAGAATAGCGTGGATGAAAATCAGTAGTGCCACTACAATGGGCTTCAGCAGGGACACCATTATCAAAAGAGATTGTGACGTCTCTGCATGATCATTGGCACTCTTGCTGTCTTGGTGTTACAAACACGCGTACGGAGCCTCAATCCCTGATGTCGCAAGTGCAGTGGCAATAAGTCTTTGCAGTGTCCACGGCTACATCCTATACTATTTCCGTACTCACAAATATTAAATCCAATTACGTTTTTCCTGTCTTGTGCAGCTGGGTCTTCTATGACAGTTCACATTGTCTTTGATCTGGGTTTTGGTACCAGCTGGTTTACTGGACATTTCATCATGACTTCGCAGTTAGTTTCCGGTCCAGTCAGTGAAGTCACTGCCACTGGCCTACTGATCTTACCGAAGCTGATCTCTAACAAGTCTTTGGGGCAAAAAACCTCAGTGTTTTCCGGTGGCTTTTTTAGACACGAAACCATCTCAACGTAGTAACCCTGACTGCGACAACAACCGACATTCTCTATTACGTAGGTACGAAAGTACGTAGTCATTACTCCATCGTAGTCTTAAAGAAATGACCATCAATATATGACACATACGTACTTGTTGTATCCAATTGCTCGGTCACATACGTCTTGCGTCTGTTAAATCCATTTGCATTGTCACATGCATCTTGAGATCGTCGTATTTAATCGTGAATATGTGTCCTGCGAAATTCCATCTATCCGATTGTGGCGGAAAAGGTTGTCTTTGGTCCTTGTCGGCGGCTGCTTCTGTCATTGCCTGCTTGGAAATCGACGAATGTCCCCGTGCCGTAACGAAGAAAACAATTTCTCTAAGTTCATCTCTGCAACTTCAGTCAAGAACAAGAGTACGAACGTCCGGACTTGTAAGACGTAACGGCAATGGCTTCACAAGGGTTGCACTCTCGGAATTTTCGACTTAAGGCTCATGAAAATACATTTCCAGCAAATGTTAGACGGTCGTTTAGAATTCACCACGAATGTGCATGTTACCAGATCCGCCCTAGAGTCCAGTCAGTCTCGTAACACTCAGACTAATCAGTCTGCTCGAAATCTAAGACTTTAGGTCATGAAAATATAGTCGCCAAAGGATTTGTGGCGTGGCAAACCGTAGATATATGCAGGGATTAGCTGAGGTTAGCCTGAATAAAGTAAGTCTTCCTGGGATACGTTGGGGCATGGTTGCGCTAAGGGTGGTTCTTCCGGTTGGTCAACACAGACACAAAAATCTCCGTCTTGCAATAATTAATTAACATTTGGGTAAGAATTGATGTCTACTAGCTAGCTGTTCCCTAAGGGAAAATATAGGAGTACGTGCATTTGATAATAGGTGTTTTCTGGCTGACCCAACCTGTGGAGCAACTTCTACATACGTTCATATACCACATCGACTTCCACAGACAATGCAGTTTAGCATATTGGGACTTGTTAAAAGGTAACGTAAATATAATTAATTCTAAAGAAAGAGTGACTAAACGAGTCCAACAAGGAACTAGAAATAAATACAAAAAGGTAGATATAACTGGCATCTATGTGTGACATCTTTGTATAACGCGGATATACGTATAAACAGAGAAGAAAAAATTAAGTACATTAAACAATAAATAGAAGATTTCAGAATTCTGTAAAGTACTAGTATTTAGATTTGTAATTGTATTCTTGTTTCATCAATTATTGTATATTTCTCGCTAATCGCTTTGCATTTGTCGCCTGCAAGGCTTGGTCAGATCGGAAGCTAATATAAGTGAAACATCATGTCGTTTGCATCTGGCAAGTGCAGCGTTACACATTTTTATTTCAAATGCAACAGTACATTACACTGACTTTCAGGAAGCTGGGCTGATATTCGTAAGTCAACAATTATACATTTGGGGACAACAAGTAACGTGGGGTCGTGTGGCGTAGCGGCAGCGTTCTCGACTCGGAACCAGAGGCCCCGGGTTCGACTCCTGACATGCCACCGATCTTGTGCCCTTGGGAAAGGCACTTTACACTTTTCTCACTTCGCTCAGGTGTAAATGAGTATTGTGCTGTCCCTGTGTTGGTGGCGGCATTAATATAAGTTGAAAAAACTTGAGTGTGCCGTCACCACGTCTTGTGATTGCATGTTTCGGAATATATATATATATATATAAAGTAACGTTACATACTATACAGCAGGTAATGTTACATAAATGCAACAAGTAACATTACATAGATACAACGTTACTTAGATACAATACTTTACACATGCCATATGCATTATGCCATGGCGCCATTTTGCTGCAAACATAAGTAAACTGTAATTCTTTCTAAACTTTTTGTGGAGCTTTCAACAGTTTTGGACAGTAACCTTGGATTAATATTCTGTCCTAAATTCCACATCCATATGACATGATATAATAGGTTTATCATGCGGCATGCATCAAATATTCTACTAAAGCCTTTAAAAAGATTCGTTGAGGGATTTTCTTTTAAAGAATGGGAGATAATTCCTTAAGCTTGATAATAGGACATGTACACTTCCGGCCAGGCGACTTAAAAGATAATCGGAAACATGGTGCTTTTTCGTGAGTTACTAGCCTCTACCAGGCTTGGGGAGGCGGCTGGAAAGAAGTAGAAATCGGCCAAATAGAGAGATAGGCATGCCAAGGGAGTTTGTCCATTGAGAGAACAGTTCGCCGAAATGTTGGGCATAAAAACATTTTCACTAACCCTTGCCTTTTCCCTAATGACCTCAATGGAAGGCGTTTCGAGCTTCTTTTGAACAAACATATTGGGTCAAACAAAGAAATCAAACAGGTCATTATACGAAAAATTGTTTATTTTCCTTGTCGGTATCCCCTTGTGGCACCGTCATGACGTCACGACGTACCCGTGACGTCACCAAAACAACATGGCGGACGCTCACTACAGAAGACAAGACCAGGATCTCTCCACAACTAGTGAGAGTTCCGACCAACAAACCGCGATAAACATGGAACAGAACCTCGCCGACGAGAAGGGCGGGCTCATGGACCTCTCCGGGGTGAAGTTAGAGCTGACCAGGCCTGACACAGCCCCGCCGGACGCGAGGTTGTACAACGGAGCCGAGGCCGAGGTGTCCTTCGCTGGTCCGGCGGGTCCGACCGCCGCCGCGCCCGAGACCAAACCCGTGAAGATCGGAGGTGGAGGGGACATTAGCGAGAACATCGCCAGGGGGTTCTTCGCCTATAGGGTGAGCCAAAACTTCTTCTTATAGTTGCTGTCTTCTGCTTTTTAATAGAGAACTTTATTGACACAACAAAAGTACAGCGACTTTGTAAGGTCTAAGACATGTAGATAAAACGTTACACTTACAGACAAATATACATGTACATGGGTACAACGAAAATTATTATCCTACGTACAAAACAATAGATGGGTCAACTAATACTTGTTCTAAGGTCTAAACATTCTTTGATATATTTGCCTATTTGTAAATATATATAATAAGTAGTCTGTATATCATTTTTAGGATCCCAAAACATGCTTATGACTGCCCCCCCCCCACTACAACGTACTGTGTGATTATGAGGGGAGGGGGGCAGATTATATATGTTATGGCCTTATGCCAACCATAAAGATATATTAAGATTATAGTTACATGTTTGGATTAGAAGAGGTGAACAAAATTTGTCAGTTAATACTTGATAGATTAAAATGGTTGACAATAATAAGGAATTTTTGTTGTTACAGGTAGTTACATGTAACGTTACATAATTGTTATTTATAGCAAGGACGTTCTATGGGCCATACAAATTTAAATTTGGGCTATTCAAATTTTAACAGTTGTCTACATCTACAAAATAATATATGTATAGAACTATACACCACTGAGTAACAACACCCTTCACAAGGCATTTTGGCCAAAAATATGGCTACACATTTTATAGTTTTATACTATTGGTAATGGAACTGCACTAATTGAGTATAGAATGTAGTCAGAAAGTGGTAAAATTTCGCATCTAATTACATGCTAGTACCTGAGAACTGAGAACTTTTATTAATTCTAATCTTATCCTCCATCGTCCATGTGGGAGCCTGTATGGGGGGGGGGGTACTATCATTGGTAGAATACGTCAAATTCAGAAAGAAACTTAGGCTATGCATTATGTTGAATTCAACAGGTTGGCTTTGGTTCACCCTAAATTCACTGAGGTGCCAATTTTACTTAACAGTGAATGCAGTGATTATGTTCTACATGGACCGGTCTTGCTACGAATCACGTAGATTAAAAAAAACGCTGTTTAAACTCTACAGCAAAGCCAAGTGTGCCCCCCACCCATTTAGACCCTTAGGACAAGTACATGTACTAACTTTCCCCACATTATGCCATACCTACTAACACTTTTGTAATGAAAAGGCTGTCAAACATGTTATTAAATATTTATTGCCTAAGTTCAATGGCCTAAATAGATTCTGTAATAAGGTCAGAAGTGAATGAGTCACCACTCCAGTGTGGGTAATATCTATTCTTGTCTAACAGTTACAATGTCACATTATAACATCATAGTAGTCTATACATTATTTGGAGGCTTTACTAGATATACAATGTGCACTGTAGGGGCTAGGTGTGATACTTTTATTTGGTGTCAATTTCTATATTGTACATGTATGTAAATGTAGAATATAGTCATCCACTGTAATAATATATGTACAATTTGTGTACGCCTTACTTGAATGTAGACCAGTCTATTTCGTGCCACTGTATGTTATGAACGAAATAATACTTTGTGGGAATTGATTAATTGATAGCCTGAATATATTAGTAAAAATATCTACAGCAAAGCAGGTGATAGTAATTGCAGAAAAAGTTATTTTAAGCCCTGATGATTTATGTACAGTATTCCAATTTATGTGTTGGCTCATTTCTCTGTTGACGTGTACATGTAAGACAACACTTCATAGCCCTAGGGCTAGAGAAGTATAATTTTAGTGCTTGTACTGGAACATAATGTGTGTCTTGGATGTGAAGAAAACATCTTGCGAGTATAGGTATATACAGCTGGGGGGGGGGGTAAACAGTGTGTTTTTGGAGCTTTGGTTCTGTATTTTATTTGTAAGTATGTCAGATTGCTTGAACCCAAATTTCAGCCAATTGTGGTTGGTTTGTGGTGGTTCAGGGAAGGTTCTGAATGAGGGACACTGTGGCTTTAGATAAAGATTATGAGTTGAAAAACCTGTACATCTGTGTCACTTAATTCTATGGTGAAAAGAACCTGCTAGAAAAACATGAGAGAAAGCTACCCTAATGTCATATATAGTAGACTTTTAGTAGCTAAACAGGAACAAGGTGGCATCTGCTCCAGTAGTACATTGAACATGTATGGCTTGTAACTAGTGTGAATGTATACCTCAAGTTACCTATACTTTTGTTTATCATATTAAAAAGCATGACTTTTGCCAAAGATGGTTATTAAAGTGTATGAAATGTGAAGTCTTAATTGAATTTTTCTTTGACCTTCAGCCTGGTGCGTTTGACCTTGCAGTAGAGACGACTAAGTCTGAGGTGGTGTTGCCTGATGTTGATGGTTCACTACGAGGAGCCTGGCTTCTCACCGAGTAAGTCTGGCAGCTTTTTATTCAAGTTCTTTTTAACTGCAGCAAAAAGTAAATTTTGGTGGCAGTGCTCAATAAAAGGCAAGCATGAAATAAAATTGTCTAATGGCAGTAACAGGTCTATTCTGTATGACACTGCCCTGTGTGTGTGTGACTATGCAACTTATTAATAATTCAAAATAATGACTCTCTCAGACATAAACACAGTTATGCATTTTCCCCTAGGGAGTTTCAAATTGTCCTAAGACTCTTGAAATTACTGATGTTAAGCTGCAACAATCTAGGTTCTTGGTCTGAACAGATATTTTAAATATTTTAACTTTTCTTTAACTGTACTGTACATGTAACAGTTTGGATAGTGTTAGTAAGACAATCTAGATCTTAGACCCCTTGGACAGAGATTGTTGACTTTATGACTATTTGTATATTTAAGAGTATCTGACTTATTAGAATACAACTAGCCCAATAAAATCACACTTCTACATGTACCAGCCCTTCTATTGGTCAGGGCACAACTAGTAGAAGCTTTTTTGGCCAACATCTAAAGTCAAGAGAACTAAAAGAAACATCTTAATCTGGCCATGGTTGAAGTAACTAAAATTGGACCAATTAAATTATCAGACTGAGAACTGTCTGTTAGGCCTAGCAAAGAATCTGAAAAAAATGTTGTGTTTCCTGTTTTCAGAACGACCCTAGAAAAAACTGCTGACCCTAGCCTTATGGGGGGTTGACCCTTCGAAAGACATATATTTGTCAAGCAGATCATATTAATTAAGCTCTTATTATATTGGTTCTGAGAATAGTTCTCTCAAGTAAGAAGTGTTTGTCTGGGAGACCAGGAGCAAAATGTACACACAAAAAAAGACAAAACAAATTCATTATCTAAGAAATTTGCTTAAACCTAATGAGATTTTTGGTCGCTCAATGATATGGCCTTTTATTATTATATAAGTTTTAACAATGTGTAATAATGTGCAATAATGTTTTTAACAATAATACCTTTTGATAGTATATTTTAATGATATTTTGTGTGACCACAGAGCAATTCAGGCATCCAGTATGGTTTGTGCGAGTCTGTCGTCAGTGCGAATTGTGTATGTTTGAGTTTCAAATTGAAATAAAAACCATTCTACTTCTACTACTACTACTTACCAACTTTGTGTGTTTCAGGATTGACCACTGGGATAGTGAAAAGGAACGACTAGTCCTGCTCACAGACAACTGTCTCCTTGTCGTCTTCTTCGACTTCGTTGCCTCAAAGATTCACTCCTTCAAGCGCATCGTCCTCAAGAACTTGACAAGCGTGAAGATCGGACCGTTTGAGTACCCTCCAAACTCTCTTATGCCGTAAGTATAGTCCTGTTTGTTTGTTTGTTTGTTTGTTTATGTTGTCCCTCCCTCCCTGTAACATACGGACTGTGGATTTAGGACAATGACCAGTGTCTGACCACATGCCAGAATAATCGTCCCTACGATTGTGGGCATCAGACGGAAGAAAAAGAAGACAAGGAAATGTCAGCACTCGGTCACAACCTGCCGTACGTGCTTCTGCGTGCTGTCTACGTGCAAAAACGTGGGCAAACGTAGGGCATCCGTGCGTGGTGAGTACCGCCTCCGTACGGAATCCTACGGATTTGGGAGCACTCAGACACGCCGTAGAACTTTAAGTGCATGTAAATCTTTTTCTGCGTGCGGTCTGCGGATTCACGTGCGAGTGACGTACTCCCTCGGCCGGTCACCCTACGTTTTCAGAAAAACGTAGCAGACGTGGCCTTAAAAAAAACGTATGGACAAAAAGCATGTACGGCAGGTTGTGACCAAGGCTTTAAAGAAAACTCCTATAGGACTTAATACAACTGTATTCTTTCTTTCATGATTCACTCACTCATTCCTTCGTTTGTCCGCCCCAGCCGGCGTGCAGGTACGGGAGTCCAGCTTTACTGGAGCCGCGAGGAGGCGACAGCCGTGCAGAAGTGGAACCCGTTTAACCGCGACATCCCCTACGCGATCTTCTCCTCCCACCCGCTGATCGAGCGGACCCTGCGAGACCCGGACGTGTACCGTGTAAGTACACTGGAGCCCCTGAAGGTAGCGTGACAGTCCTAATGTGGGTGGTGCTGCGGTGGTTGCGGAGCCTAAATCTTCGCGGGAACTCTGCATGGGAATGCCAAGCACAAGTTTGGACCTTCTCACTTGATTAATGCACCTGGGGTTTTTCTAACACTGGTCACTTTTTATCTGTTTTCATCAATTTGATTTGCGGACAGTTGGGTCATGTGGCATGGCGTAACAGGAGAGCATTTGGATTGGAACCAAGAGGTCCCACGTTCGAACCCTGCCATGTCACCAATCTTGTGCCTTTGAGAAAGGCCTTTCCCAAAGGCACAAGATTGGTGACATGGCTTTCCTGGATGGATGCCTGGCAAATCTATTGGCCTCCCTCTACCCAATGAAAGAAATTTCACAACCAAAACCTGAGCTCGGAGAAAATAGAATAAAGAGCTACATGTATCTAACTTGCTTAACATTCTATATCAGGAATTTTGAAAGTGACATTTAAAGTGACCAGTCTAAGGAGACATCTGCATGGATCTACCAGTATAATGTGTTTCTCAAAGCATGTGGGAGCCCTAAAGTGTGGTGGAATGAATGCTACAGTAACTGTACTTCAGTCTATTTGGTATCGAACTATCCTTTGAAGTAACTTAGAGTTAGAGAAACAGTAATTGTGGCTCTCTGGTGCTAAAGGGCTTGAAAAGATCTGTTGGTTGGCTGGTTTGCAATCAATTATTAGATTGGTTGGTTGGTTGGTTGGTTGGTTGGTTGGTTGGTTGGTTGGTTGGTTGGTTGGTTGGTTGGTTGGTTGGTTGGATGGATGGAGGATGGATGGATGGATGGATGGATGGATGGATGGATGGATGGATGGATGGATGGATGGATGGATGGATGGATGGATGGATGGATGGATGGATGGATGGATGGATGGATGGATGGATGGATGGATGGATGGATGGATGGACGGACAGAAGGGTGGGTGGATGGATAAATGGATGAATGGACGGGTGGATGGATTTATGGATGGATGGTTTGTTGGTTTTTGTTACTTGGTAAATTGATTAATTGAGCTATAAATTGATTGATTCATTGATGTTTTTTTTTTGTTAATTCATGTTTTTGTTTCTTTCTCCAGGTTGAAACGTTCCACGTGGCCTTAGTGCAGGGCAGTCAGGCTGTCCGTGCCACACAGAGCCCAAACTCGCCGGCTCTAAACGTGGTGGAGGGACCCATCCTGATAGAGAGTTACGCCAGCCTCTGGTCGCTTATCCACAACCAGAGCCGTCTGGGCTTCTCCAGAGAACGCGGTGGTGTCAGCTTCTAGGTGTTCTAAGCAGTGTACAAAATACTTTTTTGAACCAGGTTGCTCAGTGTACAACCTACAGCAAAAATTAGGTTGCCCATCAGAATTTTAGGTTGCCCCACCTATAAGTTACTACCTTCCTCAAATTAAGTAATGTTACATACATAAGCTTTGACAATATTTCTAACAGCCTTTAGTTAACTGATACATGTAGTAATAGCCATTAATACCTAAAATTAAAAAGCATTTGCCGGATACAGTGGTGCAAGCCAAGTGGGCATGATTTGGGGGGGGGGCATTCTTAAAATTCAGGTAGCACACAGGGCTACCTAGGTTCAAAAATAGGTTGCCCCAAGTAAGATTTGGTTGCCCGGGGCAACTAGGCAACCAGGTATTCTGCACGCTGCCTAACCAAGAGTTTATAAAACGGTTTGCAGTACCGGTAATTGTTGTCATTGGAAATACAATACAGCAGAAATTATCATTCAATCTAATACTAGAAAATATTACTCTAAAAGACTGCTAAAGATAGAAATGCTAGAAGTTGTAAAACAAACTTCTGAAATTGATAGTTGATTTGTTTGGCTTTCTTTTAACATACTTACTTCTAGACAAGATGGTCTGTATACTTGTAAAAAAAATGTGGTATGGAAGTAAGAGAATACTTAAATCTAGGAGGTCAAAAATCTAGAATTTTAACCTCCGTTGATTTAAATACATTTTTTTTCAAATTCCGAGGCCACTATTTTGAAAAAAAACAAAACTTCACTTCGTGTAGTTGAGCTGTTGGAAAGAAGAACTATACTTTGATAGCTCTATTTCAGTCCATTATAATGTATAAAGTTGCAGATATTTGAGTATAAAAGTGAAAATGTGTGGAATTTAAAAGCTGCAGTGTCTGTTAAAATTTGAAATGACAATTGTTACAATACTTCGTATTTCGAGAAGGAATTTTTTGGTGGAGGTTATGTTTGTTTTTGATGCCACGTTTAGAGCAAATAAGGATGAACTTCAAGGGACGTTCTATTGTTCAAAGTTACCAGTTTTGTGGGTAAAATTTTGCTATTTTTGTGTATTTTCTAGTCAAAGTGGGGCAGTTAAGAGAAAGTCTATTCCTTCCTCCTGTTTTCTGAAGCATAAACCTTCAAACATTCTACTATATTAACGTGGGACGAAATCACATGTCCACAGCATTTGGGTCAGATAGCTCGAAATAGTCGAAAATTTCTGGTGAGTCAAATTTTGAGTTGGAGAACAGTTTAAGTTTTTCAAAATACAATCATGGCTTGTTGAAAGTGACCTCAAGGACATTGACCCCACTCAATCAGACTTCTTACCAGTAACAACCATGAACAATGTTACTTCAGCAAATTTCTTTGAATCTTCACCTTTACAATGCTAAGGGTATATCCTTGCCACAGGGACAGGGTTCATAGATAGAAAACTATTATATTAGTATTTAAAGTACATGTATATTAGAAGATAATACTATATTGATCTCATGCATACGAGAAAAGGCTATCAGTTGTAGTGCCTTCAGTTTTTTTCCAGATACATTCTTGCCTAAGTAACTACAGATAGAATGGCAGCTTTAAACATACTAGTGCCTTTAACATTAAAAAAACTGTAATGACAATAGAACGTGCTTACAGTTTTAAAAAGTGGTGCCTTTATTGTGAGAATGCAATCAGCCCTTGGAGCTTTTTTGATATTATGAGATTAGATTTTTTGAAATTATGAATTAAAACTGCTGCTTATATCTTAGCTATTCCATTTACAAAAAAAAGTAGATGGTCTAGTGATAGTAACTGCTTAAACTTTCATACAGATCTGAAAGAAATGTTGAGACAAAAATCTGTAGTCTCTCTCAAAAGTCCCTTTTTTAGAATCCCTTTGAAGAAATTGTAATCTCAGTGACGTCTTTTATAAAAGCCTGTTTTTTTGTCTAGGACAATGTACTAGTATGTTTTTTCAGTAAACAGGTGGGAAAATGACTTCCTAATGCTGTGGTGTCTGTTTCTAACTCTCCTATCATAAATGTTACCTGAACATAAGAGTACAGGTTTGCAGACTTGCAAAAATGTATTTTGAGTTCTGATAAGAGTAGCTATTACTTTTTGTTGGAAGTTAGTGTAATACTTTATGTACATCTCACCAATATGATATTGAAAATTGAATCAAAGGTGTTAGTAGTTAAAGGCACATTTAGTTTAGTTAATTTAGTTTAGTTTAGATTAGTTTAGTTAAAGCAAACTACCTGAACTATATCACAAACACTTTGAAATATCTGCAAGTTTCTAAATACTGATTCTATGCAATTTCATGGGTGCCACTCAATGTTTCTTGTACAGCTAAGTTGTGAAATTATCTTCTTTTTTTGCCAATGTAGCTAGAAATTGTGTCTTATTGAAGCAAAGCTTAAATTACAACTTGAGATTATCATAGTGGAACACAAACGTGAACAAGAAATATTATGGAAAGCAACAGGCAATATTGCAAACTGCCTTATTATGCCCTGTAAAATGGCGTAGCTCAACCACATTTTTTCATAGAATAGAATTTCTGAATGTGCACAATTTCATTAACCAATTTAGGTGAAGGAATTGTTGTACTATCTACTTGTGGCAGTTGAAAGAAGCACTTCAGAAAAAAGAGGTTCAAGCAAAGGTTATAGAATCATGTCTGGCTGAAATGCAAAACAATTTTCTCTGTATGTAACTGTACATACAAGTGTATAAGGCAATAAAATGCCTTAAAGAACTGAAACTTTATTAATAAAGTCTTTATCCAATATGATATCGTTTGTTCTCTTTTTAATGTCTTTTGTGAGTTCTCAGACTTTGTTTGGCATTGCAATAAAAGTATTTGTTTTTCTGACATATGGAATACCAAAATAAATGAGAAAAAAGAATGACCAATGAAGGCCAGCGCATTTATTCTCAGTGTCTCAAATTTCTGGACGTCACTAAGTGATCTGTTTCTGAGAATCACTCCTTTTATTTCGGTCCGATATTCGGGCCAGAACAATTCCAAAAGGTACACATCAACATTTCAATATATTACAAATCCTATATATAAATGATTCCAAAAACAATGCTAAACCATATGTTTGTGGGAATACATGTATTACATTGTGAAACTTGCCTGCATTAGCAACGTTATAGCTTGTAGTACTTTAGGTAGAATTGTAGCATTTTACACGTTTGAAATGTTTTTTCCCCTCAAAAAAGTTACGATGTGCTCGGATATGGCACCCACCATTCAATGATAAGGCATTGACCATTTCAGATTGAAACGACCTAGCCTCCTTTGCAGACTTCTGAGGCCTTCTCAAGCTTAGACGGCGAAACCGTCTCTTCCCAGCAAAGTCCCTCGGCGGCAAAACCGTCCCTCCGCGGTATAACTCGCGTTGCTCCCCGAAAAAAAAGTTAACGCCACCTCAGAAGTCTTCGAAGGAGGCTAGCAACGACCGTTTGCCGGATAGAAACGCGCCTTGTCGTAAAGCCACAACCAATAGGGAATCGGTAACCAAACGGCTCCTTCAGTGTGCTAAAGTAGTCTCTACCAGACTAACTACGCTGGCTATAACCAGGGGAGTTTGGCCGCCTTGGGGTTGGACTATGCCGCGCAGTTCGGAGGGAACGAAACTACCTCCCCGCGGCCGGACTCTCTTGACCAATTTGATTCTCTTTTTTGCCGAATTCTACGATCCGTATTCCCGTAGAAAGGCCTGGTGGAGGCTAGTGCTAAAGGTTAAAAAAAGCATGTATGGACAGGTTGACGGCACTTCACGTGACCAGTCCCTGCGTCCCTGTCCAAAGGTGAGTATGGCGGGGTGCGGCTGCGATGTGCGGGCCTGCCGTTCTGAGCTCAGACTCGACAACTTACGACTGGACTTCCACAATCCTTACGTCTTCGTCAAGTCACAGGTAGGCACGGCTTCTACTGTTATCTTGGGTTACGGTTGTTGTCCTACGACAGAGTTACGACGGCAAATTCTTTGGAACAGTCGTAGATGCGTCGTACGTAATTCAGCTGTCCCCTGTGGCCGGAAAAGGTCACAGTAGTTGTCGTAGATCCTTCTCCGCATTCGGTTCTATCATAGTCTTGCTAGAATCGTACGACAAGAGAAGAAGCCGTACGACCGATGTGAAGAAACTTCCCAAAATCACCGTTTCTCTTCTTCTTTTTTTTTCAAACATCAATGTTTCTTGTTGGGAGGCGTTTTGTTTGCTCACTAGTGGCAGTTCTGTATTGATTTGTGAGCTTAATGTTGTCAAACAGTCTAAAGAGTTCAAAGCAAGGAAAGTCAACAATTGATATATTAAGAACACGCACACGTGAATATATATGAGCAACAGTTTAACACACATTGTGCCTATCTTAATAAAAACAAAAGTTTAAAGAACTCATTCCTCCGTAAAATATCTAGAGTAATGTCTTGTTTAATTTATTTCATTGATTGTGCAAACAAGGTAGACGTATTGACAAACATGACATGTGTCTACCGATCACTTCCTGTCCCTCTAACAGACGTATATATATTGTAAAATAATAAGCGTTTTTACTTCTTAAAATCATTACCTGTTGGGAACTAACAACCTCCTCACGACCTTGGTACTTCTTTACAAAACAACAAAACACACAAGTCGTGAGAATTGTTTTTATGCACGAACTTCGTTAACCTGTCACACATAGCTGAATATGGCCTCCCGAACACTAGTGAGAACTCCTCACAACCATGGATAGCAGTAGGTCGGGTGGTGGTAGTGAGCCAGCCGAATTAAACGTTTCAAAATATTTAAAACATTGACGTTCGATCCGGCCATTGATGGCTGGTGTTAGGGGGTATATCGGGGCTTGATTGGTAGTGAAATTTGACTAAAATGGAACTCAAATTCGATTCGTATGGAAAGGTAAGCGTGACCTAAATCTGGTCAGGCTGCTCCCAAACTTCAGTCAATAGATAAATACATAAAAGACTGTTTTACTAGAGAAAACGCTAAGGATCATTTTTCATTTTATACCATTTTCTTTTTGTACTTTGTTCAATAGTCGCTGCCATATATTCTTCTTTTTACAATTGTCGTGCAAGCAAGTTTTTCTCTCTTCCCAGTGGAGCTGGCACCCTGCTGTGTTTGTGACGTACCGGGTGCTTGTGGCGGTGTACCTGGCCGGAGTGACGTGTTTTGACGGCGTGTACCACGGTCTGAGTCTGGACCACCGGTACAAGGTCAGTCCTGCACCATCGATGTTACGGATCCTGAACGCTATCTGATATTAGGAGCAATTGACACTAATGTATGATTTTAAAATGTATTATTTTTAAACTATGTATCATTTTAAAACTATGTATTATTTTAAAACTGTGTATTATTTTAAAACTATGTATTATTTTAAAACTATGTATTATTTTAAAACTATGTATTATTTTAAAACTATGTATTATTTTAAAACTATGTATTATTTTAAAACTATGTATTATTTTAAAACTATGTATTATTTTAAAACTATGTTTTAAATATTGTGTCCTACACAATATGTATGTATGTACAGAAGGCGCAATTCAGCCTGTCTGGCTGCAATATCTTTTATTAATAAACAATTTTTGATTGATGTATTGATTGATGCATTGATCGATTGATCGATTGATCGATTGATCGATTGATCGATTGATCGATTGATTGATTGATTGATTGATTGATTGATTGATTGAAGGTCCTGCTGTACCTGCCCAACCTCACGTTTGTGCTCATCGCTGGCTACTTCGTCCTCATGGCGACCGTCACTGTCTTCTATAACTTACCAGGTAGGTGAGAAAAACGTATGGAGTACCTTTCCCAAGAATCGAAACCACTAAAACCCCTTTCACACATTCAGAACCTTTCCCCAACCACCAACCAAACAACAATGGTTGCCCTGGTTGGCTGAAGTTCGGAAGCAATATGGCCGGATTTAAGCCACGATTGCCTTGCTATACGAATTATATCGAATTCATCCATCCACCCATTCATTCATTCATTCATTCGTTTCTTCATTCATTCTTTTATTCATTCACCACAGGTTCCTCCTATACCTCCTTACTTCGGCGCACCCTGCCGTGGTACCTAAAGCTGGCCTGGCTCCTGTACAACACCACGGCAGCTACCAGCGTGTTGGTGACCGTGGTACGTAATATTTGAAATCTAGTGGTAGTTTGGTATCTTATCGTCTGTATCTTATGTATCTTACTATAGAGAGAGATCCAAACAGTTCGATTACTTCTGCTGAGCCGGGTTTATTGATCCGTATGTTAACTCTAATACAGGTAGATGTGGTCTAATGGTTACCGGGAAGGAGTTTAGCACTTAGTTACACGGAGAGTTACCAATGGTCTAGGATTACACATATGAGGTACTAACAGCTATACAATACTAATCTACAGAGCTACAACAACACATGTACACGTACCTGAGTCCTCGGTCACCAACTGACTAACACAGCGATTGTCTCTTCAACTATGCTAACAAATTATAGTCCCTAACCTGATTGATTGCTCTCACCAACCAATCAGTGCCTACCTAACGGGCAAATATATGCATAGCTCTCTATAACAAGTCTTTCCACATGGTCATTTACATATTACCCTAATTACAATATTCATCATCGTTACAGGTACACTGGACCTTGGTCCGGGAAACCAACCAACAAACCATCGACTTCGTCATCGACGTCAACAAATACATCTTAAACGTCGCTTTCTTATTTATAGAACTCATTTTCTCCGGAGTGCCTGTTAGAATTCTACACGGCATCTACCCCATGGTTTGGGTAGCTCTGTATTTCGTAATGCTTGTTGTGTACTGGGCTATGGGTGGTACGGGTGTGAATGGGGAAACCTGGGTGTATGTCTTTATAGATTATGATAATAGCTGGGGACTGGCTGTAGCGTACAGTCTTGGTGCTGCGTTTGTAGCGGCACCCATAGCACATTGTCTCTGGTTTGTCGTGTACATAATAAGGAGTAATATCGTCTGCACACCTTGTTCCAGGGGCAGCGCACGAGCGCCCCTCGCGGCCGAGTCTGAAACTACACCATTATAGAATTACTGTATTATATGTGACTCTTCGACAGTTAAAAACATAGCCTGTATATATGCGATTTTTATAGAACGGTTGTTCAGATAGACACCATGTTATACAGTGGTACACGAGCGCCCCTTACGATAGAGGCGAAAACTACACCGTTTTAGTAGTTATTGACTGTTTTTGACAGATGAAAACATAGCCTGTATATACATAGAAGAAGTGGGTAAATTCGTCTCCCACTGCCTCAAAAGAAGAAGTCAAACCCAACAAAATTAGTAACACGTATGTTGTAGAATGTAGTATAACTGTGTACATAGTCTCTCATTTCATTGTATTTTCTTTTTCACACATGTTGTTTGTAATAAATGCTATTTCTAAAGAACAACTGTTAAAGAACACGAGTAACGCAATTCTTGTATTTTTCAGTTAGATTTAGGTTAGCAAATATTTCTTTTAATTTTGAAGTCGTACTTACAAGAGTATTTCATGGTACAGAGAGAAACTTTTAGTTTAATAGTTTTGTTTATTCCATCGCGGAGCCTTTGACGATGTTGTTTCACATACTACGGGGGAAATGTTTTGTGTACTACTAAGTATATAGAGCGTAATGAATAAAGTGAACTTACCGCAAAAGACTTGAGTGTCTCTTGAAACTTAGTACTGTAGTTTACAAGTCCCGAAGATCGTTGGAGATGTGAACCACTCAGTGACGACCCCTATCTTTTAACTCTGGTATTACACTACGAAGGCAAATGCACCACAACCAGAACTACACGAATGCAACCGACGGATTTCCCTGTGTTGTGTGATTCATATTATAAAGGGCTATCGGATCGGTGTAGCAGTGTCGTAGCCTCCACTATGCCTTTCTAAGGGGTTTTGAGTAGTAGAATTCGTCAGAAATAGTAGCCTCCACCAGGCTTTCCTAAAGAGTTACGGATTGCAGAATTCGACAGAAGTAGTAGCCTCCACCAGGCTTTCCTAAAGAGTTACGGATTGCAGAATTCGACAGAAATAGTAGCCTCCACCAGGCTTTCCTAAAGAGTTACGGATTGCAGAATTCGACAGAAATAGTAGCCTCCACCAGGCTTTCCTAAGGAGTTATGGACTGCAGAATTCCACAGAAATAGAAGCCTCCACCAGGCCTTGCTTAGGGGATACGGATGGTACAATTCGGCAAAAATTCGGTGAATAATTTGCCTGGAGAGTAAGCCCCCACTATTTGGGGTAATATTTCCCAAATGAAATTCTAGAGATGGGCAAATTCCCTAGCCTGGTTACCAAACCTATTATAGCTCCCGAGTCCTACATCCTCTCCGCAAATAGAGGAGAGGATGTAGGAGTCGGGAGCTATAATAGGTTTGGTAACCAGGCTACAAACTCTCCAGGTAAAAAAAATCTTACTCTCCTGCACAAAGCCCAAGGGAATGATTTGTACTTTCCTTAGGCTAAAATTTCGCTATGTTTGCCAGCCAGCGTTATTAATATTGGTGGAGGTTGTATCAGTATCAGCCCTGTTTTATTTGCAAGCAGATAGCGGAAACCGCCCGCATAGATCTAGACTGTTGATGCCGTCAGGCTAGTACTATTAAGGCCACACCGACTTAATTTTATGGATGACATTCTCGCGCGCATTGATTTTCGCCTGTCAAAAAAAAAAGACTACGTCCTCCGAGGCTCTGGCCAGGCTGTAGACCTGGGTAGTATACGCTGTAACTCCAAAGGATGGCATCCAGGTTACCGAAGCTCCACGACTCAAGAACATACAAATGTACGTACAGTGCCGATTCATAAATTACACAAAAACGCCAGCATGTGCCGGCTTGTTGTATACGTCGCTATGTACTGCCACAAATTCACCAGAGTTTTTTTTTTTAATTCGCCCGCGCGCACTAGTTTGGGGTCTTCAGAGGATGTCACCCATAAAATTAAGTCGGTGTGGCCTAAGCGTCAGGCGTGCTCAGAATTTCCCCATCCTGGTGGCCCAAATACATAAATCCCGCCGAACGTCGGAAACATCAAATGCGCCACGTCTTTTCTCCCGACTCTTGATTTATCCGAAATTGACTGTCGGGAAAACTCAAGGCCTGGTACGGCTAGAATGAGTAGATATGACCTTGGGGACCCGAGGTGGCGGCAATGACATCTGTCGCCCCCCTCCCCACTCCCACACACTCTACTGACCTACTTTCGCGCGTAATCTAAATACTGTAAGTCTTAAAATCTTCGCGGCGGCTTTATTTTCCATCCACCGTCAATTCATGACACCGCAAGTATATTTTTATTGCTTTACTGCTGTACAACATAATCATTTCAAACGCTAACTGAAAGCACAGCAAAAGCCTCATTCCCATTCTTTAGCAAAATTGAGTCCTCGCAAAAAAGAGAAATTGTACAGTATTGGTAACAGCCAAGCAGGCTGAATGAATAAATGATCCCCTCGTCTGGATACGATAAACGTATGAAGTGACATCAGGTAGACATCTCTGCTGGACAAAACGGTAGCGATCATCAGATGACTCTAGTCTTCACCAACTGGGACTGAAAATATTGAAGAGGGCCTGCATGCCCTTTTTTGTAAGGCGTAATCAGGCCTTTTTTATACTAGACTTCGTAATTCGTAAGCAGCCTCCGCAAAAATCAACGTAATTCGTAATAGGACAAGCCGATAAGCATAAAGTCGTAATCAGCTCTGAGACGTTAACGTAATTCGTAATCGGCGGCGAAAATTTTGCGTAATTCGTAAACCCCATGCAGGCCCTCAGTGAGCAGTTTGGCTACCATTTTATATAATAACAGGGGAAATGTTGCCCTGACTGCAGGCTCACTCTCCTGGCCAGTTATCTCTTATTTTTGCCGAATTCTACTATGCACAACCCCTTTGAAAGGTTTGTTGATGGTGGCTTTTCATGACAGAGTAATATTTCTACAGATCGGAAAATATATCTTCAAACATATGTATTTAGATCCACCTCAGGCTCAGTGTTTTATGCACTGCTCTTTGTGGCACTTGGTCCGTACCTTTAGTTATGCATCTATTTTGGAGGGAACGAAGAGTAAAAACGGTGCACTATTCATTCTGACAAAGACGTTCTATATGCCACAAAAACACACATAAAACAATTACGGTTGAATCCAGTGAAATAGCAAATTACTGATATTGATGCAGAGGTATTGGTAGCCGAGAGAGTATACAATATACCATACTCTCCAAGCAGAGGTTTGGGTTTTGGGGGTATTTTTAGCGTGTTTTTAGGTTTTTTTTATCGGGGTTTCTCTTTTGCACTGATTTTTCTTGGGTTTGGTAGGAAAAAAATCAGTGCAAAAGAGAAACCCCGATAAAAAAAAAGCCTAAAAACACGCTAAAGATACCCCCCAACCCAAACATCTGCTTGGAGAGTAATGTACCAAACAGTATCCATCCAACGGGCTATCGGAAAGGTCTGCCTGGAGATTAGTAAATCACGACCGACGTTTACGATACGTGAGCGCTGGCGTCCTAGGATCTGCCCCAGTTTGCTATATTATATAGTTTAAGGCTCAACCAACGTAATGAAGCAAGAACTGGGTCACACTATTATATATAAAGGCATCCAATGCAATGTCATGACGGCAAAGTAAAAAAAAATATTTTGGATGACGATAACTGTCTGATATTAACATTTACTGACATTTCTTAGCACATTTTCATCATCATTTCATACGTGAAGCAAAATTCAAGCAGCCCAAACAAGCAGAGTGGTGCCTCTTTGGGTACCGCTCACAAATAACCAAAACCAGCCTAAGATACAAAACAAGCAACCTTTTTTCTGCCAGCGACATTTTTGCCTTATAGTTATCAGTATGGGATAGGATTGATTGAATTTACTTCTGTATAACATTGAAATAATGAACTGAAAAGCCGGAAAAGAACTGAAAATCCAGACTGTGCTACCGGCCGCTTTATGCGTTGTGCCCCTTGGTAAGGCTTAGAAATTTATGGTATACTTTTTCCTGTCTCTTTCGTCCTCGCAAATAGGACGAAACTTAGAAAGTCGAAAGCGACCCGGCTGCTGGAATAGTTTTAGATACCAGACTTGGTTGTTTGAAGTCCGTTTAGCGCTCAGGCCGGATGTCGACAGCTATGACCGATGGTATACGACTTGAAAATCCTGATTCCACGGGTGCTTCATCAACACTAACAAGCGAACAGAACAGGGAACATGAGCGTCCATCCGTCATCCCCCCCCCCCAC
>NW_017803887.1:1308219-1333497 GCF_001625305.1 Branchiostoma belcheri
GGTAATCTCCAAGCAGATCTTTTGGTGGGGGTAAGACAGTATCAAATTGGCCAGTCTGTAACCATTTCCCCACCCAAGGTGTGGGTGGGGAAATGGTTGGCCAATTTGATACTGTCTTACCCCCACCAAAAGATCTGCTTGGAGATTATCAGTAGGTAGAGTTGTAGCCTGGGTCCATCCGATTTGTTTCTGAGAAAAAGTCGGATGACTGCGCCAAGGCTACGGTAAAAAAAAATCCGAAAAATAGGATGGCACCCAGGCTGATAAACTCTGAACAGTGCTGGCATTTCTGATGTCTGCCTAAACGGCTTTTACCTGTATGGCCGGCTAACTCCCCTAGCCAGCAACATTCCTTTTCAGACCGATTTCTACTATTTATTCAGCACGGGAAGGAGTCTGGTGGAGACTAGGTAAAACCAGCTGGGAACACTTGACTGGTATCAGTTTGGATTCCTAACAGAAGCATCATTTTCTATTTTTCATTATTTCATTCAACATCCACTCTTCAAATCATTGCTTAGGATTTAAAGACATAGAAAGTTTGAAAGGTTTGTAAAACATTTGCCTTGTATTGTATTGTATTGTATTGTATTGTACTGTATTGTAATATTTGTATTGTATACTGTGCAGGTGATGATTTTGACGGTAGTACCTATGCAGGTATGCAGAATAAAAAAGAAGGAATTTCGAGTCTTGTAACGTCAACGTCGGTCTATGCCTGTACCCGCCATTAACCTCCAGACCCGGGAGGGGAGGGGGGGCGTCATGGAGGCGACGTCATTAGTCAAGTTGGCGTCATTGTCTCGACACTTGGCTCCGGTGTCTTCTTTCACTTCCCAAGTGACCTTCCTGCCCTCTTACGGCCACTTCCGTGAGAAAACTGCCCTTAAGACAGTCCTGAACTCAAGCGTACGTACCCCTTCCGTTCTCCACAACGTCTTAAACTCTAGAGAACTACAGGTATGGCGTCTATAAGACCGACAGACCATTACATGTTGACCATATTGAAACGTTAAGAGAAACACGGCCGCCATTATGTTCTGTGAGGTCCTGTGAGCGGGACCTTTGACCCCGACTGGACGCATGCTCCAGGACCAGTGCCGGGTCGGCGGCGTCCATCTACCCCGGACAGTCTCGCCTTTCTCCGATAACACCGGAAGGTCGCAGGTGCCACCCGGCGATTGTGAGCACCTGTCGCCGTGTCCCTGTCCGTGTGCTCGCGTATCGCCATAAATCTCCGGCCTAATCCCTCAAACTCCGCGGTCCGCCCCCGCCCGAGACACGGCCACTAAATCACCCGCCACACGGCAGCCTCGCCTCATTCATCACCATCCGTACTGACCACTTGGTCTGTTTGTCCGGGTTAGTCTCTACCAGGCTTGAGGAGGCGGCTGGAAAGAGTAGAAATCGGCCAAAATAGAGAGATAAGCATGCCAAAGGAGTTTGTCCGTTGAGAGAACAGTTCGCCGCACCCCATCAACGGACAAACTCCCTTGGCATGCTTATCTCTCTATTTTGGCCGATTTCTACTCTTTCCAGCCGCCTCCTCAAGCCTGGTAGAGGCTATGTCCGGGTATGTACTGGACAGAAGGTTCCCAGCTAGAGATGTGTACCTAATTTCTGAAGAAAAAAGGTCTGACACAGGTACAGGTACAACGGTTTTCTTGCCTCATCTGTCATCCCCGTTGTCCACTCCTCCTTTCCGTTAAAATCTGTTTGTTCTCGGTTTGTTCTGGTATGTACTGGACAGAAGGTTCCCAGCTAGAGCTGTGTACCTAATTTCTGAAGAAAAAAGGTCTGACACAGGTACAGGTACAACGACTTCCTCGCCTCATCTGTCATCCCCGTTGTCCACTCCTCCTTTTCGTTAAAATCCGTTTGTTCTCGGTTTGTTCTGGTATGTACTGGACAGAAGGTTCCCAGCTAGAGCTGTGTACCTAATTTCTGAAGAAAAAAGCTCTGACACAGGTACATGTACAACGGTTTTCTTGCCTCGTTAATCAACCTTTTCATGTGCCTGTCTGTTAGCCTCTACCAGGATTTAGAAAGCGGCCGGAAAGAGCCAGAAATTGGTCAAATAGACAGATTATATGCCATGGGAGTTGGTCCGCGCTACTCGGAGAACAGTTTGCCGCAAACTCTTTCTACTCTTTCCGGCCGCTTCCCGAAGCCTGGTAGAGGCTACTTGCCTGTGCCTTTGTCTTGGTTTGTCCTGCATGGCCAGAGGGGTCCCTGCTAGAACTGTGGACCAAAAGAAAAAGTCTGACTGGACTGAATGTTTCCGGGCCGTTAGAACTATGAACCACTGTTGAACAAAAATTTGGTAAAGGTCGCCTCGTTTATATATCATCAATCTCGTTGTCGAATCCTTCTTTTCGTTGTTTGTTTGTTTGTTTGTTTGTTTGTTTGTTTGTCCTGGACTGAGAAGGGTCCCAGTGAGAGCGGCAGGCCATAAAAAGTTTTAAATAGGTACGGGCACAACGGTTTCTATCGCGATGTCCACTCCTTTTTGTTTGTTTGTTTGTTTGTTTGTTTATTCTCGCTTGTACTGGACAGTGAAGGTTTGCAGTTGGTGTTGCGGGCCGAAACATGTTTACACACTGTAAAGGTACAACGGTACAAAGGTACAATACCGTGCCGAAGAAATGACCAGGGAGAGGCAAACTCCTTCAGCGGATCAACTCCGGATCCCCTGGCATGTCTATTTGGCCACTTCTGAAGCCTGGTAGAGGCTATGGACTAACAACTCACTGTCCCTACCTCTTGATAGAGGCTTTGAGACTAACTTGACATGATAGAAAATCGCTTGTCTCCTTGAAACTGAAAAAGAAGTATGGCTTCCTAAATTGGCGTGTATCCTTGATAGGTAGCGTGTTGCGAAGCCCCCGAAACTGGCTGTTCTGAGCATCAGGGTTCCTCACAATCATCATCTGTCTTACTTCAAGCACACACAGAGCTACTGCTACTTCATACAACCGGAATTCTCTTTTATGCGTACGTCTGGTTGGCTGGCCAGCCTTCATGTGGAGAGCCACTAGTGAAGAATGATGTTGTTTTGCAGTGGCCGGAGCACCCTTGATGCCCCAAACAAACAAAGAAAGACCGGGGTTTTGTTGTTGACCGTTTCATGTCGAGTGACGTCTGGTCTAGCGGCCAGACAACGGCTACTCCAGCTCAAGTACTTGCACTAACAGGGTGACGGGAATTTATGTCCAAAAGTAACCGTAGACTTCCTGACCACGTAGCTTTATTCATTTATTGACTGGCATTGAGCCAAGGTTGCCCAACTCAAAATCGGCTTTCATAGTGAGATAGGTTATGGCTAATCTCCAAGCAGATCTTTGGTAGGGTAAGACAGTATCAAATTGGCCAGTCTGTAACCATTTCCTTCGTTGTGGAAATGGTAACAGACTGGCCAATTTGATACTCAGCCCCCTACACTGTCTTACCCCCACCAAAGGTCTGCTTTGAGATTAGGTTATGGCTTCTTTGTAAGTTCTGTAACGTGCTCGAGGTGTGGCTCTCCTCAAACATGGGACGTCCATTTGTGCCATTTAACGTCCTACCCGTACCGTAATCTCCAAGCAAATCTATTTGTGGCTGCTGCAAGACAGAATCAAATTGGCAGGGCAGTAACCATTACAAAAGATACGAGTACAAAACAGATAAAACTGTCTAAAAACACGTCAAAAATACGCCAAAAGGTGTTAAACCTCAGCTTGGAAAGTAGCTATACCGAAGCTACGTACTCATTTTCATCTCATCATGAGTCGAGGGAGACAAAGTACCTTTCCCAGGGGAACAAAATCGGGGCCTGTCAAGGATTTGAACCCAGGACCTCGTGGAATGAAACGGACCCAAGAACGAGCTGTCCAGTGTTCAGTTCGGGACACTTTGTCATTTTTTCCTTCTGTCAGAATACATCAGCTCAAGTTCTGTACGGGGAGGGGCAGGAACAAAAGACGGCCGGCTCGACTCTCCCCGCACCCCCTAATTCAGAAACAGACGCCTCGAGACCGAAATAGCTCTTGTAAGTCTTGTAGGGCGACAGAACACGAGATTTATACTGTGGTATTCGAAAAAAGAAAAGAAATTTAAGAAGCTTTATGTTAACGCAGCAAAATACCGCGACTTTTGCATATTTTACTAATAGAAATACAAAATAAATCGTAAAATTCTACTTAGGTAGAGCTGGTCGTGGGTTTCAGTATCTTTTTTAATAATAATAAAAAAATCTCTTTTGTATTTACCTATTTTTGTGAGAGTTTAGAAGAGTTTGTATTGAGGACTGAAACTGAACGCACGTCCATGCTCTACACTTTGAGCAAGCTTTCAGTTTTTAGACCATTATCAATGCCTTCCTTGACACTAACCCCCATTCTTTGCTGAGTCGAAGGCCACCAGCGAATGTTTCACATTCCAAACTCCATACCTTCAGTTGTACTGGCCTTGACCGGACAGTAATTGAAAACCTACGTCCTGCACCACAATGCAGATTTTCCGCAAGTTTAGCCGGGTTATCGAGCTGTGAAGTACCGTTAGTCAGACATGCTGGTCACGTCAGCAAAATTAAAACCACTTTAACAATGCACCACATTCCCTTTAAGTTTGTATCCCCGTACATTGTTGTGTCCAGAACCTTGCTTTATCCAGAACAATGCTCAGGCGTGATTTTGGATAGTTCACACGTAAACCTACGCGTATACAGAACAGTGCAAGGCGCAAATCTACGTTCTTGGATACGATAGAGACTGTCCAGGACCGTGTCTGATCCTAACTCGGATCCATTAGAACTAGATTGACACGGTTCTGGATATGGTAAATGCATCTATATATCCGATCCTTTGGCATCCAACAGGTGGTTGAAGGAAAACCATTGTGTGTACGAGTAGCCACAGTTGTCACGGGTTGTGTAGTATGCCATCATTACGATCATTATCATGAATCATTCCAGCTATCGATAAAATCTGCACGAGGAACAAAACTCCCCGAGTCTGCATCACCAATAGGTTTTCATGTAGGCTAGCCTGGGTACCATCCTACTTGTATGCCAGGGCTCCTTGCACTCACTCAGGCGAGCGGGAGCAAGGATCTCCGTTACAACTCAGATGGCACACGGGCTAGAGTCTGTTCTAGTTCTACCCGTCCGAATTCTGGTTCCCATGAAGTTCACAGTTGACACCGCCTTCTAACGTGACACAACAGCCTGTGTGCCGAGTTCGCTTCCACAATGGACCCACTGATCCACACGCCAATCGGGTATTCCAACGGTGGTTTATTTGTAACCGATTTCTTTGAGCCTCTCGTGACCGAGAACAGAATTTTGTTGTGGCCCCGGAAAACCATTTAGGACTCGAAGGACTATCGTTGGTTGTGTGTAAAATTTATTTTAAGGCCATCTTCGTCCCATACTGTATTCCTATCCCATACTGTGCTCCTATCCCATACTACTCACTCTTGTATTAGGTAGGTTAGCTTTGTTGGACTGTAGTTACAGTGTATGTACCAGTAGTTGTCATACTTTGTACCTTGTACAATTGTTGTGCAACAAAGTTTTTATCAGTACTAGAACACACGTAACCAAACGTTAGCGTTTCAACGGAGAAGTGTCACTGTATTGCCTCGAAGGCAGCAGGAGGACCACAGAAACGTTGCCAGCTAACGTCTTCTGGTTGTGTAGTGACAAAGAGGTTTTCTTTTAAGAATTTGGGACCACTTCCAGGAAGTGAGATATTTTATGAAATCCAAGTATGGGTTACTCAAGGCTGAAACAGCATCTTTTCTCTCTAAGTCAGAAACATCAATGCCCAAAACAACCTCGACTAACTGAGAGTGAGTGAAGACTACTTCATGACTCAAAAGGAGAAGCAGGGGTTATGAATGCGGCTTAGGAACGTTCCCTACCACATTTATACACCGGACTGGTTGTCATGATCTGTCATCCACTCACACAGGGAAATACTTCAACATCCACGGACGAATTTCAAGTCGAAGACTTTATTTAGCCCGCAAAAGACTCGATGATAAATCGTCTTGTTCAGTTTACCGTGCGACATCTGTGACGCGCCGGATTGAGTACTTAGAATGCTCCATACAAAAAGTCGTAGTACGGTCACGATACGTCAAATGAGGCTGGTTTATGTGTTCCCGTGATGTCAACGAGTCAGACCACCGTGTATGGGTCAGTTGGAAATTCAAAAATCACTGGAAGACGAGATATGTCCCGTCAAAGTTGACCTTCTAAGTACTCATTTTGGCGTGGTTTTTCTGTGTTTTGCGGTCTGCATGGGGGTTTTCAGACTACCGCTGTCCAGTCTACTTCCGGGTCAAACCACTCCCCCTAACAGCTGCTAATACGCGTATGTGTGCTTACACTTGGACGGCGATTGCGTTCGATACGGATGTTCTGGCCAGTGTTATAACTAACAGTACGGCCCGGAGTCTCTTTTGTTATCACACATGCTTCCAAATGTTTCATAGAATAACTCGAACGGCCCCCGTTACACAAAAAGTGTAACGGTCGGGTTGGTACGTTGGGCAATACGGCATACACAGCGTAGTAGTACAAGTTGCAATAAAAAATAATATATATAGTAACTATATATTTTATTTTTTATTGCAAGATAACATGTAAGCCTTACCTCTAATAGTTGTTCTATCAGGATCACTCAGTTTAACCATACTAATTGTTTCTTCGAACTTCACGTTACACCCTATTCACTCTAACCATTCTGACCGGGACATATCATTCTTGTTTCTAATGAAACATACCGTAAGTTGTCTTACAGACAATCTGTTTTGCTGTGCGCACGTATGTAAGTTGTAATGTAGTTCATTTTCGTTCACGACAATTTCAGTTATGGGGTAATTGTAACTTTGGACTACATATATCTTTAAATGGAACAATGCTAGAATGTCTACATACATGTAAAAATTGCTTGACAAATAAAGACGGTAGATTTTTCACCTGTGTCACTTGAATGATATAGCCCAGTGAACAAGAGAATTCTCACCTGTGTCATAGGAATGACATAGCCCTAAGACGGCAGATATTTTACCTGTGTCATAGGAATGACATAGCCCTATAGCTAAGACGGCAGATATTTTACCTGTGTCATAGGAATGACATAGCCCTAAGACGGCAGATATGTCATTCCAATAACAATCATGGAAATTCTGTTGTTCAAGGCTATATCATTCCAATGACACAGGTGAAATACGAATGATATAGCGCCTTAGACAACAGAATTTAAACCTTCTCTTGTAAGTTTAGCTTTGTTGGTAAAAGTCATTATGAAACAAGTTTGAACTGCTATTGCGGTGTCACGGGGTTTGCGGTATATCTTAACTTGCTGGGACCGTCCTCTTTAGATAGAGCAAGTCCGTATCCTGGATGCGCTCTAAGTGCGACGTCTTCTTGGTAGAGTAAGTCCGTATCGAGGATGCGCTCTGAGGTGCGATCTCTTTGGGATAGAGTAGGTCCGTATCCAGGATGCACTCTAAGTGCCGACATGTCCTTCAAATTCTGTGCAGCCGACTATAACGTTACAGAACTTCGCGGGCGCCAATATTCGGGGGCACGTTCAACTTCGGCTGCACATCCTCCAGCGCACAGGAGACGAAAAAAACAACATTGTGCATATTCAGCTGTATGACACACTTCAAAGTATACACTGTTTGACTGTATGCTAACCTGTAAATGATGGAAACATTTTCCGTCTGAAAACTGTGTCAAACTGTCAATGGTATGACACACTGTCGATGTAAATACTGTTTAAAATGTATATTCACCCACTTATGACGGAAACATTTTCCGTCTGAAATCTTTGTCAATGGTATGGCACATTGGCAAAATATATACTGTTTAGACTGTATATTCACCCACTGATGACGGAAAACGTTTCCACCCGAAAACTGTGTCAATAGTATGACACACTGCCAAAGTACCGCTATACAATGTTTATATTATATAGTTATGCACTTATGAAGAAAAGTTTTATGCCGGAAAATTGTGTCAATGGTTTGACAAAATATCAAGGTATACACTGTTTTGACTGTATATTTACTAAGATATCGATATATGATGGAGAGCTTTCCATCCCAAAACTGTGTCAATGGTATGACGCAATGTCAAAGCAAAGTATGCTCTGTTTCAACTGTATATCCATACACAGTTACGACGGAGGACTTTTCCACCATGACACACTTTCAAAGTCTTCACTGTTAGACTGTATGTTCACATACTTAGGCCATGTTGATTTGATTATATGGATGACATCCGCGCGCGCATGAATTTTCGGCCGTTTCCAAAAAAAAAAGTTTTCAACCATACTGTAAATCGTGCAAAACAGTTGCTAAATGAGCAAAAATATACCATAAGTTGCAAGGAAAACATTTAGAAACGATACCAATGTCGTAGAATGCCAAAATCAAAGGAAAAAGACAAAAATGTAAAGAAATGAATTCGAAGAGTAAATTATTCGCCATAACATATTCTGTGCCATTTGTTCAACCTTCATGACCACGTAGATTTCATAGTGAAAGCAACTTTTTTATTATTCGCACGCGAGCATCAGATTTGGGGTTCCCAGAGGATGTCATCCATATAATCAAATCAACATGGCCTTATGACGGAAAACTTTTCAGTCCGAAAAATGTGTCAATGATATGACATCCTGTCAAGGTATTCACTGTTTAGACTGTACATGCAAACAATTATGATGGAGAACTTGCCTTCCAAAAACTTTGTCAATCGTATGACACACTTTCAGAGTACACTGTTTGGACTGTACTAGTAGTCACACACACTAATTTTACAGAGAAACAGTTTTCCGTCCTAAAACATTGTCGATGGTATGACACACTTACAGTCTACTCTAATTAGCTTGATTCACGCAGTTATGATAAAGTACTTTTCCGTCTTAAAACTGTGTCCGATTGAATGGTTTGACACCCTTTAAAAGCATAGTTTTTTTACACTGTTTAGACTGTATACACACGCACTTATGACGGAAAACTGTGTCAATCGTATAACACACTTTAATAAAAATAAAAGTATAGTTTTTTTACACTGTTTAGACTGTATGTTCACCCACTTGAGATGAAAAACTTTTACGTCCAAAACTGCCAATGGCATGACACAATGTCAAAGCAAAGTATGCATTGTTTCAACTGTATATCCCCGAAGTTATCGGACGGAAGACTTTTCCGTTTAAAAACTGTGTCAAAGGTATGACACACTTAAAATTCTTCACTATTTAGACTGTATGTTCACATACTTATGACGGGAAACTTTTCCGTCCGAAAATCGTGTCAATGATATGACCGTGACTGTCAAGATATTCACTATGATATAAGTGTACAAGTGTAAATTGAGTGTGTCGCCACGTACCGCGTCTTGTCATTATATGTTTCAATAAAAAAAAATATTCACTGAACGTTTCATGCACATGCACACAATTATGATGGAGAACTTGCCTTCCAAAAACTGTGTCAATCATATGACACAGTACACTTTCAATGTTGGACTGAATAGTCGCGCACTAATTTCATAGAGGAACAGTTTTCCGTCCTAACACATTGTCGATGCACATGGCATGACACACTTAAAGTCTACACTATTTAGATTGTATATTCACGCAGTTATAACACAGTACTTTTCCGTCTTGTGTCAATCGTATAACACATAGTTTTCTTTGCACTGTTTAGACTGCATGTTCACCTACTTAAAATTAAAATGCTTTTCCGTCCAAAACTGTGTCAATGGTATGACACAATGTCAAAGCAATGTATGCATTGTTTCGACTGTATATCAGTCGTATGTTGCTGTTCAAACATCCAAATCATGAAATCTCGTAATTTGTCGAGTACTACTCCACGTCGTCTGACAGTGTACTCGATAGTGTGACCCCTGGTGTGACCCGGAAACAGATGCGCAACCGGGTGCCACGAAACCCCCATGTGGTGCGTATTTCAGTCAAAAACAACATGGCGGAAACCGCCTAAATTCTGAGTAAGGGCGAACTTTGACGCGTTAATCCGTGGATCCAGTATAAGTTGAAGTCATTGTCTGAACTACACAAGGTTCTTTGTACCTTTCTGATTACGGAGATACATTGTATGGTCTCATTTGACGTATCGTGACCTTACTACGACTTTTTGTATGGAGCATTCTAAGTACTCAATCCGGCGCGTCACAGTGAGACCGGGAACTCGGCCATTGTCGTCGTAAACAGATGGCGGAGGAGCTCGCCGAGAGGATTAACCTGGTCGCCGGTCTCTTCCGGGGGCTGCGGTCTAGTCTCCACCAGACTTCTTTTGCGGGGTGAATAAATCGTAGAAATGGGCCAATTTGGCGGGGAAATGGAGCTTCTCTTGCCGGCTGCCTTCTCTGGCCAATTAATACCCTTTTTAGGCCGATTTCTACGATTTATTATTCACCCCGCAAAAGAAGTCTGGTGAAGACTAGCTGCGGTCAGGGTTTCCTCGGTTCTGTAAGCTTCTATTTCCGCCTGGACAATTTGGTCCATCCCGGTGATTTTGCCGGCTGTATTTAGCCATAACCAGGTCTAGTGCTGGTGCTAAAGGATCTTACAGGATAGCCTCCAGGCTCTAATTGTCGGGCCTTGGGGAGCTAATCTTAAAGTGATAAAATGCTTTTTTCTAGTTGCATAATAGTTCTGATTGTATCCTATTTCTTGTAAGCCAAATCTGCACATAGTATGACAAAAAGCTCATAGTGAGCTGCTAGGGAGGCTTTAACTTCCAGGGGGTGGTTAACACAAAAATTTCCTCGGCAATATGCTAGACCTGTTGCCGAAAAGTTATCCTATGTGGACCCAAAAGCAACGGCCTGGATTCCAGGCTAAACAAGCGGCTAGGCCGTCGGCGATCTGCACAATTCCTGAAACTTCTAAACGCTTCCTAATCCGATTACAGACCCGTCATGCCGATTTCCGGGAATATAAAGAAAACATCTATTCCTATCGCCTTTATGAGTCAACCTGAGACTACAGTCGACAGGGCGGCCATTCCCCCTTCAAGTGCCGTGAAATAGGATTTAACCATATAAAACCGATCGACCAGACATTATTGTGAATCAAAACCGCTTGGCATCATTTTCGTTTTCCTTTCTAAAGCTATTCATTCAATCGCTAGAAATGATAAGCCATTTTTTTCTTTCATTCATTCATGTATTCATTCATGCTCGCCTTCTCGGGTCAAACCTGATGGACATGTGCCACGATTCCTGTGTACGAAGCTGGAGGGGAGGTTGCTTTTGAGGTTTGGATTTTCCCCCACTACACCAGGCATTAAGTTGCTTTCCCATATGCTCTCCTTGGCGACACAGCTATGTATACACAACGGCATACGAAATACATCAAACTATTGATATTAATAACGATAGACTTTTCAGATGGAATCCACTGCCTTTCATTGGTAACTGTGAACCACTTACATGTGTACTAGTACCATGTTCACAGAGATTAAGAGGACATCCATTCGACAGCAATCGACACCCATTTCCCAACCAAAGTCATCTCAATACACAATACTGACAAACCCTGGGTGACGCCCCACGTCAAGCATCTTATCAGTCTGAGACAGCAGGCCTTCCACAAACACGAACGTGCTATCTGGAAGTTCTACAGAAACGTTACTCAACGAGCCCTGGCTAACTCAAAGAAGAGTTACTACGCCGACAGAGTTTCCTCTCTCAAGCACGTTAACCCTCGTCGCTGGCATCAAGAGGTCATGAGTATGGCAAATGTTAAGAAAGGGGACAGTGAGATAACCATTCCCGGTTTGGATACAGAGGACAGTTCTGTTGTTGCAAACATTATCAACTCTAAGTTTGCGGAAGTATCCAAAGCCCTTCCCGCGCTGGATCTCTGTCAGCTCCCCTCCTTTCTACCTGCAGCGAACCAGCTCCCCACACTTCAGGCTTGGGACGTCTATCAACGACTGCTAGCGATAAAGACAAACAAGGCACCTGGCCCAGACAACATCCCCTTAAAGCTGCTTCGTGAATTCGCCTGCGAACTGACTTCACCGTTGTGCCACATCCTTAATACTTCTTTCAAGGAAGGAGTGGTGCCTAAGCAATGGAAACAAGCAGTCGTCGTACCTCTTCCCAAAGCACAGCCGATAAGTATCGACCAGTTAAGACCCATCTCATTGACTTCTCAATTTTCGAAGATAGCCGAGTATTTCGCACTGAAATGGATCCACTGCGACATCAACTTTGACAAGAGACAGTATGGTAGTCTGAAGGGACGCTCCACCGCCCACGCGCTTGTGAGTTTGGTAGACACTTTATGTAGTAATACCGATACTCCGTCAACCGTCTGCTCTGTCGTCGCTACTGATTTTTCCAAGGCGTTCGACCGAGTGCACCACCACACAGTCATCTCGAAACTCCTGGACAAGGGCCTGAGGAGGGAACTGATTCCTTGGATTTGTGATTTCATCTCGAACAGGAAGCAGTGTGTGCGTTATCGCGGAGTGCTCTCCAGCTGGGAACAGCTGTCCTGCGGGGTAGCCCAAGGAACTTTACTCGGCCCCATTCTGTTCCTGACTCTTATTGATGACGCAGCAAGCAACACTAACACCCCGACATGGAAGTACGTGGACGACATGAACTTATTGGAGTCTAGATCCCTGAACCAGCCGTCCACTCTGCAACATGATCTAGACGAGTTGGATGACTGGTCCAACACTAACCACATGCTTCTGAACAGTCGCAAGTGCCTTACCATGCATGTGAACTTCAGCCGAAATCCTCCACCACTGCCCCCACTTCAGATCAGTGAAACACCTCTAGCTGTTGTGCCCTGTTTGAAGGTGCTAGGTCTACACATACAAAACGACCTCCGATGGGACAAACAAGTCAACTCAATGTCAGGGGCAGCATCCAAGAAACTCTACCTCTTGAAACGTCTGAGAAGACTCAGCCTGTCTACAACTGACTTGACAACGATTTACACCTGCTACGTAAGACCCATACTGGAGTATGGTGTACCAGCTTGGTCCCCTGGACTCACACAATCCCAAGTTGGTAAACTGGAAAGGCTACAGAAACGCGCGTGCCGTATCATCCTCGGGGACTCATACACAACGTACTCCTGTGCACTTCAACGCCTTGAACTGACCACGTTAGCTGAAAGAAGAGAGCAGCTATGCCTAAAGTTCGCAAGAACACTGTTCACGTCAGAGTACAGGGAATGGCTACCCCCTACGAGAAGAGAAGTCTCAGGCCGTGCAACCAGAAACTCCCAGAAACTGAACTGCCCACGGGCCAGAACAAACCGTTACAGTAATTCCCCTATTCCATACATGTGTTCATTACTGAACAAATACGGACAATAATCATCCCCAACCGTCCATATATAATGTCTGGCATTTGCAAATTTCGTTTTTAATGTTCATAGTGAAATCAAACAACTCTTAACTTGTATATATTGAATTTATTTACTTTTAACCATGAGTGACTGAATAATTCCAAATATTGCGTGTAGTACATATTTTAAACGTTTTTATGCTGTAACTAAAAGATTTTAGTCTTACGAGTAGTAATATACTTCCCTGCAAACAAGTATTTTTAACCTAGGGATTCAGAATTATGTGCAATATTATATGTCTTTGTGAGCGTTTTTGAAACAAATTGTCTGTAAATTGACTGCAATTCAGTGATATGTTCACTGCGATAGCTCAATAAAGATATCTTGAATCTTGAATCTAGACATTGCCCACCTCAGTGCTAAGCACTTAACTGCGGTGAAAATGATGATGATGAAGATAAGAAAGTGATTTTGAACCAGTTTTTGCTCGCTGAATTGCTCCTCTCCCACTGGTCATGTCAGAGAATACAGACGCTATGTACAGTATTTACAGGTTCGTTGTACGGGGAAGTTTCCCTAGCTGTTTTCAACAAGCGCAGTGAACACTGGATCACGGCTTAACGTCCTTTTCAGTAGCGTGCGTGTGAGGTAAGCGACGCAGCCGGGATTCAAACTCCTAACCTCATGGTCCGAACTACCACTTCATACAAACTTTCAAGCTCTAGTCACATGTACTTGCTTTGCCATTTAAACTTCGTAGCCTCTAAAATCAAATTTCTCATTGCAACATAGTGTCTTATATACTCTGGTAGGTTTGAGCCGGTACGTTTGATTTTTTTTTTCCTTTGAGAGTTCTTTCAACAAAACCGCTTTGTTCCCGGAAGACCTTGCACCTCGGGTCAGGCTGCTGCCGGGCGATGTTTTCATCAGCCCGAGGTGAACTTCGCGTCAGGTCAAGAACGTTTCCGGGAATTTCAGTTAATTCAGTCCTGTTTCCGGGGATTTCTCATCATAGCTGATGTGGCCAAGGCAGGTCATGTTCAAGAGCGTTTACGGGAATTTCTCAACAATAAAGTTAATGTGGCTTTGTTCTCGGGAATTTCTCATCGTTTCCTGGAATTTCGAAATTCTCATACATATACTAGTAGTTAATGCATTCTTATATTTGCTGGAATTTCCAATAGATAATAGTCTTGTTTCTTGGAATTTTTCAGAGGTAACGATAATGCAGCCTTGTTTCCGGGAATTTTTCATCATAGTTAAGTTGAGATGGCCAAGTCAGGTCATGGTCAACAGCATTTCCTGGAATTTATCATCACACTCGATGCTGCCTTGTTTCCGGGAAATTTTCATCACAGTTGAGCTGGCCTTGTGCGGGTTCGCCCCGGACCTCCCATCTACGCGATTGGAATCGCAGACCCGCATCGTAAATAGCTACATTAAACGCCCGCTTTCTCCCTGACATATAACTCAACGGGTCCAATTTTGTTCACTCAATGGTCACTGAACGATCGCTACCGCTTTGTGGGGTCGTGTGGCGTAGCGGCAGAGTGCGCGACTCGGAACCTAGAGGTCCCGGGTTCGAGTCCTCACATGTCACCGATCTTGTGCCCTTGGGAAAGGCACTTTACATGACTTTCCTCACTTAACTCATTTTGGTGAAAATGAGTATTGTCCTGTCATGTACTTGTCCCCTGTGTTGGTGGCGGCATTAATATAAGTTTTAAAACTTGAGTTTGCCGTCACCACGTCTGGTGATTACATGTTGGAATAAAAAAAAACTCAACTGGTCCAATTTTGTTCGCTCAATGGTCACTGAACGATCACAACCAAGTGGGGGGGGCACAAGGCCACATGATGTCAAATACATTCAAACTCACCATCTGTGTTGGTGTAATACATTATGAAAAGGCTTAAACCTTTATGTCCAACACTATAAAGTAAACTGTAAGTAAACTTACACGGACTTGTTCACGGAATGGTTCGCCGGAAACACGTGATTGCAGCAGAGGGTCATACGTGCCCGATAAGCTGTGTCGCCCCCCGTCTCCGTACAGTGTTGGAAAGTTGTTGGCCATCCTCTTGCAAAGACACAGTCAAACTTGTCTACAGTCAACCTCGTCTAAGGGGACCGAGAAAAAGCCGGCTTATAGATGTGGTCGCTTGGGGAAAGATACTTTCTTCCTCCTTCCTTTCCGTGATGCAAATAATAATCCGCTATACTGACGGTTTGGCGTAACCTCTATGCTGATAGTAATTCCAAAGTGTCTTTTCTAGCTGATGCGTTGAGCTCTACCATCAATACACACGTACCCAGTGAGGTTCAACATGGATCAACTTAAGACTCTCGCCGTGAGCGGTGGTTTATCTGTGAAGTTCATATAACCATTACGATTGCGATAGCCTTGTTTCCGGGAATTTGTCATTATAGTTAATGCAGCCTTGGTTTCGGAAATTTCTCATCAACCTTATAGTTAATGCAGCATTGATTCCGGGAATTTCTCATCATACTTGTAGTTAATGCAGTGTTGATTCCGGGAATTTCTTACTTGTAGTTAATGCAGTGTTGATTCCGGGAATTTCTCATCATACTTGTAGTTAATGCAGTGTTGATTCCGGGAATTTCTCATCATACTTGTAGTTAATGCAGTGTTGATTCCGGGAATTTCTCATCATAGTTAATGCAGTGTTGATTCCGGGAATTTTTCATCATACTTGTAGTTAATGCAGCATTGATTCCGGGAATTTCTCATCATACATGTAGTTAATACAGTGTTGATTCCGGGAATTTCTCATCATACTTGTAGATAATACAGTGTTGATTCCGGGAATTTCTCATCATACTTGTAGTTAATGCAGTGTTGATTCCGGGAATTTCTCATCATACTTGTTGTTGATGCAGTGTTGATTCTGGGAATTTCTCATCATACTTGTGGTTAATGCAGTGTTGATTCCGGGAATTTCTCATCATACTTGTAGTTAATGCAGCCTTGATTCCGGGAATTTCTCATCATAGTTAATGCAGTGTTGTTGTTTTTTTATTCCAACATGTAATCACCAGACGTGGTGACAGCACACTCAAGTTTTATCAACTTATATTAATGCCGCCACCAACACAGGGGACAATACAATACTCATTTTCACCTGGGTGAAGTGAGGAAAGTCGTGTAAAGTGCCTTTCCCAAGGGCACAAGATCGGTGACATGTCAGGACTCGAACCCGGGACCTCTGCCGCTACGCCACACGACCGCACTAATGCAGTGTTGATTCCGGGAATTTCTCATCATAGTTACTAGTCACAGTTGATAAATCGTAAGCTTTCTTTCGGATACAGCCACAATCGCAGGTTTCCTCTCTTGAAGTCGTGGCCGTGAACGTGAGTTCCGTTCATGTGTCTTTCAACTTTCAAGAGTTCAACTTCAAATGCATTTATCCTGGAGTCACCTATGGTAATTATCTGTTTTTCACCGCTTTTCTGCGAAATATTTCCATGTTTCGCGGAACCAGCTGTACTCAGTCCAAAGTGGTAGTAAAAATACATGCCTGCCTTTGTTAATGTACTCGTTGCCATGGTAACATCACTTAAGACGTCATTGGCAGTTGACTCTGTGTAAGACGTGCCCAGAAAATTTATGTTCTTAGTGCCGACAAATTTATGTTCTTAGTGCCGACTGCAAAGCTTCTCTTACAAGGCCAAGGTCTAGTCTTCAAGTAGATGTTGGGTTATCTGTATCTGTATCTGTATAGCCGGTATAACCGCCCTTCGGCGTAATACACCAGCTTCGCAGGCACGCGGCGCGGCGGCAGCTAGCTATATCACACCGAACGACAAACCATGAGACAAACCATGAGGGTTGGAAGATAGTAACGTTTTTAGTGACGGCCTGGCCTCTCTGAGAGCTGTACCTACCCAAACTTATAGTTTCTGTGTATGTAATATGTAATATGTGTATGTGTATGTGTGTGTGTGTGTGTGTGTGTGTGTGTGTGTGTGTGTGTGTGTGTGTGTGTGTGTGTGTGTGTGTGTGTGTGTGTGTGTGTGTGTGTGTGTGTGTGTGTGTGTGTGTGTGTGTGTGTGTGTGTGTGTGTGTGTGTGTCGTGGTGTGTGTGTGTCGTGTGTGTGTGTGTGTGTGTGTCGTAGTCGTGTGTGTGTGTGTGTGTGTGTGTGTGTGTGTGTGTGTTTGTGTGTGTGTGTGCATTTGCATGTGTTCATGTGCGTGTGTGAACGTGTGTCTGTCTATGCAATTCCCTATGCAAGTGTTCCATTACCCACAAAGCAGTACCGGGTAAGGGGGTGAAGTCTGCCATCTTTGATTTATAGCCTTGTTTTTGTTATATTCATCCTCATCTGATAAAGACCAACGTTTGACGAGTGTTTACAACCCAACTGTAGTCATGTCCTGTTTATATACAAGTGTAACAGTGGGTTTTGTTTAACACAAGCACGGGGGGGGGGGGGCATGCCAGTAAATAGTCTCGGTGCCAGACTGTTCCCAGGGCTACACAGGACAGTTCCTCGGCTCCAGGCCAACATGCCCCAAGGAAATTGCACCACAGTCCCCCTCAGTTTAGGCCCAGATCCGCACGTTTGCTAGCCTGGACGCCAGGGCCCGGCTCCGGATCCACAAGCCCCGAACCGAGAGGGAGCACCTGGGGGTCTGATTCATCTCTCGAGCCGAGCAGAGTCTATTTGAGAGGGTGTCTACGTAAAATTTTGGGAGCCGAAGAGCTAGCCTTTACACTTACTCCTAGCAACAGTCTGGCACCCAGGCTACACGCTGGCTACCTTTGGGCCTAGTGTACTGCTCCGCCGGGCAGCCAGGCTAGCCAGCATGCAATATTTAGTTTGTATCGCGTAACATATAAACCGCTTTGTACAGTAGGTACGCTGAGCTGCGTAATACCATAAAGGTTTTTACCTCCATGACCAGACCAGACTGTAAGGTTTGATCCACTCACTCGATGTTTTTTTATTTAACGTGCTTAAGGTGCTCAACATGGGATCTCCGTAATCTCCAAGCAGATGCCTATCGGTGGCAAAAAGACAGTATCAAATTCGCCAGGCAGTATCCATTAGCCACAGAAGGTCGCCGGCCACCGACGTTGGTGGGGATCAGGACAAAAAAAACGGCCATATATAAAAAGGTAACGATCATTCCCCCACAACCTCTGCTTGGAGAGTAGGATCTCCGGTTTACGTCCCATCTGAGAGGACGTCCCTAACCGAAGCTAGGTGCTCATTTCCACCTGAGTCAACAGGTGTAAAACGCCTTTCCCAAGGGCACATCATTTAGCCGGGATTCGAACCCAGAACCGTCGAGTCAACAACCACAAGGCCGCCGTGCCATACATCACCCGGCCGCCCGTATCATGTATATAATATATCACCCGGCCTAATTATAACGGTAATCTGAGACGGTGTTTACCAGGGACAGACATGCGGCCGACGTCCTGACGCCCCGCCGACCCAGAGATGACCTCTCCCCGAGGGTCGGTTAGCCTCCATAGCATGCCAAAAACTGGGGGGGGGGGTCTTCATGGGAGCTTTTATGTGCTATTTTCTGATTGTACATATAGACAACATAGCAGGCCTGGTTGAATTACCCCCGTTTTTTTAGAACTGGGCTAATCAGAAAACAGCCGAAGACCACCAAACCCCCAATTCTATAAGCCTGCTACGGAGGCTAAGGTTAGGTATACCACAGGCCTGGAATGTCACTCCAATCTAGGGACAGCGATAGCCTGTGGCAGACGCCTTGGGCTGATGCAAACAAGAGGTCCCTGGTTCGGACCCTGCCATGCCACCGATCTTGTGCCTTTGGGAAAGGCACTTTACTTAACTTCCCTCACTTACCTCGATCAGGTGAAAATTAACCTGGGTTCCAAAACCATAGCACACTGGACACAAAGTATCTTTGTGTCCAGTGTGATCGGGTTTGGAACCCAGGCTAGCGAAAATGAGTATTACCCTGTCCTGTATTGTCCCCTGTGTTTGGTGGCGGCATAAAAATAAGTTGAAAAACTTGAGTGTGCCGTCACTACGTCTTGTGATGACATGTTGGAATTACAACAAATTGATCGAGGAATTTGTCGGGGGGATTTTCCAGCAGCCTAAAGAGTCTGGTAGAGACTTTATGACGACAGGACTTCTTGGTGTGGGACTGTTTAATGCAAATCAGGAGCTTACTTGCATAATCAATGAGAAATTTATAATTCGTCTGTCGTAAATTAAATCAATTGGCGAAGGTATGATATCTTGGAACCCTAGTTCACTCTATTTTTGCTGAATATTATATCATCCACAAACCTCCTAGGAAGGCCTGGCGGAGGCTACGGAAGTATTCTAGTTCTTGGGACAGTTTCACGAGAATAGGCATCATAAAAATATAAACAGCTACTCGGCAATGTCTGCTCAACCATTCCTGTACTGACCCTATGACTGGCCCCTCCCCCCTAGTGACGTCAAACTTGTTGGGAACCTGCCAAGAGAGAGAGTTTCGAATTCTCCTGCCTAAACCCAGCCTGCCTAAACCGGTGCGACAGCTCTAGTCTCCAGCAGACTTCTTTTGCGGGGTGAATAAATCGTAGAAATTGGCCTAAAAAGGGTAATGGAGCTTCTCTGGCCGGCTATCTTCTCTGGCCAATTAATACCCTTTTTAGGCCGATTTCTACGATTTATTCACCCCGCAAAAGAAGTCTGGTGGAGACTACGATAGCTCAGTGGGTAGACTCGAGTGTCGTATCCAGATCCGTGCCTTTCTACTAGTTCTATACGCCTGAATGGTAATAAATAAATAAATAAATAAATAAATAAATAAATAAAATGGCTTAGGGTTAGGATCAGGCACGGTTCTGGATAGTCTCTGCGTATCCAAGGACGTAGATTTGCCCCAGGCTCGCGGTTCTGGATAGCCCGTACGGTTCTGGATACGTGCGAACTATCCAGAACCTTGCCCGGGTGAGCATGGTTCTGGATAAAGCACGGTTCTGGATACAGCAAGTGCCGACATGGTATGACGTGAAAGGAATCAAGACTCCAGAAATTGCCCAATGGGTTGAAAAGTTGACCTGAGCCAGAGTCAGTTATCCATGGACTGAGATAGGAGTGGCAGTGAACTCCAATAGCCGGCTAACGCCCCTGACAAAATAGTCTCCCTATTTAGCCAATTTCTCCTGTCTATTCAGCAGCCCCATGGGTCTATTAGAGATCCATGTCCTTAGCTATAAAATCGAACCCGCCCAACGGTTAATATAGGACCGTCGCCATGGAGATAAAGGAGGGCCTGCATGCCCTTTTTCGTAAGGCGTAATCAGGCCGTTTTAGACTTCGTAATTCGTAGGCAGCCTCCGCAAAAATCAACGTAATTCGTAATTGGACATTAGCCGCAAATCGTAAAGTCGTAATCAGCTCTGAGACTATAACGTAATTCGTAATAGGCGGCAAAAAATTTGCGTAATTCGTAATCACTACAACCCCCCCCCCCCTCGCCAGGCCCTCATAAAGTCGTCTGCGAACATTCACCTCAGCTGCCCCCGTACTTAGCTATTCTGTACCACACGCCGTGCGTCACGTCACGAGCATCCCCGAGTCACGCATCGGGGATGTGGAGAATCTGCGACGAGCTAGACTTATGTCTAGCCGGGTAACACTTAGCCTGGAAATCAGACTGTTCTAAGGGCCTTCACAGGCGAGCTCCTCGGCTCCAAAGTTAACATGCCCCCAAGGAAATTTTACCACAGACAACGGTCGGTTAGCCAGGCTATGACATAGGTATTTGCGGGAAGGACTCAGTAGCTTATAGGTTTGGATGCCAAGGTAGGCTAGGTAATACCGCTGAGGGAATGAATATTTGTCAAACCGCTCAATAAATCTCACAGACAAAGACTTTTTTATGGTTTTGAGTGTGTGTTTTTCGTGTCTTTTAAATCATACTTTTGTGCCGTGTGGCATCATAATTTTGGTTGCTCTGATCTCTGAAAAGGAAGGCGGCATAGAGGCCTAGTACATGAACTGAACTGAACTGGGGCCTTCTATTCATCTCCAAGCAGATATAAGGATGTGGCTCAGCCGCAAAGTTTTACGCATAATGATATTTTTGTGGCACTTGGTAGAGTATAGAACTGGAGGTGTTTTACCCACCTGTCTCTTAGATATTTTAACATGACGATTATCATAACAATGAAGTTAGTTTTTAACTGCGGCAAACCAATAAAAGTCTTGAGTCACGAAACAGCTACGACTGCGACTGACAACAACTGTAGTGTTGGATGTTGAATCCAGAACCGTACTTTTTTTTAGAACTGTGGTTTGTTCTGGATAGTTAACGCTCATCCAGAACCGTACCTGGGGCAAATCTATGTTCCTGGATACGCGGAGACTATCCAGAACTGTGCCTGATCCTAACCCTTAAACCTAGTGGCAGGTCATAGAACTAGATAGGCACGGTTCTGGATATACGATACTGCAGTCAAATCAGTATTCCAGGAGAGAACTCTTTCTGACAACAGAAGTGCCTTGATGAAGATGTAGAGTAAATTACATGTACCAGACTCCTCCTTCAAATGACAAGTACCGAACTTGACTCGACAAAAATATTCGGCGGTGAGTTCCAAAAGCCAATTAGAACACCGAGATTAGAACCACCTGCTCGTTAGTCAGAGTCACGAGTTGAAACATAGGCCGTGTTTATGTGAAGTCACCCAAGGCGCTTTACATGTGGTTTGCCCCGAAGCCGGTTTCAAGTGGCTCCATCTGAACGCTCCAAATCACATTTAAAGCGCCTCGATCCCAAACCACTTCTAGAGGTGGTTTCGAATCGGTTTTCCCGCATCGCGATTTGCGTTTGAACGCAATGTGATTTCAATGTAACTTCGCCTGGTCATGGATTACGGGGTGATATTTCTTTATTTATATGCAATACCAACTTTTACGTAGAAGCAACTTAAAGAGCAGTGATGGTCAAATAATGTGTCCGTTTCACAGATGTGAGGAATGCGAGTTACCCGAATCGCGGTTTGGGTGACTTCACATGAACAAGGCTATAGTTTAGCCTAATGAGAATAATAGAGAATAATTTGCCAGGGGAGTTTGGCCTCATGGAGTTCACTTGCTCGTGCAAGGGGAAATTTTACCCTTGTTATCGCGGCTCAGTCCCTTATATTTTTGCTGAATTCTACTATCCATAACCCTTTTGGAAGGCCTGGTAGAGGCTACTATTTCTGCCAAATTCTACTATCCATAACGTAGGAAGGCCTGATGGAGGCTACTATTCCTGCCAAACTCTACTATCCATAGCTCCTTGGAAAGGCCTGATGGAGGCTAATATATTTTTTTGCCAAATTCTACTATCCATAAGCTTTTGGAATGCCTTGTGGAAGCTAGACTATTTTTGCCGACTAATATTTGGACCGAATTCTACTATCCATAACCCCTTGGGAAGGCCTGATGGAGGCTACTACTATCTATGCCGAATTATATTACACGTAACCCCTCAGGACATTGTAGGAAGGCCTGGTGGAGGTTAGGATTTTCCCGGTAATCTTTTTGCCCACATCACAAATTCCTCACTGGCAGATATATATGGGCAGCTTTTCAGCGTAGACAGGGTCATCTAAGGACGACCTACACGGTCAAGACAGATATGTGTGACCTTGGAATCCCTGCGGCAAGACGGATACATTCCACTCGAGTCTGTGAGCAGAATAACTCACAGTTCAACAAACAGGGTTACATGATTTAGTGTGGAGGATCTTCAGGGCTCGGCCTCTATAGGCAAACAGGAGATTAGATTTTCGGAATTATCCGGAGAGAGATTTGAGCTCCTTTGAAGAGATAAGGAGCCTCAAAAGTATTTATGTCTTCAATTACTTTCGGTTACGCAAGAGGGGGTAACACTCTGGAGGACGTTGACATGATAATCATAGCGAACTTTATTGCATATTCACGCCCTACATGGGCCAAATGCACTAAGTTAAGAGAACTGAGATATATATTAGACTGCCTACGTCTATATCTACAAGTACAAGGGAGAGTTTAGCATTGTCAGAGATGTTGTGTAGATCTAGATCAAACAGGTGTCCAAATAAGTATGTGAGATTGTCAAGAAAGTTCGCTCTGTATTGTAAATACTTAGGACATTCAACCAGGCTTCGGGAAACGGTTGGACTTGACAAGTAGAATTGGCCAAATATGCCGAGGGAGTTGGTCCGCTAGAAAGCTTTGCTCTTTCCAGCCGCCTCCTGATGCGGATTGGGGCTATTGGCCCCTGCCATGTTATCTGTCCATTTTGCCAAACTCTACTCTTTCCAGCCGCTTCCGAAGCCTGGTAGAGGCTAGCATTCGGCAAAAATAGAGTCAATGATCTGACGTCATGTGAAATTCCCGCCACTATCGCCTGCCGTTGACAACCTGTCACCGTCCTGGAGGGCACTACTTCCTCTGTAGAGTAACCCAATCTTTCACACAAGTAATCCAACTCTTTTGAAGATCACCAAGGCGGAATTCCCAATCTACTGAGGACCTGTCTACCGTCCGAAACAACCTGTCACCGTCCTCTAGAGCGTTAACCCCTTCTTGTGTAACTGAACCCAGAATTGCTTAGTAAGCAAAGACTATTGTAGAACTCCTAATCTCCAAGCAGATTCGGTGGGGCAGGGGGACTTTATATTGGCCAGTCCTGTATCCATTGGCCGCCTGTATCCAACGTTCCCCAACCACGATAGACTGGGGTAACAGGTGAAGCCCGCGTTACGTACATATATTCAGGACTGTTGTTAAGATATTCTTACTACAAGAAAAAAACTACAATAAAGATTCTGAGAAAAACCTTCTTAATTCGTGGACAGTTTACTTCGCTGAAGATTTTTTTTCTTTGTGGAAGAAGAAACAAGAAAAAACATTTTTTGTAGTGTTGCGTCTTGTCGATTAGTGGCGACTTTGTCACTAGTTTGCTTGGAGATTCGATTAGCTATAGCCAGACTAGTTTACCTGCCTAGACTTTTTTGCGAGAAAGAGAAAGCGACTTTGTTGTTGTTTTTGTTGTCGTTGCCTCGTCAACCGAAGCGACCCCCCGTACCGTGATCGCTATCTCCTGAAAAGGTGATTAATCATCTCTAATCAGAGATTAGATTTAGAAGCCTGCTTTGGACGTACAATGTACTGTAGGCGTTTTCTAGTAGCCTCTACCAGGCTTCGGGAGGCGGCTGGAATGGATGCCAGACCCATAGCACACTGGACACTAGTATCTCAGTGAGGATAACTTGCTAGTGTGCTATGGGTCTGGCTCCCAGGCTACATATTCTTCTCTTCTTTTTTAATCTTCTATTTTTGAATGAAAATGGTGTCTGAAGGGAAACTCTGAACCTAAGATATAGTCAGAGATGAGGTCTGTTTTCTTATGAATTTTTACTTCGAAGGCATCCAATATGTAATTTCTGGGTGGCAAAACAGAAAAATCTTCTGCATGAAGAAATCTGTCTGATATTGTCATCATTTCATACTTTAAAGTATATTTGAAGTAGCCAAAGAAAAAGCTATGTTAGGAGTCCCATTTTTCAGAACTAACCAACGATATGAAAAGCTGTTTTCTGTCAGCAACATCATATTTTTGCCTCACAGATATCAGTATGTTTTGGGATAGGGTTGATTTAACTTACTACATCGATAGAATGACCCGAAAACTGACTGCAAATCCAGTTCTACTTAGCCTGGGTACCATCCTACTTGTATACCGGGGCTGCCATACTCGCTTCCTTCTTAGGGAAGCGAGTGTGGGAGCCCCGGCATACAAGTAGGATGGTACCCAGGCTAGTTCTACTACCCTTAAATTGCTTTGAGTGCCTTTGAACTACTCGAGATGTAGACTCATACATGTAACGTTACCACCTCACGATAGTTGATGAGAAACTAGTCTCCACCAGACTTCTTTTGCGGGGTGAA
>NW_017803887.1:1333539-1358573 GCF_001625305.1 Branchiostoma belcheri
AAAGGGTATTAATTGGCCGGCTATCTTCTCTGGCCAATTAATACCCTTTTTAGGCCGATTTCTACGATTTATTCACCCCGCAAAAGAAGTCTGGTGAAGACTAATGAGAAACGTTGTGGAGAACAATTTAACACAGACAACAGCAGATACATGCTTAATTCCAGCTCTTTATGTACAAAATGCATACGTAAGAATGTGTATGTAACTTGCTGTCAAATTATGCAATATGATATTAGAAGCCTTTCTATGATTGTTCAGTGGCTTGACACTCAAGACAACCACCATCAGTATGCCACCCATGTAACTTAACAGAATGAAGACCAAGTAAATGTTCGAATACAAGTGCCAGGTATAGATATAGATACATATATAACTATGTATATATACGTTCTTTGAATATCACTTGTATGCAGTACGTACATAATAACACATTTCTGCAAATAAACTGGGTTTGAACATAATTGCTTTGTACAGCCCTTAACTGAAAGATCAAGTTTAACAATTTATGTTTAAGACAAGGAAGTTTATCTATGTATGAAAGACAGTACATGTGAGATTGCAGTGAAAAAAAAACAAGCAGTTCGATCTAAAAAATTCTAACAAATTAAAAGAGGAAAGTCGTGACAAGTCTGACTGATATACAGTATAGGATTAAAACCCTTCACTCCTCATTCCATCTAATACCTTGAACAAAATTATTACATTTTAGCTAAGCCAGAAAAGCTATACAAAAATTGGAGGAGGCAGCATCTGCAAAAGCACACATACACTCACTCACACATTCACTCACACATTTCAGGGGAAGCGTGGACAATTATACGTTTATCCTTTGAACTTCTCTTGGATTTATTCAACACAGTCACCGTGTTATCACAGTCAGGTTGCTGCTGTCAGCCCTGGCACAAAGTCTTGTCTGACTGACCTGTCAATCATTCTCTTCAAGTAGGGGATTCCCTATGTGGTCATCAGCGGCTAGCCCCAGAATGCATTGCACACGGTAACCCATGGCAACCATGTTTAAAGAGGAAAGGTTGGTGAAATTAAAATGACTGGCTTTGAAATGTGATTTAGTACAAAGGGGTAAGAGAATTTTCTAGAAATTGCACTGTGTTCTTTTTTTTTTCAAATTTCTGCCTGGGTTGATTCAAACTTGGTAATTTGCAACTTGTACCTGGGTTGACAGCATAGCAAAAAGAGAATCGATTTCTACAATCGTCACATAGAAGCAAGGACATTATAGTGTCCTTCATAGAAGGTAGTTCAAGTGCAAATACATTGTGAGCCTCTTGTGGGCTCCATTCCAAGTTCAAAAGCGATTACAATAATATCCCCTGAGCATAGCTAGCCACATGTGGGGTCAGTTGCAAAACACTGAAGTTTCCATACATTCATTTGTATGTCTGCTTTTAGGCAATAAAGAATAAACTTCTATTACATTTCAAATTCAACACTTGAGAACATAAACTTGAACAGGGATGAGGAGGGCATACAGCAAGGATTTTCTTTCAATAACTTTCTCTGAACGCAATCTTTAAAAAAGGAAACTGTCCATCAGAAACACAGTACTGATGTTATAAAAAGTGCCATGCCATATGCCCCCCACACCACTCCACAAGATTTACATTGGTGAGTGCCCACACAGTCAATGTTTTGCAACTTTCCCGCCAAAGCAACACAAACACATGATGGTTGGGTGGGAACGTACCCTGTGGTGACCTCTGAACTTTGACCACTGAATTTTCAAGACCTGACAAGCTTTTAATTCCTTCAACCACACCAATTTGACTTGTTAGAGTTCTCGGATTTTATATAAAAAATAGCATAACGAAAACAAAGCCTGAGGACCAGGTTTATATCAATTTCAAGTTTTCCTTTTTGCAATTTGAAATTCCTACGAACCAAGGAAATAAAATTGGTGTGGCCTTAGGATCAGCCTAAGCGTACTAACATTGTTCATAACGTTCATATGTTAACCTTCTCCCTGCTACCTAATCCTGTAACCAATACAAAATTGGTGTTGAGAGGCTATTTTAACCAAGAGAACGTTAAACTAATGAGCCTGGTGCCATACTGCAATGTTTTCGTCTTCTGCTCAAATATCTCATATTTTCTCCACTTCTGTTTACTGTTTTGCTACATATTTTTTTTGGTTACTAATAATAAAAATATCCATGAGAAAGTTTTTAGCTGTTGTAAAATCAAATAAACTGTTCCAAGTTGGTTTTCCTTCTGTTTAAAAATATAAAATCGAGTGATTTAGACTATAAAACCAAGGAAGGGAGTTTTAAAATGCTGTGTGTTGTCCACACATTTCACACACAAAGTTCTAGAATGCAAAAGGACTGTTCAATACAGATTTCATACAACCCACTTCAGATTCTTCTACGATGCTGAAATTTTACGTATGATGAGAAACGAAACTTGACAGTTTTCAGCCCTTAAAATTTATTACATGTATCTGTGTTAAGTTTTTCTTTGTTCTGAACAATAGCTGGAAGTAGGTCATGCGAAATCTGAACACAGGTCGTGTTCATTAAAAAATCTGAGAATACTTTTCCAAAATTAACAATGAGAAACAAAACTTGACACACTTATTAGTCTTTCAAAATAGAATATCTGTGTCAAGTTTTACCTTGTTCCGAACAATAGCTGGAAGTAGGTCACCAGAAATATGACTACACGCTGTCTTTCTAAGACAAATTTTCCATAAACGAAGAGAAACGAAACTTGACAGTTATTGGTCTTTCAAAATCTGATATCTGTATGAAGTTTTTCTCGCCTTGTTCCTAACAATAACTGGAAGAAGGTCATGCTAAATCTGTATTGAACTGCCTTTTTTCCTACACTTTTTTTACAATTTAAGCTAGGAAGAGTTTCTAAGCCTACAAGCTGCATGGCTGAAGAATATTAAACCTGAGATGAGTTCTGATTTTGTTTGATTGATCGAACGCACAAGAGCGTCGCCCGGTTTACATCTTAATAGTTTCTTTCAGTGACAACTACACGAATACTGTGTTTTAGAACTGTTGAACTTTTGGACGAAAAGGCTTCGAACATGATCATGATCCCTGCCGTGACACACATACATATATACACACACACATACACACGATGCATGTGCACACACACGCACACATTCATACACACGTTGGAGGTAACAAGGACTGGGGGGTGCTCGTTAACGAATTAGGACTAACGAACCACCGCACAGGGTACAATACCACACAAATCATCATGAAGTTCTACAACATTAATATTACATTCATCATCATCATCATCATACAAAATACAATTTCTCCAACCCTACCACACACTACAGCAGTTTCATAAATCCTCTGATATTGTCTATTAATTTACACATAGCTAATTAATGTTCATGTTAATTGTCTTAATTAGAGTTTACATATCTGTTGTAGTATGGCATTTCCATCATCATATCTTACTGTTAGTTAATAACTATCATCTGTTTATACAAGGAAATTTGAAGGAAATTTTTCCAACAAAATAATTCAAAATCTTTCTACATAATTCTTCCAGATTTTCTTTACCTCGTAACCCAAAACCAAAGAAAGGCGCATCTAACTATTATTTTTCCTTGCTGTAGAATATACCATTATTAGGACGGGGGTGGTAAGGTTGCCCCCTCACAGACAGAAGCAAGTTATTATACAGCACTTTTGGCGTCCTAACACATACATTAACAGTTTTCCAAGCTGTGAGTTTGGCAGTGTTACAGGTAGTTTATCGGCAGAGAGCTGCTAGTATTTCGAGACTCCACTATTCATTTTTCTTACCGACCTTTTTCAGAAACTAGGCGGTAAATAAGAATGGAACGGTCCATATGCATCCTTGTGGCACCGCTGCCTTATAAGGTAAGCTTACCACATTCATGCACGTACAGGTAGAGGGCAGTGTGGGTATTTCAAGTCCACCACTTCCCAGGGTGCATTTCCCTGAGTTCGACAAATGGAAGATCACATGTGTTTTACTTGGAATGTGATAACCCATAATAGGCTGGCCAGATCGTGTTGCACTTCACGACAACGACAACAACAACAACAACGAGGTGGGTCGTTGGAGAGACAAAATTTACAAAACGCTATTATTATTATCATAATTATCATAGAAAACAGTGATTGAGTTTTCCACGTGTGGTGGAAATTGTCTAGGAGAGAGTTCGGTCACTCGAAAAAAGCTGCGTCGGTTTTCTTATCATCATCACCATCACATTAGCCTAGCACCAATACGTAAGAAGCTTTAAAGCACACTAAATCATGCACACATCTCTTTCCTCAGGGTCCAATGCAATACAACTTCCTCGCTTCTCCTTTACACTACAGTATATTACACCCGTATTCCTTTTCCTTCCTTCAGAGGCAGATTAACGACAGTTTCGTACAGTCTTTCTAGCACCGGAGCAGCGGCGGGACCGCGGCGCGACACCGCACCCCGCGCGCTGCGTAAAGACCTTACCCTACAATCTGTAACGTTGACACTGGACACAAACACCCGTATCTACTCGCTTCCGTACAAGCTCGGAGCGAAATTTTTCAGAGGTCGACGACACTACGGTAGTAGTAGTAGGGTCGGGGTAGACCTATACCTCCGGCGGAGGCGCTACTTCCGCACTGTCCTCTACCTTCTCATTCTTTAGCTCGGATTCGAGCGGCTCGCTCGCTGGCTTGCCTTGGTTCTCGACTACGCTATCTAACTGGTTTTGTCCCTGCGGTTGCACCGCCGCGACGTCTTTACTACTATTCCCCTCCAGTTCCAGTCGCAGTTGTTGGTTTTCCGCGTCCAACGCCGCCATTCTCTCCTTCAACTCCTCGATCTGGGCGCGGAGTTTCGTCTTGGACTTGTTGACGTCGCCGAACTTCTCCAGCCGCTTGCTGCGCACCAGCTCCAGCTCCCGCTTCAACCTCTGCTTCGACTCGTTGGTTTCGCGAAGCTTCCTCTCGTGTTCCACGCGCAACCGCTCGATCTCCTTGCGAAGGTTCCGTTTCGCCTCGGCGGCCTCTCGGAGCTTCTCTTTCTTCGCCACTCGGAGGAAGTCAAGCTCCTAGGGAAGAACAATCCCAGGAAATGTCAGCATTGTTACAAAATCACCTTAACAGGAACAGCAAACCAATTTGATTTCTTGGTTCTTAAAAGACCTTTTAAACCTCAGTCTGTGTGCCTAACACTTTTCCAGTTCAGTATTCTTTTCTTCTTTTCAGAACCAACAAATCAATTTGGAGTGGCCTAACAAAACCTTTATCACACAAGGAAAAAAAATCTATCATAACTACAATAATAAAAAAATTCAACCTTTTCTGCCACATCGTTTTTTTTATTTTTTAAAGACTTGTCTAAGTTTTAAAATTCAAACAAAATTTGTGTGTATTCGGTTAGTTTTAAACTGGAGTGCACTGTTCTGACATTCCATGTCAATCTTATGAAAATCTCAGCCATCCTCTGTTGGCGTTTCTAAAACAATGAGTCTTTGCGCCTTGCAATATCCTAAGTTACAAGAACAAGATTCCAACCCACCTGCTGCAGGCTCTTCTTGGCCTGAAGTGCGCTGTTGAGACGTTCTTCTTGTCTCATGCGTATCTTGGCCAGCTCGTGGAGGAGTTTCTCCTTGGCCTCCTTCCCCTCGCAGCCCCCGTCCAGCGCACTCCGCACCAGCTCCAGCTCCTGCTCCACAGTGCTGTCCAGCTCGCTCGCCAACTCCTTTCCCGAGCTCGTTCCCACGGGGATCATGGCGGCCGGCGGGACGGGAGCGGCGCTGAGGGCTGATACGTCCACCTCCGAGGCCATGGGCTGCTCCAGCGGTCTGGTTTCACTTGTCTCTGGTTGGGAGGCTGTAACGACAGATTCAGTACGGTCAATCTTTGTCAAACCAGGGCAGCAAAATGCAGGATGAGTATGCACTTATGTTTTTTTATTTATTTTATTCACATAGATTTTATTAGCATTAGATAGGAAGCACTTGTTGTGCTTATGTGAATCCGCTGCTCATAAAACATAATACAAATGTAAACATAAAGATGACATAAAATATAACATAAACATAAAATGAAAGTGGCTGGCGCACCAATACCTATAGCATAACATTAATGAGATTGGTCAAATCTTCCAGAGTGATGAATATAGTTGAACACAATATCAAAGATACGGCACTTATGTGCACCCAAAATTGGAGCTATGCTATAATTTTTGACTGCGGGTGCACCCAGATCATATTTGTGTAGCTAAAGGCACGTGTACATTGTGTATTGTACACTAGTAGTACCTTGGGTAGTAGTAATTCTAGTTTTCTTGATATGGTTATGTTTGTACTATTGTATCCAATTTATACCACATATTCTTGACATTAACGTGTTTGAAGACAATGTCAAGAGATACAACCTTTCTTATATTTGTTGTTAAAAGGTAGCGAAAGAATTTCAGATTCCAGCTTTGAAGAGAGGTTTGTAATTCTGCCTTTTGTTGTACGCACCTACATTTAACTCTTTGGTCTTCATCAGTGCACCTATTCACAAAATTAATATGAGGACCTTGGAATACATTGCTAATGGGAGATGAGTTTTGTACATGTGCACCTTACTTTCTGTTGAAACAAATGGTCTGCAATTACGTTACACCAGCTTTAAAGCATCAGACAGAAGAATTGTCGCCTAATTGAACCCCGAAGGACACGACCAAACATTGACAAATTGCTCCTGTTCCGTTATCACAAAGGACCAAGGATGAACTCATTTGTCACATTCCTGAAGTATCAGGGCTGTTACGATGGGAACTCCCATTTCAACTCTTCAAATTTCAAGTGCTGGTCTCGACTCAGCATTTCAAGATGGCACTGACCTGATTTACACAAACTTGATGGTACCAAATCTGCGTACGCACGCGTAATGTACGATCTGAATGCACATTCTTGACATATACAGGCCGATTTACATGCAGGAAAAAATTGATGTACGCAGTTTTTGTATGCTTGCGTGTGAACGCACTCCAAACGTCCGGAAGTAGCCGAAGTCATTCATCCAGCAGTAGAGTTTGAATTGCCTACGAGTGCCCACTGCTATCAATTCTGGATTTAGTTCAAGTACAGGAAGTTGCCTGCAAGCTTTGTAACGTCCTCTCTCGCCCTTTGAAGACTCCTAGCTAACTTTAAGAGTCCATTAGCGAGTATCCACATCTTCAAGAAGAGGCTACAGGAGTGTGTAGACATTACACACATTTCTTGACAGCCATGAACGAGACCAGGTACCTCAAGGTTGGAAATGCTGCTAAAAACTGGTGGCAGCGAGTTTCACTCTACGATAGTTTTAGAACCAAAAAACAGGGCGACTCAGAGAGTCCATTAGCAAATATCGATACTTCCATCTCTGCGAAGAATGGAAGTGAGCCTGTAGGTATTACAGGCATCAGTGGGACTGGGTATATCAGGGCCCGGGTATATCAGGGCGGTGGGACTTTTCCTTTGGGTTCTGTTCCACTCCCACGTTCCTCAGATATTGAGTTCAATTCCCCTGCTTGAAAAGCAGCCAGGTTGATGAAATGTCAAGATTGGAGGCATAAATCCATCTGCTTCTCGCAGGGCCTTGCTAATAACATCTGTACGTGAAGGTGCGAAAATTAATTTCAGTAGAGAACGCAGCACTACAAAGCTCCTCAGGGCATATCTAGGGCCTGACAGGTTTCTAGTTAGTTTCCAGATATCGCTGCATCGCTAGGGCCAAACAAAGTCGATCTCTTGGTTCTCAGACACATTCGTGATAAAACTGAGCAAAACGTTGACATGAAAACAGAAGGTTTGGATGAAAACTTGCAGTTTCCATCAAGTAGTATATTCTACTTACTTTACTTCATATATATATATATATATATATATATATATATATATATATATATATATTAATATATTAGTATATTCACTCCCTGAAACTGTGTGTGCCAAGGTACAGACTCTCCCCTCTACTCACACTCTGTTTTTATGTTGATTTTATTCTTCAGCATTTTTTTGTCGAATCCGATAAATAGGAAACCAAAGTTTCAGGGAGTAACTTTAAGCCTGGGTACCATCCTGGTTAGTTTACATTCCGTTCTGATAGTTGGTGGGCTACCCAGGCTCAGTGATGTTCTTCCTCCAAGCCTCCTGTTTCTAGTTTGACCTCTTGTTCAATTTTTCCTAAGAAAAAAAATGTAAGAGAACCAAGAAATCCACTTGGTATGGCCTTCACGCAAGTTTCAAGCTGGAAGTTTTCACAGAAGTCCTGTCTCACCGGAGACCCTTAACCAGCAGCTCACATGACGGCTGCTCATTTATCATTCTTAAAGCAAATCCCTCAGACATCAGACAAGGTGTGACGTCCATTCGTCTTCAGGTATATAAGGTATCCGCTAAGACATCTAATTCCTCAGTGAAGTTTTTGGGTACCTAAAGAATTATACCCGAGTCTTCACTGACTCAAAATTACTTCTCAGTACCCGCGAAGACATCTAATACCTCAGTGAAGTTTAAAAGTCTTTGGGTATATACATGTACACCCGAGTCTTCCTTCGCTGACACAAAATTACTTCTCAGTATCCGCTAAGATAATCCAATTCCTCAAGTAAGTCAATACGTCTTCAGGTACATGAGGAATAATACCCGAGTCTTCACAGACTACAAAATTACTTCTCAGTATTCGCTAAGACATCTCATTTCTCAGTGAAGTTTAAACATCTGCAGGTACTTAAGGAATTATACCAGAGTCTTCCCAGACTACAAATTTGCAAGAAATCTATTTCCTCAGGTAAGTCCATACGTCTTCTGGTACAAAAGGAAGAACACTTCTTTCTCAGAAGACTCCCAAATAACTTCGCAGTATCCGCTGAGAGTTATAATTCGTCAGTGAAGTCCATTCATCTTCAGGTGCTTAAAGGAATTCACACCTGGTTCTCTGGAGACTTCTCAGTCTCAGCTAAGACGTCTAGTTCCTCAGGTAAGTTCATACTTCTTAAAGCCTAAGGCTTGTGTCTAAGCTGGTGTGTTACGCCGAAGGGCGGTTATACCTGCTATACCGCTACAGATACAGAAGGATGTACACACAAATCTTTGCCAAATTATTTCTCAGTATCCACGGAGAGAACTAAATCCACAGTGGAAACGACACAGGCGTTGAAAGTGAGAGATAAATAATTAGGGCGGGCTGAGTTGTCAGTGATGTACGAGCCCTGGCCGTCCTGTTTCTCCTGCCCACCTGAGATATGCAGGTAGGCTGCCAGGCTCGTCCATCACTGTCTCAGGTGAGACAGGTAATGAATGGAGCTGGGCACACCTGTGTGTGTGGGGGGGACACCACACCGGCAGAGCGTACTGCACCTGCGCAAAACCGTCTTGTGTTTCAGCAGAACATCTCATATATAGAACTTTATTGCACGACAATTGCACAAGGTACAATGTATAGCAAACTACATAAAGAGAGTAACAAACAATAAAATAAATGTTGGATAAGACCTAATGTCGAATAAAACCTAACATATCTTAATTATTCAAACAGGAAGGGCTAGCACAAGTCTTTGATAAGTGTTACAATCGAGTGCTCATATAAGATCATATTTGCGCATATAAGGTTAACACTCCATCTGTAGCTTCTAAATGTCATACCGGAAAAAAATATCCTCTGCAACTGGCAAAATTCTAAAGCAACGTTGACCAAAAACCCAATGAAAGTCGTGAAAAAAAGGGTTTTTGCGCAGCTGCAGTACGTTCTGCCTAGAATGTGCTATGTGCAATTTCATCTTCTTAGAATAAGCAAAGGCTCAAACAAACATTTATAGATTTGGTAGGACTCTAATTATGTAACCTATAAGCTATACTTTGACCAAAGTCTGACTCTGACCTCTTCCCTCAAAGAAAAGCAGCCAGCAGGACAATTTTAATGAAAAAACAAATAAACAAACAAACCTGTTTGCTCTGTTTCCTCGGCGCTGCCTCCCTCTGACTCCAGCTCTCTCTTGATCTCCTTCTTCTCCCCTCCCGTTGTTGACGAGGTCGCGACCTCTGCGCCGTCCTCGACCTTCACGGCGGTCTGCGCGCTGGCGGTGAGCTGTCCGCTCGTCGGCGCCAAGGCCACGTTGGGGGGAACGTAGTTCTCATATCTGCAACAAACCAAGTACAAAACAGTTTTACTGACAGCGAATGAAACATCTTCATTTCATGTTCTTGATCACACAGACTACGTGCAGTATTTGAAAGAGAGACTTTCCCCTCAGACTGTCTTTCTGTTTATTGCCTTTGCCAGAAGGTTATGGTTTTGGTAGTGTTTGTGTGTGTGTGTGTGTGTGTGTGCGTGCGTGTGTGTGAGTGTGTGTGTGTGTGCGTATGTCTGTGTGTGTGCGCGTGTGTGTGTGTGGCTTGGCACGATAACTCAAGAAGCTATGGAAGGACTGTCATGAAACTTGAAGGTGGGTAGCCAGGTCTTGATGACACCTCAAAATGATTAGAGTTTGCACTCCCTAGCGGCTTGTTATGGTACTGCAACGGGAGTCCCAGTTTCGATACCTCATGGTAGCCCCTTTAACTTGAAAAAGTTGATTTCCAAGCAGGCCCAGGAATGTCGATCTCCCAGTTCAGCGTTACCCTTTCAATTCAAGAACCGACCAATTCAGTGGCGTAATGGAAACATCACTCTTCTCTCAAAATGGGTCTTCCCGTCAGCGGTTGGCATGGCAACAAGGACATTAAGTCTCTCCCGAATAACTAGGTTGTCTGCTCAATGTCTGGATATGGCCATAAATTGCCCCCTTTGGGGCTTAACCAGGACTGGTGATGTATAGTAGCCAGGCCGGTGGGAATATGGTTCAACCAGAGTTCGGCCGTAACTCACACGTCCTACCCAAGTTGCATTAAATATGTCTGTACTGCCTGCGTCCAAAATTCTAAGGCCACACCAATTTTATTTGTTGGCTCTCATATCTTTTAAATATATAATTCTTTTTCCATACCTGCACTGGTGTAGGTAACATTGAAAATTTCCTGCACGTGACAAATTTAACTGCACTACTGAGAATTTAGAAAGTATGGATCACACTAAAACTGTTTTCAAAACCAACTGGCATTATGGATCTATCTTAAATACTTCATAGGTGGTAACAGTCAATGCAGCAAACTGAAAACCTAGTACTAGAGACATAAACCCAGTACATGGCCAGGTTCTTGGTAGTCCTTCGTAATGAAAGATGACTGTCAGTGTCCTCATTTGGGGGTATTTCGAGACATGCAGTCATATTCAAATTAGTTTTCCTCATTGCCGACATTATGATGTCTGCTTGCTGTATTTTCTCCTTAAAATGTCCGAGAACCAACGAAAGAAATTGGTGTGGCCTAATGGCACAATAATGAGAACATGACGTACGATGCATAATGGGAACGACTGAAGTCACGAGGGCAACAACGATGGCTGATCGGCTCAGAAAACTAGGACAAGATAACCCTCATGTTGTAGCACAGATCGCTCTGATTGGATAAGCAGTTACAACTGGCAATTTGTGGGGCAGGAATTCAAATCAATATCGGGGAAATGGAGGTCATTGCACGGTCATATCGCTGTGCGGAAAACACGTGAAAATGGGGACATGAAATACGACGCTAGAAGTGAAATCTGGCGCAAGCAACTCTGTTCAGTGTTCCAAGGTGCATAATTTTCAACTTAAGAATTGGAATTCCCCTAAAAAGAACAATTGGAATTAGCCCATATACCCAGTACATGGACCAGTGCAGGTTAGGTGCAGGTAGTCATCAGAAATACCTGCACAGCTCCAATTTTACCTGTACTAACCTCAATATACTTTGAGCAAAGATTTCTGTTCAAATAATGACATGATGCATATGATATGATATGATGTGATGCATATCTACTTGTACATTTCACTACTTAACCTTTTTAATGCTGCCAGACCCAATATCCAATGCAAATTTGGTGCCAAGCGGCTACCTTAGCAGGCTGAAGGTTAATGTGGATGCATACCATATACCTTTCACGAGTTCTACATCTACTTAACCTTTTTAATGCTGCCAGACCCAATATCCAAAGCAAATTTGGTGCCAAACGGCCACCTTAGCAGGCTGAAGGTTAATGTGGATGCGTACCTGCCCATGCCTGCGTAGGGTACCACTCTCTCCGGGTGTAGGAGCACCGGTGGTCCCGAGCTCAGCAGAGGTGGCGGCAGCCTGACAGAAACACACAGCACACAACTTGGTTGATATTGTGAATATTGTTAAGCTCATTTTACGCACTTATTTAGTTGTCTATATGTTAAATGTGAAATATTTGTTTCTCTGTTTTTAAACACTAGCATACAATTCAGCGCTACTTTTTTAGTTGCGCTGCCACATGCTAGAGATTGTACTCATCGATCAATCAATAAACAATTATTATTATTATAATGTTACAGAGACAACTCCACAGACTTTGTATATACACAATTTATCTATGGCCTGCCTAAAATACATTAGGAACCAAACAGAAAAAAACAATCTGGGTTTAGGAATTTACATACCCAAGTTACAATGTAGCATGGAAATTTTACTTGGCTTGAAAAAATGACCTTCTGAAATGCTACGTCCTAAATCTTCAATTTTCAAATGACCTCTTGTGATTGTGTGAACGTTCTATATATGTTGATAAATTAACCCAAAGAAAATGTCATGATTGTTTTTTGATCTATGTCCATCAGTGTTGACATTTTTTAGAAAATTCTGTGTAAGAATCTAAGGACAGATGCTGCATGCACTAATTCCTCTCCAGCTGTGTGGAAAAGCCTATCGTAGAAGGGATTTCCCCAAACTAATCTGGCAAATTCGTCTGGAGTACAGCTTAGCCTCACTTAATTTATCTTGTTGGTTCTCGGATTTTTACAGGTTTTTACAGATTTCTCAGAAATTTACAGTGATGGAAGATCGAGGGGAGAGGGGCGAAAGACCGAATAATCTGATGATTTGATAACAGTAATGATAAGGTCATGGTACAGAATTGATGTTAAAACAGTAAACATATAAATACTGTGAAAAAATCAGAAATTACAGTAGTCAGATGCAAGTTTTTCGTCAGTTTTCATCTTATTTTGCTCTAAATGTCACAAACCCAAAGAAATAATTTAGGGCGGCCTAATCACAGAACAATCTTCTCTGTACTAATCCAGTAACGTTGTCTGGAGGTCAGTTTACATTCCGTAGCTAATGACCTTGCTCCCATTCCTACATTTCCTCTGACCTCCAAAGTTCCGAGCTTACTCTCCACGACAATTCAAAGGGAGGAGCCACTCTCAGTTAAACAGGTTGAAATACCGCGGGGCGGCGATAGCCAAAATAACCGCCTCAAAGACAAAACAACAATCCAATGTCTGTGGTGTTCCCTGACAGAGGAATTAGGCCAACTCACGCTATCAGCTACCAGGAAGCTGACTCAGTGTGTTTTGGCTACGGAAATTATCAGGAGACAAAACAATGACACCACCTAGACAAAATGGTTGCTCAGGATGGTACATGATAAGATATGCATTCTTGTCTAGTAGGAATGTAAGATGAAACAAAATTGTCCACATTTTCTTTCAGAAAAACATATCATCTGTCACGATGGCAACATTATCATTTCCAATGCAAAACAATGTATAGCTTTGTCTTCTGATCTTTAGTAGAAATAAGAAATTGCATCTACAAGTGATGTATTTAATTTAACGGGTTTTGTAACACTAAAACAGCTAGCTTTTGAAGTGGTTGTTGCATGGAAAATTCAATAATTTTCAACAGGATACTCAATTTTTATCTCTGACGAATATTTTTCATATGTAGTTGTAAAGCACCAGATTTGAGAAAAAGGATGTACATTTGGATGCTATCTTTCAAAGGTGACATCATCACTTCCCGTGCACAACTGGCTAGGTGACCTAATTACCCAGGTAATTAGCATAATCTGGTAATCTAAATCTGCTAATTACGTTATCTCTGGAGGTAAACATAGTAGGGAAAGGCTAGTTACATCCCTGGCCAAGCTAGGTACTCATTTTCACCTGAGTGGAGTGAGGAAATAGGTGTAATACGGCTTCCCCAAGGACACAACAGTGGGGCCTACAGGGATTCGAACCCAGAACCTTTAGATTATGAGTCAAGAAGACCATAAGATGTCATGTCAGAATAGAGCAGCTTTAAGATGTTTTGTAAGAATTAAGAATCTTCGAGCTGTTACATAACAACTAAAATCTTACAGACTTTAAGTAAGAAAGAATTAAGAATCTTTAAGATATTATGTAAGAATTAAGAATCTTTAAGATATTATGTAAGAATTAAGAATCTTTAAGATATTATGCAAGAATTAAGAATCTTTAAGATTTATGTAAGACTAAAGAATCTTTTAGATGTTATGTAAGAATCAAGAATTTTTAAGATATTACGTAAGAATTAAGAATCTTAAGATGTTATGTCGGAATAGAGCATCTTCAAGGTATTTTGTAAGAATTAAGAATCTTTAAGCTGTTACTTAACAACTAAAATCTTTAAGACTTAAAGTAAGAAAGAATTAAGAATCTTTAAGATATTATATAAGAATTAAGAATCTTAAAGATTTATGTAAGACTAAAGAATCTTTAAGATGTTATGTAAGAAGTAAGAATCTTTAACTAAGCTGTTACATAACAATTAAAATCTTTAATACCTTCAGTAAGAAAGAATTAAGAACCTTTAAGATGTTATATAACAATCTTTAAGACCTTACCTCATGGCGACTCGCCCGTACAGATCCTTGGCCTCGGCCATGGACGATGGTGACCAGGGTCTGAAGGCAGACAGCCGTTGGATGGGCGTCAGGTGACCGTGGAGGGCGGTCCATGAGGATGTGATCATGGCGTCGTGACCCATGTACTTCAGCGAGTCCTCACTACGCGCTCTCTTGTTCGCTACCTCGTCTGGCGACCCCGACTGGAGAAACACATTTCAACAACTGTTAGAAATTTTATCCTTATAACATTTCAATAACTGTTAGAATCTTATTCACGTTTAGCTTGCAACTTTGTTACAAAAAACATTAACATTTTAGTTGAGACTTTTACTTATTTGCAAACTCATGCCCAAAGCCAAAACACATTTCCACAACTGTTACAATTTCATTCACGTTTAGCTTGCAACTTAGTTACAAAAAACAGTAACATCTTAGTTGAGACTTTTACTTATTTGCAAACTCATGCCCAAAGCCTTATAGGCAGTTTAACAAAAAATAGTCCTGAAAAGAAAGGTATGGAATGCAGGGACAGATCAGAAAGGATTGGGATGTGAAAATAGGGTACACACAATTTTTCAAGTTTTTTTTTTTTCTGTCAAGAGAAATCGACAGAACAGATCATACATGTGTAAGTGAACTCTACAAGGCTTAAAATACCTTTCTGTTTACCATAAATATGCTCATAATGCCAATTTTAATTTTTCCTACAATATCTTAGTATTTTTTTTTAAACATCACGTTGGTCTATGGAATTCAAACCCTGCTCTACAAGTCTTCTTTGCCTGAAGCTCCCAGTTCTATCTCCTTAAGTCGCAGGTATGCTACCAGTCTTATATCAACAAACACTAAGTCATTTCCATTAGGAACCCAGACAACAGTGTGATCCGACCCGCAAGTCAGGTGATCAGGGTCAACGAACTCACGAACTAATTCTCTTGTTTAGACTTGGATAAACGGATCTCCTTGGAAAGAAGAGAGACTGTCTTTCTTTCCTTAAGATGGTTCAGAGTTGTCCTCTTTACCTGTTTCCACCTTGAGAAGAGCTCAAGTTTCAGATAGGTTAAATGTGTCACTCCTTGAATAAGACAACTGCCTTCTCCAAAAACATACATTTGTAGTCCTCTTAAATTTACGCCAACATTTTTTTTCTAGGTGGTACTACTACTAGTACTAACTTGTTAGAGGAAGTCTTATGAATAATATCAATACAGTTGAATCAATAAATAATTCATAATCACTTTTCTTGTTACAGCCCTAACAGCCTTACATTAGTTATGTACACTTTATTTTTGTCAGGTAGAAAAACAATATTTTGGTATCTAGGCAACAATGACATGCTAAAATTGCTGTAATCTTTGTGCTGTAGTATTTGTAGGTCTTATTTTTAGTCAGAAAATGAGCATTTGTTTACTTAACCAGAACACTGTGGATAAGATTCTTATGCTTGTGTCAATAGGAAAAATTTTCTGAGAGAATGTCTACCATCAAAAAGTGGTCAGAATTGTCGGGTGGTCCTAATAATGTAAAGGTGGCCACTAATACATATGACTATATATCAATGACCAGGTGGTCCTTATGTAGAGGTGGTCACTAGTACAGGTTTGACTGTATATCAATGGCCAGGTGGTCCTTATGTAGAGGTGGTCACTAGCTATGGTTTGACTATATATCAATGACCAGGTGGTCCTTATGTAGAGGTGGTCACTAGTAAAACCACCAGGAACTTTTTACGGAGTAAAGTAGGGTAAGGTTCATGGACAGGTAACATAACAAGTACAGTGCAACAGTACACAGTGGCGTCCAGGGGCCTTTTGTACCCTCCACTGGGGCAGGGTTCAGGCACCCAAACCTGACGCAAACAACAACACCTGTCAGGGTTGTTTTTCACACCTGAGAAATACAACACTTGACCCGGGCACTGATTTACAGTCAACAGTCAAGGACGGTGGTCTACATACAGGGCTGGAAAAAAACACCCAGGGCTGGAAATAACATGTACACATGAGGTACAGGTAGAACTGGAGCTGTGCAGTTATATGTGAGGTATTATAGGAGTCATCACTGTTTTTGTTTACATCATTTACAAGCTAATTATTTGAGGTCATATGCAAATTATTTGTAGGCAAACTGCCCAACTGTCACTCGTTTTTGCCTACTACATGCTAGCAGTGACATCTTGGTGGTAGCTGATGTAAAATCTATATTTTGGCATTCTTTGGCTATTTTCAAACTAAACATGTAGATTTAGGACTCCTGTGTCCTAGCACTTCAACCAAATGACCAGATATTTGGCAGGGTGGTTCATTGAGCACATGTCAGTTTTCTTCTTGATGTTTTATGGATACCCTCATCTAAAGAGACTTCTTTGGGAATTTTGGGCTACTTCTTCAACAAAAACAGTCTATAACAGTCTTGGAGTAAGTGGTATGACCCAAAAGAGATTGAGAGAAAGTAAGTGGTTCGAGTAAAACTTAACGGGCACAGGTGATCTCAGTGTTACCTGTACAGGTATGTAGAAGACAGTATTTCGAGCCCTGAGTCCAGTGTTTTGCCGTGTTGTATTTGGAACAAGAGAGGAACCACAATACGCCATGTTTCTCCTTCAACAACTTCAAAGGAAGCAGACACGGACACGCTTTGCCGCATGTTTACACTCGCTATTCTAGACCTCCCCATAGACGTCAACACTGAGGCAGTCCAGGGCGGGGTAATCAATGGTTTAACGACCTCTCTCGCTAACGAAGGCTGAGACGTGTCACTTACACAAAGGGTGGAGCCTAACTGACCTCCGTGTTCTCAACATCTAGAATTTCGACCGCCTAAAGTCGTCAGCGCTAATACGCTGTTTTGTCTAACAAGTCCTACAGCTGTTTTCGTAGGGCGTATCTAGTATTAAATTTTGTTAGCTCTCAAATTTTCCAGAAAAGATACTCAGCTGGAAAAAACATAAGAAAGCCTGGGGACATGATTTATACCTCTGTGCACTCAGTTTTGTGGAGCAAAGATGGTCTTGTTCATGTTTTCCTCCCTGCCTTCTGCTTTTGTGATGTCTGCTTGCTACATTTTCACCCGAAAACTTCCAAAAACCGGGGAAATAAATTGTTGCAGCCTTACGTCTATCACTAACACCTCTGGCCCTTCTCCATTAGACGTCTGTGCTACCATATATGAGAAATCTACGTACGCACAAGACTTAACTAGCAGCACCGCTAGCACGCCGTGTGAACGCTAGTAACCGGTCGTTTGACATTTAGAACATCTATTGACCTAAATGTACATGGTGTGGAAGGAAGGCATAGCCCAGTACAATAACAGTATAACAGCCTTGCTGTCACTGCAAGCCAGCCCCTCCCTGCCTTGGAGGCAACACACACACATCAATGCCTGGCTGCTAGCCAACACGTAGACGCTGCCAAAAACAGGCCGCAGCACAGCAAAACACATTCTTGCCCAGGCTGCTGTGTGGCCTCGGTTGTTGCGGGTTCGCTGGCATTCAAACTTATCTCACCGCTATGCTTATAGGCATAGACAAGAGACCTCAGTACCACAGAATGTAATCTATGTTGTGCTTGTAGCAATCACAGCTGTACATTACATGTTGTATGGGGTAAACCGGGGAATGTTATGGAAAAGGATGCACCTATCATCCTTCTAAGCATGAAAATTGATACAAAATTCGAAATTCCTTTTTTTCTAAATTAGTGTACCATCGAAACCTAACTAGTTTTTTTTTTTTAATTTGCAACACAACATGAAAAAAGAGTTGAGCATCAGTAAAACCTATATTAACCTCAATTCTGACCGAATCTAACTTCAAAACTGTAAACAAGTGACTTTTTTTAATGACATTTCGAAGACAAGAACATACATGGTTAGCCCAAGCCCTGAGCACTCTCTAACCAGACAACACCAGAGCCCTGACCACTATTTAACCAGACAACACCAGAGCCCTGACCACTCTCTGGCCAGTGTCCAACACAAAGACACCTGTTGGCCTGGAGTTTGCCCTGACCTGCATACCACTGCCCCAGCCACCCCATCACCCAGTAAACAACACCACCAGTCTGCCGAGGGAGGGACACCCGGTAAACGGAACAGCCCACAAGCCTGGAATAGATCTGGGAGGACGGCTTCCAGTTGCTGCCTTCTGGTGTCATGTAAGGTTGGGAAATAATCAGGTTTTGTCACTGCTGTTTTAGGAAGAGACATATCTGCTTCATATCTTGGGCCATGCCAGTGTAATGTTATGGTTCTCAGATAATTCTAAGTAGTTTCGTGAAAAAGCATCACATGAGGATGACCATACAAGAGAGAGATAGCGTAGACTTTGTACCTTTTTGTGGGTTGGATATTTGTCTCTGTTATTGCCAAAACGGGGCCTGACTTGGCATGTTTCCCTGTTCCCGTCCCTGACTGTGACCAGGGAGGCCCGAACACGCATGCCTCTGTGCCTGCCAGTTAAATTTGGGTAAAAGGTGAGGTAGAAGCCATGGCTCAGTCAATAGTGACCTGTGCAGACTGGCCCTGTAAGGTCCAGCTGGCCTTCACATAACAAATATGGGCTGCTGTAGCCTGGATATCAGACTGTTTCCAGGACCTACTGTAGCCTGGCTACCAGACTGTTTCCTGGGCCTACTGTAGCCTGGGTGCTAGACTGTTTCAAGGACCTGCTGTAGCCTGGGTGCCAGACTGTTTCCAGGGTCTAATAAACAGAGACTTGTAGCCTGGGTGCCAGACTGTTTCCAGGGCCTAACAAACATGGACTGATGTAGACTGGGTAGTCCAGACAGTTTTCAGGGTCTTCACAAGCTAGCTCCTTAGAAACGTCAAAGTATATCTGGAGTACAATTTCAACATTTTCTATTCAAAGAACAAAAAAAAAATTGTCACCTGGTATCATCAACGCAAAAGACAAAGTACAATTAACTTTATATTGCATTTCCAGCTCTGAAAATATTTGACAAGTAGGTAAAAAATATGTGTTTGATTTGAAGGTCAATGTCCCCAGTTTCCTGTGCTAGCGCTAGCATGTTTTTGTTCAAGGTCATTAAATGCCAATACAACTGTGTGCGTGTATGTGACATATCATTGCCCATGTACAAGCCTCGTGATGCTTTCAACAAGTTGTATTACAATTAGGCTGTTTCACCCCTGATTAAAAGCTTGATAACATTTAGGATGGTAGTACAAGTAGGACAGTTTACATGAGGGTAATAGAATGAAAACTGCACAAGAAGAGCATTCAGGGGATCACGAAAAATCTAGTCTTTGTGGTCTTGCTTTTGTCAATGGGAATAATCATTTGAGGGCCACAAAAAAGTGATCATACTGGCAAGGTAGTTCTTATGTAGATAGAGGTGGTTTCTTGTACATGTTTGACTATAAGATCATATCATGTTGTATGGTACAGTGGAATATCGTATTCTATCGTGTCATTTCTTCAGCCTGGTTTAAACTGTTGAAATCCAGTTTTAATAGGGCCACTCTTCATTCAATGGAAAAGTCTGGTCTCCGTGGATCCAAAACAGTACCAAGGGGAGTGCAGAAACAGTAGTTGAGGCAGTTTAGGGAGCTGACAAGTCTGATGTGGTCCTCTAGTCACGCTAACTCCGACCCTAGAACAAGAGGGCGAATCCAACGGGGCAACGTTGGCGCCAGAAAGACGCAGCTAGCAACGTTGGCGCAACATTGGCGGCCCCTCAGATACCTCATATAACTCACCAGTACCAGATTTCTCCCTTGTGTAATGCAGGGTTGGACTTGGTCCAAACGGGGCAAATGTATTGTTGACAGAAACTTGAGCTATTTTCGAGGCTTTCTAGTGCTGAGTTTGGGTAAATGTAGCTTCACCAGCAGCCTGGCAGTACTTGAACTTGGAATGCTGTACAGAGGTTAAGGTTAGGGTGGGAAATAAGCGAAACCCAAGCCGCATGAAACGTTCTGGACTCAAGGTGTGGCTTTGGAAAGAGTAAGTGGCTACCCTGACTAGAAAGTGAGGCTGTCAGTCAAATATCATACAGGAAGGCTCCAGCTTGCGGTCTGTGGTTAACAGTGATGTTTAGTCTATGGTAGGATGTTTGGTCTGTTCGAATGTGCTGTTGTGACCAGGCTTGAGGCTAGGGTGGAGGCAGTGCCTGGTACCACAAGACCCTGACAACCCCAGGCTGCTTTACGGTTTCACTTTCAGATAAGGAGGAGGAAACAGCTGGATCTGACTCAGACATGTCTTAAAGGTTGAAGAGGTCACCTGTTCTACAACCCTCCCCTGCCTTGTGGCCATACATATACAAGTTGTTGCTTCTTATTCACAAGAGATGATAAACTATGATGCCAAACTGGAAGATAAAGATGAAAACAAAGTTTGCTCCTTGGTACACACAGTTTTAGAGAACATGAAGTCTCAGGCTAAGATTTTAATGAAGAATGTCTGAGGACCAATGAATGGCATTAAAGTAGCCACAGTTCTAAAGCAAGCTGAAAGGAGTTTCAAATCACTTTTTCCCCGAGCACCATAGCAATCTACCATCCAAAATTTATAACTGAAGAAGAGAAAAAGGTCCTAATGTCATTGTCCAGATTATATAAAAACCGGAAGTTCCGCTGCAGTACCATAACAAGCTGCAAGGCTGCCCAAATATCAGGACAATCCATTTAACTTTCTTGGCGAAGGTAATAACAGGATACGAGTTACATTATAGTCATGTATGGATGATTTGGCCTCTAACTCTGACAGTCTAATCCAGGAATCAGCATCCCTGGTCTGTTGTGTCTGTGGAGGAATGAAACAGGCAGGCACAGTCTCTCCTTTCTGGGACGCCAGCCAACTTTGTGAGCCTCAGGATCCACAACCACAGCGAAAACAAGGTCGTTTCTCCGTCCGCACCTGAAGCCGAGTAGAAAGGGAGTTCGCAGGTCGTACCACTCCCCGGGAGGCGGGGAGGAATGTGGTAAACAGGAAGGCAGAAAGCCTTCGGTTGCTAGCCTGATGAACTTGCCTTGCGTCTTGGAGACACTCCAGGGTTTCAAGACTTGAAGGAGCGGCCAGGTCGGCTCTCTGAGGGGCCGCGTGTGCGTAGGAGGGCGGGTGTTGCGTAACTGCCTGTTTTCAGTGTAAACAGCCGCTACCAAAGTTCTCTAGCACAGATGCTATAGACAGGACTCAGCAATGGAAGATACCACTATCAGCTACCAAAATAAGCCTCTTTTCTTCTAACAACTTTGCTCAATGCAATGCCAAGAGACTGTTTCTGGCACTCAACTATGTTGGTGGAAGGTGACTTTGGGGATGACAGTGAAAGTTGGTTTTGAAGGATAGTGGGTTGCATTTGGGAGGAAAACACTCTCATAATTCCACAATTCCAATACTTGTGTCAATGGGAAAAATTAACTAAAGGACAACCAAAGAGTTGGTCTTTATGTACATGTAGAGGTGATCACTAGTACAGGTTTGACTGCATGTTTAAAGTCCAGTCCAGCCGAGCCAAAAACAATCTCAGAAAACAACGTTGAGTGGTACCTGATAAACGCGGCGACACGTGTTTTCGTATTTCGACCCTTGCTCCGGGGGATTATCGTGAAAGTTCGCACAGGTGAGAGCGCAGGTATTCCGAGCGGCCGTCGACAAACACGCCTTATCTGGACGCAAACACGGCCTGTCCTGCTTGAGTACAAGTTTGTACAATATGGTCCCAGGCAGGTGGTCGGAAAACACGACTAGTCGGTCCTCCTTTTATTTACTGCCTTGTTTGTTTGGATTACGGAATAAACAGAATAAAACTGTGTGTACCAAGGCACAGACTTTACCCTCACAGTCATGCTTCCAGTTCAGATTTTTTTTAAAGTACAAGAAACAATAAATGACATCATGACCTTTTTCTCTTCTTCAGTACAAGTTCAATGTTACATGTTACAAGGACATTCTATCTTCAGCCTTGGCCTTTTTTGAGACATCAACTACAGGACTGGAAGTACTACTTGTATATGCATTTCAGTCCACGTAAAATTGGAGCTGTGCAGGTATTTCTGATGTCTACAGGTAATAGTCTATAGGTGTATATGGATTTTTATTTTGCTGCATTGACTGTTACCACCTATGATGTATAACAGAAATAATGGTAATGGATTCTGAGCAGTTTTTAGTATGATCCATACTTCTCAAAGTCTGCAGGTAAAATTTGTCTGGTGCAGGAAATTTCCAACTGCTCCAGTCCAAAAGTATTTGGAGCCCTGACATCAGTAGTAATGACTCAAACAAAGTTCCCAAACTGTATCTGGTTAGGATCTGCTCTGCTAAAGTCAAGACGTCTCCCAAGGAGAATCCCAAGATCACGGGTCTTCCATCTTCCTGCGTGCGCTCGTTAGTTCATGGGCTCATTAACCCATGGCGCTCGTTAGCTGTAAAGGAGACAGGGGCCTTGGTAGGACAGTGATTGATGTGGATGTGGACTGGGGATAATTGGTACTGGTAGGTTCTGTCCCTGTAGGTCAGGTATGGGTCATGGTTAGCCCAGGGTAAAACACATCCTCATGTTTATTTCTTTTTTTTTGTATTCAACAAAAGAACAAAAGAAGTGAACCATCCAACTTGACAACCTAAGTCTAATAAAACCAAAGTAACTCAAATGTACTATGGAAGTAGTATCATCAACAAATATCCAGTAGAAATATAAAAGTTACGTTTTAAAGTTTATGCTATAAGAAACGAGCAATATTTCATTTCAAAGACTTGTAACACGTGAAATATTGTTAGTTTCAGTTCCCCATGCGAATGCAGATATTTGTTTGACAAATATTATACATCATTCATTCATCTGTATGGTAATCAATGATTTTCATATACTTAAGTTTAACCCTACCAAAATCCAATTTGTAGCGGCTGATACACTGATACCCCCCCCCCCCTCCCATTCATTAGGCCTCTACACTCCCTTCCAGCTAGCCTAAAATACGATCTGATCTTAGGGCTACACCCTCCTAAAAAGCACATTTACGTTCGAATCATACTCCTGTGGTAAAGTAGTCTCTTAGAATAGACTTCATTGTATTGATCACATTGTTATTGATGCCATACATTGTACCATATACAACTGTCGTGCAATAAAGTTCATTCATTCTATAGCTGTAGATATACCCCTCCTTTAGGCCCCCTACACAGGTTGCCAGCCCCCCTCCCAGCCCACCCCCTTGCGTGCCAGTACGGAGTCCTCGTGCCAGCCAGCGGGGCGAAGCGGTCAAGGGTACAACCTTGGAAGTCTCCAGACGTTTTAGGACCTCATTTGGGCCACAACAAGTCACTTCTACGTTCTCAGACATTTTAGGGTCAAAATCCACCAAGAGGACAGCATGAAAATTGAATCTGACAATATCAGCTACCTGAAACTGTGTTTAACAAGGTTTCCTTTTAGATTAATGTTTATCTTCCAACTTTAACAGCATAATATTCCGCACATGTACTCTAACAGAAGATTTAAACGGCTAGAATGTGTCGTCATTCAATTTGTAGTCTTTGCATGCACGATACATCAGGGGCTCATTTCACACACAAAAAAAAAGGATGTTGTTTTCTGAACATAATTCCTATGGCCATACCAATTTATTTACTTAGTTTTTTGATATTTTATGCCAAGTGTATATCTACCTCGATCACAGACTTCTCCTATCTATGTTGATCTCCCTGTACAGATTTATTCTTTTTTAATCCAAGAACCAACAAATCAAATTTGTGTGGCCCTACATATATCCCAGGCACCATGGTGGTTTCTTGCTTCAGTGGGACATTACCACTAGGAGGCCCGAAAAAGGGACAAGCCATTTGGGCTACCCCTAATGCATCTGATCTAATTTTTAATATCATGACCGTTAAACTATTTTTTTAAAAATGTATACGATCTATCTTAGACATAAAGGGTGTTGCTGAAATTAAACTTGCTGCAATCTAATGACAAGATTTTTTTTCCTCATTTTATTTTTGGTTTGTGTCAGAGGAGTCTACCCCTGATTGGCTAGACTAGCATGCCAAGGCTGTTCCGGGATGTGCCTGCCCTCCCCCTGAAGTGGGAGGGGTGCCATGTGACTGTGAGTAGAGACAGCTGTGAAGGCTTCAATGCCTTCAGACAGAGTTGGGGGGTTTGTTTGCGTGACTAAGTCAGACAGATTGGGGTTGATTTGAAAGCCATTCAATAATAAGTCCATAAAGTGGACAGAGAACACCAGGAATTCNCAGAAACACCCCCACCGAAGGGTGACTTGGGGTCAAGAGAGGTGGATTCCTCTGAATTCCTATGTACATGACAC
>NW_017803887.1:1358593-1377651 GCF_001625305.1 Branchiostoma belcheri
ATGTACATGACACATGGCATGCGCACTTCCTTGCCAGACCTGTGGTTTAGGAGCCAACATGGGAAGTAGTCATCTTGTCTCCATCAGACTAACAACTCTAGTGGTTGAAGGAGAAAAATGAGGGCCTGCAAGGGGGGTCCCGACAACGCTCTACGCTGAATTCGGAAACTTCTCGATTAAGCTTTACGATAAATTCAAAGTGGCCACAACGCATTACATAGAATTAAAACACCGTCTACGCTCTACGTAGAATTAAAACGGCCTATTACACTCTACGGAAAAGGGCTTGCGGGCCCCCAATAATTTGCCAAGAGAATTTGGCTACCTTAGGAAGGCCTGGCATGAGCTACTATTTTTGCCAATTTCTAATATTTTGGCCAAATTCTACCATCCTTAGTAGGGCCTGACGGAGGCTACCATTTTACCAAATTACTTTATCCATAAACCGTTACAAAGGCCTGCTAGAGGCTAACTATTTTTGTCAAATTATATAATCAATAACCCCTTACGAAGGCCTGTTGGAGGCTACTAGATTTGCCAAATTCTACAATCCATAACCCCTTCAGAAGGCCTGGTGGAGGCTACACTGAAAAAGACCAATGGTATGTGAGTTTCCTTGCCAGACCTTTGGTTATTGTAGCTTATGTACACTGAAATGTTGGCGGGGCAGGAAGCAGACGATTATGGTACATTTCTGGTTGTGGGGAATTTTTGTGGCCTGCAGACATGTAGCCAGGACAGACAGGGAACCGAGACAAACATCCTTCCTTCCTGGCCGCCCGGTAATTAACAGGGCATTTCCCACACTTCCGCAGCGTCTCAGACTACCTTCATTTGACCTCTTGGTTCTCAACTTTAAGAAACAATACCTAAACTGGAAGATCGACTCCAGTCGAAGAACTGTCTGAAGACCAAAAGTTGTTCCTTCCCGGCTGCCAGGCATTTCCGTCCTTTCCGTTGGTGTCTAAGAGTAAGACTACATAATTTGACCTGTTCTTAGATTTTAGGAAGGAACAATAGAGAACTGGAAGATCGACTCAAGAACTGTCTGACTCTGAGGACCAAAAATAGTTCCTTCCCTGGCTTTCAGGCATTTCCGTTGGTGTCTAAGAATAAGACTACATAATTTGATCTGTTCTGGGATTTTAGGAAGCAATGTTTAACTGGATATCAACTTAAGTCTAAGGACCTTCCTTGGTTCTCGGAAATATCCCTGTTAGTTACATCTATTGTTAAATCTGCATAAGGAGAATATTTTCAGGGGACTGATAAAATCCTGTCTATGTAGACAGGTAGTCACTATAGACAGGATTATTAATGCTTGTGTCAATGGGAAAAATTATGCATGGGACCATCAAAAAAGTGGTTCTTATGTATAGATGATAGATGGTCACTTACACATGTAATAGCTTTATAGCAATACCTAACAAAAAAATTTACTTTACATACACGGTACAGGTAGACATGAGAAATACCTGTACAACCAGAGTTTCTTCACCTGAATTGACCTGTATCTGTACCTATCATATAGTATGAATGATTGCACCAGAAAAATGCATAGCCAGAGGCAGACCTAGCACAGGAATGTTTCAGAGTACATAAACATTCTCTGTACATTACTGTGCTCACATTTGGTCTGCATGCTTGTAGGGTACATAGGAACGATTTAACACATAAAAAACTGGTGGATGTACCAACTTCTGAGTACCTAATACCAGATCAGAGAACAAGAAATAGTCATGCCTTCATCTACTAGAGGTAGCGACCAAGGATTGAGGTGTTCAAATCAAAACATGTTTTTCCTTAGAACTGTGATCGTAGAATGGAACTTGTCACCAACAAATTAGATGTCAACTTAGAGGATTCTAAAAATCTTGATTTTTACTTGTTTTGTTTGCTTGATATAAAACTGCCATCACAAAAGGGTAGTGTAGCCAGAAGTCATTATAACCACACCCTAGTCCTACCTAATCTTTCATAAGAAGTGCCTTCAGTCATTTCGTAGAAGAAAGTTTATACAGTAGTATGACAACTGTAGCAGGTACATTTAGTGGTGCATATCTAAACCCAATTTTAGGTTCAGGTCCGGATTCAAGTCCAGAGGTTTAGGTTCAGTTCCGGACTTGTAAGTCCGGACCTAAACCCATGGCATATACAAAATTGCATGTTGGCAACCTTGCAATGTTGTCTGGGTGAAACTTTGGCCATATAACATGGAGATTGACACTTGACGATGCCCGATGGCAATGTTTTCTTTGTTTTGCAGCAAAGATTTTGCAATCTACGGAAGGTTTTAGGTGGTTTGGAAAGAAAAGGGGTATGTGAAATGGTCTTTTATGGTAATAAGTCCGGACTCGGTTCTTCACTTTTAGGTTTTTTTGGACTTGAACCTAAACATTCTTACAAGTCCGGATCCAAGTCCAGTGAACCGGTATGCATCACTATATACAGTAGTATGACAACTGTAGCAGGTACATTGTGTATGAAATATGTGTATGAAATCTGAACTATTGCTAATATCTAAGAAGAGACTAATAGTACTTGAAAATAACAGTGACCAGACTTATGCCAATCCTCGAGTTGTGATGTTCGAAATTCTAGCAATGTACGGTATTCCATATTGTTTTATACAAGCAATTAAGGCCCTGTATAGAGATACTATAGCCTCAGTGATCACACCTGATGGTGAGACTAGTTCATTTGAGATAGTTACTGGAGTTCTCCAGGGTGATACTTTAGCACCATATTTATTTATCATTGTACTTGATTATGTATTACGAATATCGCTAGACGTAAATGAAGACAAGGGCATAGAAATCCAACCGCGCAGGAGTCAAAGGCACCCTGCCCAATATCTCACTGATTTGGACTTTGCAGACGACCTTGCGCTGGTTGCTGAACTGATTAAAAATGCAGAAACATTGCTTCAATCCCTAGAAGAAGCTGCATCCCTTGTGGGGCTTTTTTGTAATGAATCAAAGACTGAATACATCAGTAACATTTCTGGACCATTAGAACTGAGATCATTGTCTGGGGCACTCATTACAAAAGTAGAAAACTTTAAATACCTTGGTTCCTTCATTATGTGCCCAAGGAAAGATTTTGAAACTAGAAAAGCCCTAGCATGGGAAGCATGCAACAAATTGGATAAGATCTGGAAGTCTAATATCCCTAACAAATTGAAAGTCCAAGTTTTTCTTACCCTTGTAGAACCGATACTGCTTTATGGTGCAGAAAGTTGGACACTTACCTGTCAGCTTCAAAAACGATTGGACGGGACTTATACAAAACTCTTGCGGAGGGCACAGAATATATCTTGGAGGCAACATGCCACTCTCGAAAAAATTTATGGAGGACTCCCAAGACTGTCTCAAAAACTCACCCACCGTCGAGTTATGTTCGCTGGACATTGTTTCCGAGCCAAGCAAGAAATTGTTTCATCTGTACTCATGTGGAAACCACGTGGACGAGTGCACTCCAGAAGTTTGACATTCACCGATACCTTAGTTAGAGACACTGGAATTGACTTTGATGACTTAGAAAATGTAATGCTTGATAGGGCTGTATGGAAAGAAATCTGCACTAGCTTAGTCCCGGCTGTTAGCCGATAGATGATGATGATGATGATGCCAATCCTCTAATAACTCATGAACACTGAAGAATATTCCAGAGTGGCATATGTACAGAAAGCTTACTACTCTAGTTTGGAGTACGATTTCGCCTGGTCGGAAACTTTGATCTCTGCAGCGCTGATGCAACTTGTGGGTAATAATAAATATATAAATAATCGGGTCCAAGTTATAGGTCAAAACAACATGTTTGAACGATATAAATACACCAGAGTTTACTGAGTCTGATAAGCACGTCGCAACTGAAGACAGGACTGTATGTTCAACCCTTTCAGTGCACATATTTATGCTTAAAAATGACTGTTTCGCATAATTTTACGTACAGAATTTTTCGGGAGCGAATACGTGACCGAGCGTGGAACAGTGCGCAGACTACTGGACGACGACCTTGACATGATTGACGCGAAACGACCGTGTCGACACGTAAGCATGTCCTTTCCACGCCACCAAACAAATAAGGCCGCCGGGCCGCCTAGACAATGATTTACCCTGCAGCACCTGCCTCGCTGAAAACATGTTTGTTTACATTCTCTTTTTCCTCCTGTTTTTTGGGTGCCTTTTAATCGGCGAGGGATCTTCTTTTGGCTGAGGTCCAGACAGGGACAGCATTCCTTTGCGGGGGGGGGTGTTTTAAGCCCACAAAAAATGTATGAAATCCTTGCGGTTTCATCGGTATTTCTTATGTAGATTCTAGGTTTTACCGAACCGCAATTCAAAAACAAATGGCTGAAGTCTGAATCTTCCAAGCACTGAAAGGTGTATCAAAATATAGTTACATGTTTTAAAAACCTTACAACTGGAAAAGAAATGTTCTACTACTCTGCAGTAAAAGCGAAGTAAAAGCTGAGTAAAACGTTACACACAAAATCAAGCGAAATCTTCACGTTCTAGCTAGTCTCCAAACAAAAGCTGCTCCACTACTGCTGAAAACAAGAGCCCCCTGAAACCACCACTCCAAACTGGACAATAGTAGCCTGGTCATTGAGGAGGCCACACTGGGTCCAAACTGGGACAGGCCGGCTTTTGGGTGCCCCGCCCCGCCTTTCTGACGTCACGCACACGTCACATGACCAGTCTAGACCCTGTCTCTCCCATACCCAAATCAAGCGACTGGGGCCCTGCATGGTACAGCATTGCATCACCCCCCACAAGGGGCCCACCATGGCATTCCTACACAGCATTATCTCCATTCAGGAGTGATCGCAGCTAGGAATCTTTTAAAAGGCGTGCGCTGGAAGAATTTGAAAGGAAAATTTGATGCCTTCTTTCAAAAAAATAAAATAAAATGTGATGCTCAGTTTGAGGATTGTTCAAATTGAACCAAAAATATTTTTTTAACAATGAAAAGATCTTCACAATTCGTTCCTGCAGACATCAAATTTAGGCTCCAAATAAAAAATTTAGGCTCCAAATATAAACAAAACTGCCCAAGGCTTGCCTCAATACACATGTGGCTCTATTGAATACACTTCTGATGACACCCTAACCAATTCAGAGCAAGGTGAGAAAGATTGTAGGCCTCCAGCAAATAACAGGAGTCCACACACGTGTGAAAAACCTACGCCCTGGTTAATAAGATTGATTTATTGTGGATTTTATTGCTTCGAGGCAATACACATCTGCTGGCCCAGTTAGTATTTAGGGAATGTACAAGATACAGGCTCTTCCAGTTGTGAAGCATCCTCCCTTCTTTTCACCTTTTTACCCTTCCACACAATTTTTGCTTTTACCTTCTTCCTGCTGTTAAACATTGGTGAATGATTTGAAAACAAAAATGCAGTACAGGGTAGTTTGAAGAGGTTAAATCTATCCATAGTTTTTCCTTTGTAGAAGGGAAGTTGACAAATATTTACGGCGAGAAATTTAAATCCACCCATAGCAACCAAAGCTCAGAGCTATGAGCGCGCTGCAAAAACAAGTCGCTGACCCACTTTGGGCCATGCTCCAGTTTCTGTGCCCCACACTTCAAGTCAGAAGTGGACATTCCACTCAGTCAAACCTAAACCAGTTCTGTCCATAAATAACTTCCATTCTAGACAGTAATTTATAGCAGTGTGTCTCCCAAAACTGATCCATAACCTTAAAAAAAGCTGATGTAAACTTTAAGGACAAAGACAGAGCCACATTTCAGATCAAAAGTGCACGTTCACTCAACCAAACCCTCAAAAAACCAATCCTGCTGACAGATGACTTGCACTCTAGACAACTATTTAGAGCAGTATTTTCCACACAACTACCCAAAAAAGACTGAACGTCACCAAAAAATCAAAAACTGCTGCATCTATTTCTAGATAACTTGCATTTTTGTCTCTAACTTTGAGCAGTATTTTCCACATAAAAAAAAACAAACAAAAAAACAAAACATTCTATATATAAAACTGACATAAAATGCGAGACGGGTTGTTTTTGTGTTACCGTGTTCGTTACCGGGGTCAATAACCGGACGCGCGAGTGATTGACCCTGTTTCTGTATAAAGTAAACCGGCCGACATGAAAAGCCACCTACACACATGTACCCAGTCTTTTGTGTTGATGTTTAAACTCTGCTCTTACTTTGACATGAGGAATGTGTGTGCCCCCCTCCCACTAACAGGCTAAGTAGTTTTCTTTCTAGAACAATACATATACACTAGTATCACACTAATCTTTTGCTTTTCAGTTTGTTCCTTTCAAATTTGAAAAAAAAAAATACACAACAAAAAAATGTCACATGTCATTCAAGATGTAAGAAATTTAGACTTCAAGAGCAACAGTTGAAATAAGTCCTTGTCTTCCTCCTTGTTACAGACTTTCAATTTCCTTTCCTATAAAAACTAAGAGCCAAGATATCAACATGTCACATACCCCTTTTCTTTCCAAATCATCTAAAACCTTCCACAGATTGCAAAATCTGTGCTGCAAAATGAAGAAAACATTACCATCGGGCATCGTCAAGTACTGGCCTCCATGTTACGTGGCCCAAGTTTTGCCCAAACAACATTGCAAGGTTGCTAACATGCAATTTTGTATATATGCCATGGGTTTAGGTACAAGTCCGCAACTGAACCTAAACCTCTGGACTTGAATCCAGACCTGAACCTAAATGTGGATTTAGGTGCACAGTACTATTAATAAGCTACAATACACGTGGCTAGACATGTAAACTAAACAAATACCTCACCCATACTACTGTCTACAGCTGTATTTGCTGTCTCCCACTATCAGATCTAGGAAACTATTAATTAGCAACCCTTTGCTAATAATTACTACAGTACAAACACTGCTTTCATAACACCGAATTCGCTGTTTGACCTAGTCATGTATTACGTAGATTGTAGAACCTTCATGCCACAAAAAATGTACCATCTTTTATTTCCAAATTTTTATTATTACAGTTTTGCTTCTGTTGGAATTATACATGTATACAGGACAGTTAGGCCCGGCAGAATGTAGTATTTCAGTAGTGTTGGGGTGTTTTGTATCGGGGTATCTGTTGGTGTGTGAGAGTGCTCTTGTTGCTAAATGGTCTGTTGCCTCTCAATATCCGGTGCAACTCATCCGCGCACAATGGAGGGAAAAGGCTTCATTTGCATCTCAATGTAGAGTCCTGTCTAGCGCCGACAGTGCAAGCCTGTCACTGCACTCTCCCGAATCCAGAGCCACACACACACACTCACACTCACTCACACCGGCACGGCATTCCTCAAATTGCAACCTGCGCGCAGAGACAATCACTCGTACGTACGTGCGTGCGCACCGAAACCCGTGACGCAATTTCCGGGACCACCTGTCAACCTTACACACGTGATTTACCTTTTTAAAAATCAATGAGAATTCACAGAGCGCTGTAGCGGCGGCAAGCCTAGCCTGGGTGTCAGACGGTAGCCAGACAGGCCTACAAATGCCAGCTCCTCAGCTCCAGGCCCAACATCTCCAACAGAAATTTTTCTACACACACTCCTGAGTTGCTCAGGGTCTAACTTGGAGATTTCCTTGGATGCATGTTAGCCCTGGAGCCCACGAATTAGCCTGTGTAGCCCCTGGAAACAATCTGGCACCCAGGCTACTACCTACCAGCAGTCCTATGGGTATTTATGTGCTGGAATGTTGCCAGACAACCTGCCTAGATTGGGTTCTGCATCTGTCTTGGGGCCTTCTGGTATCAGACTCACTACACCACAGGGTTCCCTGTTCAGTACAGGATTATACTCTCCCTATCTCATGTCTGTAACCCACTAGGAAAGTCAGCATTAAACAGGATTAGTGCAATTTATTTACTGTTGGCTTAATGTGTAGTGGCTTGTTTTTATCAAATATGTACACGTTTTGTTTTGACTGATACATAGCCTGGTGTGGCAATAACTTGCAATAAAGGTCTCCATTCATTCATTCATTGGTTCAATAGCTCATTTACTTATCCATCCATCCTTCGAACAGTATGGTTCTGGGGGAGGGGGGTGGATATTTCTGACCTTTCAATAGACCACACCCTAATATGAAAGGTTTGAATTCTGATATCTGATTTCTGTAACCCGCTAGGGAAACTTAGCTTTTAGATAGGATTAACAGTAAAGAAAAAAGGCTTTGGGGGGGAGGGGGGTGGTTGGATATTTCTTGGGGTCAAAAAATTCTTTAACCTCCTGGTCAGTATTACTGCATCAGCTGACCTACAGACCACACCCCAAAAGGAAAACAGCCCTCCCAGTTTAGGGGATTATCCCATTGTTTTGACTAGGACAGTAAAGTCTGGGTATCTTCCATGCCAAAACAAAACCCCTGCTCTTATTGGGCCCCACACATACACAACCTGTGGGCTACTTCTATAATATCATCTGCTATATAATGACATTTAACCTAAAAATGTATACAGTGAAATATGTACGTGACCACCTCTACATTAAGAGCACCTGGACATTGTGACCACTTTTTCATGGTACCTGCTAATTTTACACACAAGAATCTGGAGTCTGTAGTGACCACCTGTCCACATAGACCAGATTTTCTCAGTCCCTTGAGTGGCTTTCATGAGCAGTTTTGGCTGTACATTAAAACATGATGCCAAGAAAAGGGCTAGAACTCTTCAAACGTGTCGCAAAATCTCCAAACGCTTTTCTCAGCTTTTTCCCTTCCAAGAAAACACAGCATACAGAACTAGAAAAACTCCCCAAAACAAAATTTTTGCATCAAAAGATACGATTGCACAGAACCTTACAAGTAATGATTGAAAACAGGAAGCAGGCACCATCTTGCAAACGGTTGAAACAAAAGAACCCTCAGACTGTCACACCAATGATCAATAATGCCATCCTCCCTATCATGATCAATAAGTGTGTGTCCTGGACATGCCCTGCCCCGGCTCAATAATTCAGAGCCTGTCAGATATAATTGACAGGTCTCAGGGCCGGGCAGTCGTCTGTCCAGTCTACATATATAACCTCCATTAGCATCTATCCTAGGGGTTAGATATTATATCCATCGCTTTCAAACAGTGTGTGTGAGATGTGTAACACCTAGCACGTCGGCAGAACGTACTGCACCTGCGCAAAACCGAAATGTATTGTACATAGCATTTTGGCAGAACGTCTCATATAAATTATAAGGTTGTATTCGCTCATATAAGGTTAGCATTTCGACAGTAGTTTCCAAATGTTGTGTCGTAAAGAATATCCTCTGCAACAGGAAAAATTCTGATGCAACGTTGACCAAAAACCCAACGAAAAACGCGAAAATACGGGGTTCTGCGCAGGCGCAGTATGTTCTGCCGAAGTGCTGTAACACCCCAGGTATGCACAGGAGTGTATTATAATGTTGCATTGAGATCACTTTAGATTCATTTCCAGTGTAGTCGTTATATACAACTTAAAGGAATTGTATTAGTAAATGTTAGCTCCATAATATAATGCTGTATAATAAAATTCTTCATGTACAGAGGTTTAGGTATAGGTGCAGACTTACATGAAGTTTTAAACTATACAAGAAAACAGTTCCTCCAGCAACTGGATATATTTTGAAATATTTCATATAAATATTAGGTTCAAAAGTCTTATCCAGCTGCTTGAATGACTGTCCATATATCTAACCTTCATCGATGTAGATTAAAACTAGTTTGGTCAATTATTTTCAAGTTGGTTATGAAGACAACAATCTTTTTCAGTGGAAAATTGTCGTCTTCGTATTAGTTTAACACACTGGACAATGTATATACGTGTACAATGCGCCAAAAAGCAGTTACTCAAGCAACTGGATATGATTTTGAAATCATATCCAGTTGCTTGAGTAACTGCTTCATCGACGTACGTGTACAATGATTTCAATGATTGAGATTTCGCCGTTCGTACCATTTCTGTGTGTCACGTGCTTGACAGCAATGCCAAGTGGTGCAAATAGATTGATTAGATTAACTTCTCCCTAGTTGCTATAATGTAGTTTTGTCCTCAAGGTCGGTTGTTGACTGGAGATATTTTTACGTTTAACTTTCACAACTTATTTTATCAGCCTCGAAATACTTTTTTTCCGTTTTTCGTGTGTGTTAGAGAACACTGTCTTCTTTTAGTTCGCAAAATTGCAAGTTTTTTAATGTATTTTCCTACAATCTTTCCTGAAATATTACTGCAAATTGCGGGTGTTTGGACCCCATTTTTTGGTCTGATGTCTTGTCCCAGATAAGTCTCACTTGATCCGTGCTTTCTGCGATGATTATGAGGAATGGGCCTCGCTGACCGTTCTTTGTTGCCTACACTGAATTATTGACCAGGTGAAAGTGCCGCAAGAAGCGGCGACGGGCGACGTAATGCGATGAAAAATTCAGAAGGAGCCACCAAAAGGACAGGGCTGATTCATTATTAACGAAGGGTGGGAGTATTACAGTGCAGTCTTCAAGGTTGAGTCATATCTTGTCTGGGAGTACTTTACAAAAGACTAAGTCTAGGAGAATATTACAGGAGTAGATGTCACACTATGAAACATAAGCTAAACCAAACAGTGGGCATACTGAGTAAGTAGTTATAGTATGTCTTGTTTGCTATTTCTGAGTTAAAAATGGACCAGTCCGAGGTGCCAGAAATTTGTTTTATGGCGGCAAATATTTGACTTTACAACTGCCTTGAGAATTGTCTGGATGTGTGATGTGTTTTTCAAGGTCAATCATTGTAATAATTGAAGACTGCTTGGGTAGGATAGAGGTCATGGTATGGGGGAGGGGGGCATGCATTCTTTTTTTCTATATGAAGGGCTAAATAAGTATACAACCCCTTTGTATTTTTCATTATGCGGAAGCTAATTTAACAACATCTCAAAAATAAAAATTCCAACAATTGAGCATTTTGAAATTAGGAAAACTTGTAAATACGCTTTACCTTCAGCCTGCTTAAGGTAGCCATTTGCCACCAATTATGTATTGGTTTTGGGTTAGGCAGCAGGGAGAAGAAGGTTAAAATGGTCTCTACGTATTCTTGACTTATTTTGTTTTAGTTTGAATAGCTTAACCCCAGGACGATAACCTTTCACCTTTAACCTCAGAGGTACATCTAAGCATACCTCGCAAGTCTTGCTATTTTAGTCATGTTTTGATGCTCGCAGTACTTTGGTTTTCACCGAGGCAAACCAAGCAGTTTACGGCTTTAGGGCGCCAACAGACAGAATACAAATCAGGATTGGCTATGTAAATTAGGTCTGCCATGCCTGCTCTTTGCCATTTAATTTATATCCAGAGCTCGAAATTCATTTTTGGGTATCCCTGGCACATCTAACCTAGCAATTTAGGTGCAAAGAAAGTACTTTGGGTGCACAACATGAAGTAATGTGGTGACCAAAACCCAATAAAAAAATTGCTGTTTCTCTTCAGGGCTTGTATCTAATAATCATATAGCTGAGAAATTTTAGGGAAATGATACATTAAAGGTTTAATATTTTTATGACACTTAAATGTCAAGAATTTGCTGTATAGTAGTATACTTCCACAAACATTTACGTGCACAAATATAGGCATAGCTCCAGAATATAGTGGACTTTTGACACGTTTCCACCATGTTTTGTGCCTCCATGAACCAAAACAAAAGATCTTAAAGCATCATCGTGTACTTAAACCATCGCCGCGGTACGGTAACAGACCGTTGCGCAACAGACTGATGGATCGGAGTTCTGGGCGGGAGGCCCTCCCGTAGCGCGACCATTGTAGCGAGACGTCCCAAGGACGAACCCCACCCCGCGTGCCCTTTCTCCCCGCTGTCAAATCTTTCATTAATTTCAACGTTACAGAAAGGCTGTGTGTACATTGCCACAACAAAAAGACACAGACGCGGCTATTGGGCCATGTTATAACTTACTACGCCACTCACAATGTGGCCAGACAATCAGCCAAGTCAATTTTTCCACCATTTTTCTTTCCTCGTCCCTCTGGGCTTTGGCTGTATAATAATAATAGAGACATCCTTGCTGCGGAGATGAAAGAAATGCTTCCACGGTTTGCAGGTTTTGCTTCATTAGTTGGTCTGAATTCTGGAGCAGTCTGGGTCCCTAAGGGAAGGAGTTACATCCAAGAACAATCTTGCATATGCATGAGGCTGGGTGTCCGCGCATAAGAATGGAACACCGTCCTCGCATTTTACATAAGGACAACGCTCTATCTCCATGTCTAATTTACAAATCTTCCCTTTTACTTTTGTTGTATGGTACAGTCAAAACTACTCAAGAAGACCGCATTGATAAAATCTAGTCTATGTGTGCAGGTGGTCATTATATTATAGACAGGGTTCTTATTATGCTTGTATAAGTATAAGTCAATGAGAAAAATTATGTAACGTTAAGGGACTACCAAAAAGAGGTCACAGGGCCAGGTGGTCCTTATGTAGAGATAGGCACTTGTATCAAACCCGTACTGTGTCATTCTTGCAACTAAATTTCTGGAAGGAAAGGAGCAACTTGAAGTTGGAGGTTTAAACTTTTCATTAAACCTACCCAAGAAGCAGTTTGAACCTTTTTTTTCACCCCCCTCATCCTTTCCTGTCTAGTAGCTTTCTATTCATAAAACTATTCTTCAACACAACCTTTTATCCTCTCTGTTTCATAACCTTCCTAATTCCCTTCACTCAAATTCCTACAATGGAATAACCCAAATTCCACGTACATTTTAATATACCGTTCAACCTCCCACACGCCAACCAAAATGTGTACTACTAGTATAATAAAAACATCACATGGTTTGTAGACTCAGTTCCCTTCTCTGTCTCTCAGATAATTATTTTATAAACTCTGCCAGCACTAAACCATACAAGCCCCAGTCTACAGGGGGAGGGCAACTCGATAATACATCCTGATTAGTTAATTGGACCAATTCGGTTCTGGAGCAGACTGTGGCTCTGTATGCAGTCAGAAAAACAAATTCCAGTTCGGCTTTCTTGACTCAATTACTTTGTTTTGTTTTTTTTCTTAGATCAAAGGAGAAGAACAGCTGAAAATGACAGTGATAGTTTTAAATATCTCTTCCTTGGTACATCTTTATGAAGGGTTAGAGGGGTTTATCGTGGTCTTGTGGTTTTTATACTGGGGTACCTAAAAACTGGTCAGTCTAGACCTGAGTGAGTGAGTGAGTGAGTGAGTGAGTGAGTGAGTGAGTGAGTGAGTGAGTGAGTGAGTGAGTGAGTGAGTGAGTGAGTGAGTGAGTGAGTGAGTGAGTGAGTGAGTGAGTGAGTGAATGAATCTTTCTCAACATTTGCTTCATGCACCCAGCCCATATAAGGGCTTACACCACACTACAAAACAAATGATGCATACAGCAAAAAGACAAAAACAAAGAAAAATTGACCAAACATAAAACTGAAACTGCCTTGAGAAGAGCTTGAAGGCATCTATAATTTCACCCACAACAATACCCCCCCTCCCTTCCTTTTGGTGATAATCCTATTATTCGGTCTGAGTAAACAGAATTGTCTAGTCATGCAAATGTATTGTCCGTTAGTCCACCTGCACCTAGACACACACAGCACACATATTGTGCCTGCTTCCTCCCCATGCAAGCTTGCAGAGGAAAACATGCACATTTTGTACAGAAAATTCTCCTCAACAACAATACATTGTGCAGGCTTACTCTACATAAAAGCTTGTGGAAAAAAACACACATCTTGTTAAGAAAATTCCAACCAAAAGTTGTTGGGATTTTACAAAATTTTGAAGGAAAAATGTTGCCTGCGAAGTTATTGAGAGTTTCTGTTGTCTTCAAAATCCAAGAATGTGCTGGATACAAATTCTATTTTTGTTCTCAAATTGTTCAAAATCAAATTAGAACACACAATACTTTCATGGTACTCTTCTGAATAAATGTTACAAACTGTATCATGAAAGATTTAAGTACCTGTACGAAAAAGCACAACCGTTAAGAAAGATTTCAGGACATGTTATGATGCTGTAATCTAAAAAAAACAGAGTCTTCCACAAAACACTTTTCAGTTTTTCCTGGCCAATCCATCCATGTGAACACTCAGACAGACCGTAAAAATTAATCCACCACATAAAATAGTTTTATCAGTCAGCAATTTTCCACGGAAGGCTATCACCACATCTGCTTTCGGACAGGGCGACAAAGCTCGCACTCATAAAAAGCAATTTCAAGGCAGGCTTCTATACAGAGGTTCTCTGACCGCGTGACCCAAATGCTTTACTGGCTGCTCGGTAAGAGATAAATCCTGGAAGGACTCCCTATTCATCAATGGTTCTGGGCAGGGCTGGGCCTGAAAGGGCCTCCTTAGGTGGTCACCAGGCTAAAGGAGCATGATGTTCTGCTGCCATCTGGATATGCTGCTGTCAAACAATCGAGGTAGCCTCTTCCCAGGCTCCGTAGGGCACCAGAAGAATTGTTTAATATTTGGCTTTATCATATTCAAGTTTTATTTGCAAACTTATGTTTGAAGGATACAGCAAGGGAACACAAAAATATGATAACATAAAAAAAAATTTTTTATGTCTAGTCTACAGATTACTGTAGGGTTTGAGATATCTTCTTTGGATCCAAATTGGCTAATAAACAGTCCCAAATTTAAAGATGAAAGTCAGTTTTGTGATCTTTGTAGAAATGTAATTTTAGGTAGTCTTCCACTAATTTGCAAGAGGAGTTATCTGGCCAAGAGTTAACTAAACTATGACTTGACATACAAAATTGATGGCAACTTCAGTAGCTAATTTGCGTAAGATCCATAGGTCACACAAACACACATACACAACTCTCTCTCAAAGAAATCCTTGCTTTAGTGGAGCAGTGAAAACAACAACCTATCAGATGGTAGGAGGGGTAAGGCTGGGGTCAGTGTTGTTTGATGGTCATATTTGCTGGGGCATTAGCCAACACAAAGGGCTGTCCAGCGCACCGGACTTTGAACACACACGACTAGCCAGACTACCTTGCCGGCATGAGTGGTCATGTTAGTTTTTACAGTGCAGCTGTGCTAGCCTGGATTCTAGTTTTACGTCACGTATTTTGTTTGAGCAAAGCAACCAATCATTCAAGAGGGTTAGTTCAGAAAGGGTAGGTCTTGACTGTTCCGAGTGTGGAGCTTTTGAAAATGTTACTTGTGAGAAAGAAAGTTGGCATTTTAAGAGTACCCAAGGGGAGACATTACAAGACAACATGTTTTTACCAGTGGAAGAATTTGTGTCTGGGTGCAGTATCATATCAACATTTTTTTTTACGTTTCTCCTGACATTATTACACAAGCAAATAATACCAAAGTACCAGCAGACTAGTTGGAAATAAGCATAATAGTCCTCAATTTAGCGTGGTGGCTGCAAATAATACCGCGATGTCCCGATACGCTAAGACGCACAAGCTAGAACCCTGCACACAATGGACAAGGGTCTTTGCAAATTGTCCAGGCTGGTTTGCAGCTAGTCTTCCGTTGTGCAAGTTCCGAGAATGTCACGCAGACAGGCATGCCGTGAGAAAAGCCACTTGTTGCGCTCGTCGCTGCCCAACTAATCAGGTGTGAAGAGTGGGTGACCTTGCACGATTTCACAGCCTCTCCACTACAACGTTAATAATTTCTCTTCCACTTTGTGATGATTTAGTTTGACTTCAAGAGACAGACAGTCCGGGCACAAGTTTCACAGTCTGTCTGCTACATCATTGATAATTTTTCTTTACAACCTTTCTTTACAATCAAGGAATTAATATTTTTAGTAGGTTGAGGTCTCTCGCATCGATTTTAGGTTACCAATATGAGAAAACTTGATAGACAAAGAAATTTCACTGTCTCTCTCTACATTATTGATAATTTTTCTATTTTCTCATGTGCCAAGAACCTTTGTCCACAAGCAAGGAATCTATCCATTTTAGAAGGTTGAGGCCATTCAGCCTTGATTTAGGTTATCACTATCAGACAGTCGGTAGACAAAGAAATTTCACTGTCTCGCTGCTACGGCGTTGATAATTTTTCTCTCCCTATGGGCAACAACCTTCAGGTACGGCATCTATCCTCCTTACTAGGTTAAGGCTCTTGATGTTGATTCAGTTGGCAGACGTACAAATTTCACTGTCGCCCTGCAAATTTCACAGACTCTCTGCTACCTTGTGGATAATTTCTCTCTTTCGGGACAACAACCTTCGGGGGAAGAAATCCATCCTTCTTAGTAGGTTAAGGCCTCTCAGCCCCTCTAAGATGTTGACTTAGGTTAAGACAGTTGGTAGACATATATCCGGTCAGACTTTTTGCCCAGACTAGACAGGCCAGTGGCGGGGTAGACTGGCTGGCACCACCGTCCATACCAACATAATAGACATCCATAAAAACAGGTCAATAGGAGTGGGGGCAAACACACACACGTAAGCACGGCCCACACCCACCCGGCAACCCGGGGCGACGCCCGACGACCACAACACGGGCAGACGTGATACGACTCGCCGTAACCGGATAGCTAACCTGCGTCTGACGTCACGAGCCCGACGGGTGACCCTCAGTAACCCCGAGTTCTCTCATTACGCATACCGCCCCACCTAGGAAACCAGCCGCATGCTTCAGCGAGGAAGGAACTACATAGAGTCGACAAAACCGCAACCGCAGGGTACATAAATCTCACATTAACCCCACCACAACGTGTGTGTGTGTGAGTGTACCCCGGCTATTACGAAAAGCTGCTCTTCCACAATTGCTCCGAGGCATGAGATATTGCCTTCGTCTCATACATTTCAAAATTCCTAGACCTAGATACATGCGACACATAAGACTCACACCAAATTAGAAATTGAAGATCAAACAAGGGTCATACTAAGTAGCAAATGAAACTACAAGAACCAGCAGAAACTTGTTAAAATTGCCTGAAATTTCTTTAAATTGCTCAGAAGGCATGTGACATTCTTTACTATACATTACTGCAATGTACCTTACACAAAGACCAACATCAAATCGAGATAAAAGACTTAAGAAAAGTCTACGGGAATACAAAACAGCAAACAAGCCTACAAGAACTGGAGAAGAGTTGTTAAAACTGCCAGAAAACCGCCGGAAATTGACTATGCTTAAAAGAAAGCAGAAAACGTGAGTGGGGCTCCCATGCTGACATGCGTGTGGCTTCCCTGGTTGCGAATATTGCCCCGTTGGCTCCTTGCCAGGTCATCGCTGGTCACATGGCAGTTGTTTACCACCTCTCCACCAAAAATACCACCCTCCTGCCAGCGATAACTACTTCCATCAGTGCGATCCCTCACTATTTAACCCATTTAACGTACCAATATGTAAATTTCTGTTCTTTCATACGGACTTTTTCTCTTGGGATCACTAACTGAAATCTCCAAGACCAGATTTGAATGTTAAAAACCCACAGCTGCCATTTAAATGAAGTCAACGTACGAGAAAACGTCGTAATGAATGTAGGGACAACACTAAAGACTGGGAGGAAATTGTGTAAATTACCGCCTATTTTTGACTGTAGTTATGAAAGGACAACGTAACATCATTATGAAGTAATCACGAACAAGAATAGCGTTTTCTTCCGTAACAAAACGTCACCCGAGCGGCTACTTGGGCAGTCTGCTCACGCCAGGCTTGATTTGTGCAGAAACAAATCAATAATTATCCAAACCCCGAAAGATATCGGGCGATCTTTCGTGACTTAAGTTGTAAAATGCACACAGAATACTCAAGAACAAATGTCTAAAACTATGAAATAAACCCAGAAAAACTATCTATACTTATAATGCAATTATTAACAGATTTTTCCAGCCTAGTACATATAACGTTACATAAATACATACATATAGCATCACACATTTTGTGAGGTGTGACAGGTAAAAAATTTACTTCAAAATGTGTGATAAACAAAAACGTGTTTCTTTTACATCTATTTTGATGCAGACAACTTCCAAGAAAAGAGGATGCTAGCGTCTACCCAGGAAATGACAAAATCTCTGTTTTTCTAAAAAAAAATGTACGATGTGTTTCTCCTAAGTGTTGTTGTTTATGTTTGTGTTGTAACCAAGAAAACACAAGAACAGCTCGCGTGAACTGAGGGACAGTTTGGAGTCGATCTGCATAATTATTCGGGACAAACATCCGGCTGGCCCCAAAACATCTTGTGCATAAATTAACCGGGCAGCGATGTGTATTGCAAAAACAGAAATGGACTTCAAAAACAATCCGGGTTTTCCACAAAAAAAACTTTTCCAGATGGTCGATCTCAACAGTGGTGTAGATTTGGAGTGAATTCTGTACGGAAGTGTGTATGTAAAAGGATGGATAGAGAAAGAAAGGGTTTGGAAATTGTAGGCGGTATATTTGGAGCAGACTGTCTAGCCGGCCTAATTATGAGCTCGGCTTTTAGCATCGCCGGGCCAGACAGGGATGTGTATTCGACAACACGGGATGCCGTCTGCCGAATTTCACCTCATTTTTTCATCCAATTTCTCTCATTTTCACAGAGAAAAAAATATGTTTTGGCTAGAATATATGAAACGTAGCAAAAACTGATGCACCTGGTTTCCAATTGTGGATTATTTTGCTACAATTTGTAAAATTGACGTTGGGAAGTGGAGGTGAACAAGGTGTAAATTTATAAAAGAAAACTCACCTGCTTCCTCTTGAAGCGGTTCATGAAGTCGAACTTGGCCTTCATGTCTTCCAGAGCTTCCTGGAATTCCTCCGTGTCCTGGTCTTTACTGAGGAGGATGTAGGACCGCCAGTTTGCCGAGTCGAACCCCCAGTGGCAAGTGCGATTTTCCTGTGCCTTGTGGCTGTGGCAGACGAACTTCTGCGGACTGCAAGTGTTGTGACAGTCCGTGCACTCGATACACTGAGAGAACGGAGTCTCGTACAAGTCCGGGTAGAACACGCCCTTACACTTGCCGAAGCACTCGTGGTACACCTTGAAGGATTTGGTCTTGTCGCGGGCCTTGTTGGTCGGCGCGGGCTGGGGAGGGGCGCCGCTGCGGCGGTGAAGCAGCTCGTTACAGAGCCTCTCTGCGTCGGTTTT
>NW_017803887.1:1377795-1378789 GCF_001625305.1 Branchiostoma belcheri
AAAAATTACCTTCAAAGTCTCACAAATATCCAAGAAAAACAACAATCCTTACACCGAGTCCTTCTCCACCTTGTAACGATACCAGTTCAGCGCAGCCATCCTTGGTTCTTCCAAAATTCCAGGTTGTTTTTCCCTTTCCCGAAGGTATATAGTCCGGTTGGCACGGATAGAAAATCCTTCAGAGGCACCCCGTACTCTGGAATTTCAATTTTGAAAACAGGCCACGGTTTTGGGGCACTGGTGCGTAGAGACACACACGGTACCGTCGATCCTAGCGATCTCAGCTAAACGCAAATCGCCTGAATATCTTCTCTATAACACACGATGGCTTCCTACTTGACGGTCAAGTGCACGGGTTTGAACGTCTTGGAGGAGGGAAGTGTGAGTAGGTCTTGCTAGTTCCGTGGATTCCGCGGTACTGAAAACAAGGTCGTCCTCTCCGCGCCGCGCCAGACCGCTTCATGAATACGGCTCTTCCCGACGTGTGCACCCTCCCGCCGGAAACCAGCCAACACACCCACGCCGACATCAAACCTCAAATATTTCTTTCTCCAGACGACCACTTCCTAGGGCGCTATCCATCTCTCTTTTTTTAAACAAGAACCGTTAAATCACAATTTCTTCGATTGGCGGAGGAAATATTCAACGCGGAAGTGTTTTTTCTTTTTTTTTTTCTCGTAGGAAATATGAGCAAACGTCTGGCGGCACTTTCGGAAAAACAAGCAATGACGACGCGCGTTGAGCCAGACCTGTTTTGCATAACGACCTGTCATGGGGAGTAAACACCGACCCGTCTGGCTGGCGGACCGCATGCCTCTGGCCGCCGGCCAACGGGGGGCGGGGCCACCGTACTCGTGGCGCGAAAACAACACGAGGGGATCGAAGGCTACTCTCCAAGCAGAGGTTGTGGGGGAATGATAGCCTCTACCAGGCACCGCGGATCGCTGGAAAAATATAGTCTCCACCAGACTTCTTTTGCGGGGTGAATAAATCG
>NW_017803887.1:1378824-1395774 GCF_001625305.1 Branchiostoma belcheri
GGGGGAAATGTAGCTTCTCTGGCCGGCTACCTTCCATGGCCAATAAATACCCTTTTTACTAATTTTAGGTCGATTTCTACGATTTATTCACCCCGCAAAAGAAGTCTGGTGGAGACAAGGAAAAATAGTAGAAATCGACCGAAATAAAGGAGGTAGCCGGCCAGAGAAGATCTAATTCGCTACCTCCCCTGGATTCCTTTAATTCGGCCGATTTCTACTATTTTTCCAGCGATCCGCGGTGCCTGGTAGATGCTAGTTAGGTACTAGGTTAGGATTATTTCGGGCGGTTGTTACAGTTAGTAGAGGTTGTTAGGCATTTTGCCAGCTTTTACATGTATTTGGGTATGTTGGCCTAACGCCCTGGTATAGTACTGGCAACAGCCGTTACTAAGGCGTGTTTCGGGCTTTTTTAGGCATTTTTTTCGTTTTGTCAAGCTTTCTATTTTATCGGCTTATTTCAACCAATTATTTTTTTTCTCCAAGCAGATGTTTAGGCTTCGGATTCTTTGTTGACGTGTTAATAGACGTTTTTTTATTCGGGCTTTCTTTTTTGTATTGGTATTTTTTTTACGCTAATGGTAACTGTCTGGCAAAAAAGATACTGTCTTTACAGCCACCAAACATCTGCTTGGAGTCACCCCTATTCGGGCATTATCAATATGTGTGTTGGGTTTTTTTAAAGCACCGTAACAGGTATTATAAAACCTGCTTTGTCAGTCTATATTTGTTCCATCCTTTTTTTCGCAATAGAAATATAGTATACTTATTTTCACGTTTGAAACTTGATGTTTTAGTAGTAATAGTAACATTGCGTAACGCTTAGATCATTTTTCTTATGTAAACGTTTCACTGGCAGATTCACAAAAAGATATCCTTGGGCAAAAAAAATGATGTTTGAAAAAAAGTTATATCTCGTTTGACCTTTACTGTTTACACCCATACAGATACATTTCTCACTTCAAAGAAACTATTATATATGCAATAAAGCCCTTAGGCTTATAAAATAAAAGACATGTAGTGAAAGAAGCAATACCGTTTGATCAATTACTAACTAATGTCTTATATAACCTCGTTGCGTTTGATGTATGTGGGGGGGGGGGTGCGAAGGAATAATTTCGATAAGGGGCATTTCGGGAAGACAGAGACCAAATGGTTGAATGAAAGGTTGTTGTAAAAATGAGAAAATTGACTGTCCTAAAAATTTCGTACACGTAATAATTTTGCATTGTGGCGGCTCAAATTTGTACCAAGCAAAACGTCATATAAAATTACCTTCAACGCCATGTATATCTTTGACCATTTGTCAATCAAGACCTAGTGTATAGCCTCCTTAGCAGGCTTATATAGAACTGGGCGCTATTAGTGGACTTCCGACTTCGGCTGTTTTCTGATTAGCCCAGATCTAAAAAAACGGGGGTAATTCAACCAGGCCGGCTATGTGCATATGATCAGAAAATATATAGCACATGAAAGATCCCAAAGACCCTGAACTCCCTGAATACCCCCAAAAACCCCCAGTTTTTGGCATGCTATGGAGGCTAAGGTTTTGATGCATGTGCGGTGGAACACCCCCTTCACACCCATACCCTCGGTTTTTCTCCCCGCCCTGTTTTCGTCGTTTGATTCTGACGTCACATATCGATTTGCGCTCGTCACCTGTGCGCTGGCATCGATCGGAGAAGTCTCGGAGCGGACCGTGTCCTAGATACTGTTTCACTGACACGCACGGATCAATTCTACAGCGAGTGTGTGTGTGTGTGTGTGTGTGTGTGTGTGTGTGTGTGTGTGTGTGTGTGTGTGTGTGTGTGTGTGTGTGTGTGTGTGTGTGTGTGTGTGTCTTCTTTCAATTATGGTTTAATCAACGGATGGTAAACGTTATATAACGTTTGGGAAATACCTCAGTCACGGCTTTGAATACTAGTATTGATTCTAGAAGGGACAGCTGACTCTACGAGGCTTCAGAAGCGTCTGGAAATAGTAGAAATTGGACAAATGGACCGTATAACCACATAATTAAACATGCCAGTCAACCAGACTGAGAGGAGTATAGTTTAGCGCTCTGAATGTACTCCTTTAGCAGATCAACTCCCCTGGTATGTCATTTGTGTATTTGGCCAATTTCTATTCTTTTCAGCCCCCTCAGAAGCCTGGTAGAGAGGCTAGGAGATGACGGCTAACGATGGAAAGACAGAACATTCACGTGGTGCTGATGGCAGGGCTTTCACGTGGTCTCGGGAATGACAAATAATATCGAGCGGTGATTTCGGGCGAACCGAAGCGGAAGGAATATTTCCTCAGACGGTCGGAAGAATTCCCCCGGGGGAATACTCTAAAGCTTTTCGTGTTTCACGAGGTCTGGGTCCCTCATTAATAACATCGATGTTTCCCCACTTTACACACCTAAGTAATACAGACAAATTCACATTTTTAATGAACTTAGACAAACCCCCAATCCTTAAACTTGTATGTATTTATCTTTTCAACATCACAGAGAAGCGAAGAGAAGTCGAAATTATGTAACAGACTGTAGTGCTAGTACTAGATTGATATTGTTGTGTATATATTTGTGTATTCAAGTTAACCTTTGTACCTAACCCAGTGGGTATGTTTGTACAATAAAGGTCTTCATTCATTCATTCATTCATTCATTTTTCTCTGCCTGTCTGTACATTGTTACATCGTTTTGTTACTGCCAGGAAGTTTAATCTCTAAGCAGACCTTATGGGTGTAAGGCAGTATCAAATAGACGCGAAGAAAGATACGATTACAAAAAAAATCTCAATGAAAACACCTAAAACACGTCGAAAATAAGCCGAAGCCTAAAATATCTGCTAGTAGAGAAGAACAAAAAAGGTTTATATTTACCGACCACAATTTCAGTCTCAGTGCAAGTGCCAGCTTGCTTGAACAGATCTCCGATGATCAAGCACATGTTGAAATTGGAAATTGTAACGTTAACGTTGTCTGGATGGTAGTAATTTCTCGCAAGCACTCAACGTAACCGCAACAAAATAAAGATAACACATAACAAGAAATGCAGATAATAACTAGAAAGGTAACATTTGCAAAGCAAATGCATCATGTAATTTACCTTCACATGTGGTCTGCTCTGTCAATTCTTACTCAAACATATTCATATATATGGTGACAGGAGTTTAAATCCCTCCTACTATAAAATTGCAACATGATGTAACCCAACACTAGTTACCATGGTGACAGACGTCTGGTTCAGGTCATTGACCTTATTGGTTTGGAGAATTCATCTCAACAATATGTTGAGATGAATAACACAGGACATGCAGAACAAGGGAATATGGATTCGAATTATGAAGTATTCAGAAGCCTTGGCAGGTAAAGTATGGGATTTTTTTCTGAACCTGTGAAGATCTAGCAAAATTCGAGTAAAGGATGCATGACTAGTCTGCACAGTATGTTAGAGTATGTGTTCATTAAAACATGTCTCGCTCGCTATGGATTTTCAGATAGAAAGGGTGGCTCTTCTCGGATTAGTGTTGTCTGTGCGGAGATAACTGAGCTGGATCCTCCCTGCCGGGTGTCATCACGTTATCTGTCCGCTGGCGGTCAGGATTTCCGCGCCTGCTTGTGACGTCACTGGCTATCGATTTTTTTTTGTTTTCAGCGCTTTCGTGCTAGCCTCTACCAGGCACCGCGGATCGCTGGAAAAATAGTAGAAATTGGCTGAAATAAAGGAATGATATACCAGAGGAGGTAGAAAAGATCCAATTCGAATTCCAACGCGAATCTACCTTCCCTGGAATATTATTACTTTATTTCGGCCAATTTCTACTACTAGTATTTTTCAAGCGATCCGCGGTGCCTGGTAGAGGCTACTTCATGCCGACTGCCTCGCTCAATCAGGCTCAATCCGTCTGGAATCGCGCAGGTAGATATTGAGAAGGAGAAGCTAAGTAGCCTGAGTGCCAGACTGTTACCAGGACCGGCAGTATATAAGCTAGCTCCTCGGCTCCAGGGCCAACATGCCCCCAAGTAAAATGTAGCACAGAAGAAATGGACTACGAATGCAGGGTGGGAGACAACGTTTCCAAGAAATAGAAGGCTGCAGTCTTTAAGATCCCGTATACCGTATACCGTACGTGGTACAACTGGATTATGAATTCTCCCAGAAGTCAGACGTAATCCCCAAGCAAATGTTGGAAAATAAAACCCTGGCGCTTAAATCATTATAGTCTCAAAGACTCTAAATCGACCTCCTTGGGTGCTAGAAAAATACACGGGTTGTGCATGGAATCCTGTTTGATTCCATGGGCTGTGCTTCGGTACAGGACTGATGAACGATTCATTTCATAGCATACTAATTTTCTTATCATTTTTTTTAGATGAAAAGTTACAAAGCGAAAGAAATGGTACGTTGGGTAGAGGATATGCTGTCCTGTATCAAAAACGATAAACATACCACCAAGCTAAAACATCCGGCTGGAAAATACAGAAAATCGAACGCGCTACATACGACACGTGAGAGCTGCAGTTACAGCCGCCACCCGCCGAGTGGCGCTTCGTAGGGACGTGATTTATATGAATAGCGCCGCCATACGGAGGGAGTGGAACTGCAGCACAGGTGTTCACAACTGATGATCTGAAAATATGCATTTTTTCGCGATATATGTCGGTTTTGACAGCATTTTCTAGTAAAGTTGTGTGATATTACAGCTTCAATATATATCAGTTTCATCACATCAAATGTCAATGTAATATTATTCCCAAGAAAAATTAAATCACATATGATATGACAGCATCAAACAATCTTGTGGTTTCATGGTAACAGTCTGGTTTGAAGTCTGCTCCATATTACATTGCATTGCTTCACATAATATATATAAAATTGGCCATGATCTTATAACCAACGTCTTCATTAACGCAATCCCATATGGTCTAGTGGTTAGGATTTGGCGCTCTCACCGCCAAGGCCCGGGTTCGATTCCCGGTGTGGGAAGCAATATTTTTTATGATGTCCTTTTGCTTCTTTTTTGTTTCTTTCGCCAAATATAAAATGTTGTGTTTCTGGCCATAGTTAGGGTCAGTCGTTAGGGGATCTTTTTTTGTTTGTTTGGTAGCTTTTGACTAAACTGATCCAACAGGCACAGTAAGAACTGAAGTGCATCAGGAGCAGGGCTGTTTCCAGGACCCGTCCCCGCTTTGTTTTCTTGTGGAGAAGGGACAGATATTTCACCCCATATATCTGCATATATTTATAATCTCCAAGCAGATCTTTTGGTGGGGGTAAGACAGTACAGATGTATCAAGAAATGGTTACAGACTGGCCAATTTGATACTGTCTTACCCCCACCAAAAGATCTGATTGGAGATTACAAAAATTCCCCCTGAAAATGCGTAGAACAACGACGGTTTGAAATTCATCTGTCAGACCGAAAATTTTGACGGTTTTGACGCTACTGTACGTCAAAATCGTTTGCGGGAAGCCGCGCAATTTTAGCTGTTCCAGCGACTGGTAGATATTTAAAAGGGGAAGCTAAGTAGAAGACCGAAAATTTTGACGGTTTTGGATGTAGCTTGGCGGTATGTTTATCGTTTTGACGGTTTTGACGCTACTGAGTACTGTACGTCAAAATTAGCCTCTACCAGGCACCGCGGATCGCTGGAAAAAATAGTAGAAATTGGCCGAAATAAAGGGATGGTATTCCAGAGAAGATCCAGGGCCATAGAAGCTCCAATTTGCGACCCACGTGGGGGTCAATTTCTACTATTTTTCCAGCGATCCGTGGAGCTTCTATGGCCCTGGATCTTCTCTGGAATACTATCCCTTTATTTCGGCCAATTTCTACTATTTTTCCAGCGATCCGCGGTGCCTGGTAGAGGCTACGTCAAAATCGTTTGCGGGAAGCCGCGCGCGCAATTTTAGGCTGTTCCAGCGACTGGAGTCACCCCAGGTGTGATTCATGGCGGGCTCTTCTGGGAAATGCCGCCCGTCTAGACGCGGCTGATGATGCGGCTTTCCGAACCGCTGACGTAGCGAGGATCCATAAACCTGCGCGGCGCGAAATCCCCGGGGTGGGCTCACAATATCCTCTACCAGGCTTTGGGAGGCGGCTAGAAAGAGTAGAAATCGGCCACGAAATGCGGCGAAATGTTCTCTCAACGGACAAACTCCCTTGTTGGCATGATTATCTCTCTATTTGGCCGATTTCTACTCTTTCCAGCCGCCTCCCTAAGCCTGGTAGAGGCTAGCGAGGATCCATAAACCTGCGCGGCGCGAAATCCCCGGGGTGGGCTCACAAAGCACGTCGGCAGAACGCACTGCACCTGTGCGAAACCCGTAATGTATTGTACATAGCACTTCGGCAGAACGTCTCATATAAGGTCGTATTCGCGCATATAAGGAAAACATCTCGTCTGTAGTTCTCAAATGTTATGTCGGAAAAGATATCCTCTGCAACAGGCAAAATCCCAATGCAACGTTGACCAAACATCCACCGAAAAGCGTGAAAATACAGGGTTCTGCGCAGGCACAGTACGTTCTGCCGACGTGCTGGCTCACAATTGTTTGTTTGTTTGTTTGTTTGTTTATTGGTTCGCATATATTTAATAACAATAAAATGAAAATGTTACTGACAATAAAATAAAATGCTGGGGAAAGATATGAAGCCATAGTGGCTTGTCTGGGATCTTCCCCGACAAAATTAATTAACAACTGAAATAATGCTAACAAATCAAATGATAATAATAAATAACAATAGGTAACTTATAAATTTGATCAATATGATCAAAATGATAATAGTAACAAAACAAATAGTAACATGAATAACAAAAGTGATTGATAAATAACGCTAATTAGAAATGATATGTTAAAAACTATAACTTTAACGTTAACAGAACTTTAACTGCAATACAGACATTGGCAGAATTGAAGCAATAACTCAAGAAAATAAATGAATTTTAAAGAGAAACGGAGATTCAAACTTATACAGATGAAATCAAAGTAATAAGAAATCAAATGTCGGTGGAAAAGAAAAGTAGGTGATTTTTAAGATTTCGTTTAAAACTAATTATTGATGTTAAACATTTTAGGTGGAGCGGGAGATCATTCCAAGTAGTTATACATTTATATTTTACACTCATTTGGGCTACGGACGTTCTAACTAGGGGGATATGGAAATGGGCACTTTGTCGAGTATGGTAAGTATGAAAATGGGAATTAAGATTTAGAAGACCATTAAATGTGTCTGGAAGAGAACAAGTAAGGAATTTAAACGTAAATAGCATCAGATGAAGTTTGTTTATGTCAAAAATATTCAAAATATTAAGTTTTGTAAACAAAGGTGCAGAATGTGCGTGGAAACTGGCGCCGGTGGCTGAACGAACAAATCTTTTTTGGAGTAATACTAGGGGCTGTAGTGTGGTTTTGTAGGCGCATCCCCAGACTATATTCCCGTAGGTTAGATATGGGTATATTAAGCTATTGTATATGGTAATAATGGTTTTTTGAGTAAGAAGATGTTTAATTTTTCCAATAATACCGATAGTTTTTGAAATTTTTTTACCTAACATAGTTATATGTGGTTTCCAGGTCAATCGTTCATCAATGATTATACCTATTCCTCAAGCCAAATTCTTATAAGAATTTGGCTTGACTCTCTTGAGAAAGGGTCACATTTTTTAAAAAGACAATACCCGGCATAAAGTTACTCTCCAAGCAGAGGTTGTGGGGGAATGATCGTTACCTTTTTATATATGGCCGTTTTTTTTCCTGATCCCCCACTGTCGGCCGGCTGGATACTGTCCGCGTGTTGGATACTATCTTTAGCCACCAAAAGATCTGCTTGGAGATTAGCATAAAGTAGCCTCCTGTGCAGACCCCGCGGCGATGGGGAAGAGTTTTAACGCGTTATTTTAATATAGCCGGCCATCCTACATAGCCGCCGAGAGAAGGTTCCATTCCGCAAGGCGGCTATGTAGGATGGCCGGCTATATTAAAATAATGCGTTAAAAACTCTTCCTCACCGCCGCGGGGCCTGCACAGGAGGCTAATGGTGGGCTAACAACACCCGCATTAAAGCCCGTAAACCACTAGACGGCGATTGCAGACCCACTACATTCGGATTTTAGTTTTTGTGTGAACCCATAACATTCCGAATGCTGTTGGGTTTTGTGGGGAAAAAATTCAGTGCAAAAGAGAAACCCTGATTAAAAAAAAAGCCTAAAAACACGCTAAAAATACCCCCAAAACCCAACCTCTGCTTGGAGAGTAGCACACTATTCAATAGAGGGCGATCGTTGGGCGTTCAAAATTTGTGACCGTTGGAATACTAGTATATTTTGTGTGACAAAAAAGCAGACTAGACAAGACACACAACGTAAAGAAATATTTTTTTGGGCGATCTGTTAAACATTTTGTCGCTCAGTGAGAGATCGCCACCATCTAATGGAAAGGGTGTCACCGAATTCCACCTAAAATTCCCCCCACGGACGCAAGCATTATTATTAGCTAGCGACTTGCCCAACGCGACCGGCCCGAGTTGGGGACTGTTATCAGAAAAAGTAGGGTGCTGTTGTATCCAGATCCGTGATTCATTCAGAACCATACACAGGAATGGTTCTGGATAGTCTGGTCTCCACCAGACTTCTTTTGCGGGGAAATGGAGCTTCTCTTGCCGGCTACCTTCTCTGGCCAATTAATACCCTTTTTAGGCCGATTTCTACGATTTATTCACCCCGCAAAAGAAGTCTGGTGGAGACTATGGATAGTCCACGCGTATTTAGAACCGTGCCTGCGGCAAATCTACGTTCTTGGATACGATCTAGATGTTATCGAGAACCGTGCCTGATCCTAACCCATCCAGACATAGAACTAGATGTTCACGGTGTTGGATACAATAGCACCCATTCGGGTCAGCATCTTCCCCTCCAACATCTGCTTGGAGAGAACAGGACTGACCACCGCTAAGCCACTTGGTCCAGGGGTCAGAAAGGTGGCGTGAGCGGCAACCGGACGCTGTCACGGTCCGGTCGTGATTCATGAAGGTACTTTGAACCCGGCTTTCACTGGACACGGCCTGGCAGGTGGGCAGGGGCGGGCGACTTGGAGGGTCCAGTGGTACAACTGGCTAGTCTTCAAACATGTCTTTTGGTGGCTGCAGTACAGTATCAAATTGGCATGGCAGTACCCATACTAGTAAGAAAAGATAGCCCGATAAAAACGCATGGAAGGATGGGTGGGTAGGTGGGTGGATGGATGGATGGGTGGATGGGTGGATGGGTGGATGGATGGATGGACGGACGGACGGACGGGTGGATGGATGGATGAATGGATGGATGGATGAATGGATGGATATGGATAGATGTTTAGATGGGTAAACGGATGGCTGGATGGTTTGATTCATGAGGATACTTTGAACCCGGCTTTCACTGGACACGGCCTGGCAGGTGGGCAGGGGCGGGCGACTTGGAGGGTCCAGCCGTACAACTGGCTAGTCTTTAAACAGATCTTCTGGTATAAAATTGACATGGCATGATGGCAGTACCCATATCAGTAAGATAAAAACGCATGGATGTACGGATGGATAGATGTGTGGGTGTGGGTGTGGATGAATGAATGGATGGATGGATGGATGGATGGATGGATGGATGGATGGATGGATGGATGGATGGATGGATGGATGGATGGATGGATGGATGGATGGATGGATGGATGGATGGATGGATGGACGGATGAATGGATGGACGGATGGGTGGATTGATGAATGGATGGATTGATGGATTGATGTTTAGATGGGTAAACGGATGGCTGGATGGTTTGATGGCTAGATGGATGGACGGACGGATATACATGTATACAAGGATGGAAGGGCATGACGAATGAATGAGTGAATAAATGAATAAAGGAGGGAGGAAACAAGTACGCTTGATACCTTTCTGTTCAAGAAAAGTCTACAGTACCGTTCTGGTAGCATAAGTTTTTTTAAACAATTTGCCTGCTCCTATAGCAAAAGCACACGTAAAACAGAGACGGAGGCGGATTCTCACATCTGCTTGATTATGTTCCTACCGCCAAGCGAGCCTCAGTCTACAGCGGATTTAGGAACCCTGTTACAGGGAACTTTCTATTTTCAAACAAAGCTTAAGGCACAATTTCGAAATGTCAAACAAACACGAAAATATCGTGTGGCCTCGGGATTAACTAAATGTCAGATCAGACCACATGGTGACGATTTAAAAATACCCGGCCTTTAACTCACCACGTGGCCCAACAAACCAGTCTCCTACACACGGCATGCCGCGACAGTACTTATTTATTATTACAATATTTATTGTCAAGTCAGGGGAAAAAAGTCAAGTAACGCGGAGTCAAAAACTGCAAATTTAGCCAAAAAAACTGTAAAATTCAGCAAAATATAGGGAGATAATTGGCCACCGTAGAGTTCATTTGCGAACCCACTCCCCGAACAGAAGTATATATAGACTTATATAAGACTATATATATATATATATATATATATATATATATATATATATATATATATATATATATAGACTTTATGTAGACTTATATTGAAGACTCTATATTTAGACTTCGGCCTATTTTGACGCGTTTGAGGGTTTTCTTTTTATAACGGTATCTACTTTTGACAGCCAAATTGGATACCGCCCAGCCAATTCGATACTAGCTGTCTTGCCAATTTGATACTGTGTTGTAGCCATCAAAAGATCTGCTTCAAAACGCCTTTAGCGTGTTATATGCGTATTTATCGGGTTTTCTTTTTCTTGTACCGGTAATCTTTTTTCGCCAGCCAAAATTGGACACTTTCAAGTGTTTTATGCGTTTTTTTTTTCGGGCTTTCTTTTTGTACCGGCATCTTTTTGTACCCGGCCCGTTTCTAGCTTTTGCCGGCCAGAATTTGATTCTGTCTTACCAATTTGATACTGCCTTGTCTTGTAGCCGCCAGAAAGCTGCTTCGAGATTAATAAAATAAAACGCCTTTAGCGTGTTATATGCGTATTTATCGGGTTTTCTTTTTCTTGTACCGGTATCTTTTTTTCGCCAGCCAAAATTGGATACTGTCCGGCCAATTTAATACTGTCTTCCCAATTTGATACTGTCTTGTAGCCACCAAAAAGATCTGCTTCGTGATTAGTCAAAACCCCGCCTTTCAAGTGTTTTATGCGTTTTTTATCGGGTTTTCTTTTTGTACGTGGGGGGGTCGGTATCTTTTTGTACCCGCTTCTAGCTTTTGCCGGCGAGAACTGGATACTGCCCTGCCAATTTCTTTCTGTGTTACCAATTTGATACTGTCTTGTCTTGTAGCCGCCAAAAAGCGGCTTCGAGATTAATAAAATAAAACGTCTTTGAAGTGTTTTATGCGTTTTTACCGGGCTTTGTTTTTTTTCTACCGGTGTCTTTTTTTTCGGACAGCAGAAATTGGATACTGCCCTGCCAATTTAATACTGTCTTGCCAATTCGATACCGTCTTGTAGCCACCACAAAGATCTGCCTGGGAATAAATCAAAACGCCCTTCAAGGCCTGGTGGAAGCTCCATACATCAGTCGGCAGTGACCTACATGTTCAGTGTAGTGCGTTCGGAAGATTGATGGTGGCGATTTGAGGGGGATTAGGTCTAGTGTGGTACGTGGGTAGACTCTGACGCGAGGAAAATCCGTCCCACGTTTGACACAGATTTGCGCTACGCACAAGTGTCAGACTTTTTTTTTTAATTAAACGGTGTCGCGCAATGCAAGGCCAATTATTTTTGGCCACTTCTAGGCATAGAGCTAGATGTACTAAAGTGAGTATAATGTAGTTATGTCAGGAGATGGCGGTGGACCTTTGTTTTGAAGCTTTGTGGATTGTAGTCGGACGGAAAGCATCTGTTTGGAAAAGAGTTCCATAATTTTGCAGTCCGGGGAAAGAAGATGTTGTTGTAAAATGACTTAGCCTGGATGCCAGACTCTAGTCTCTACCAGACTAACTACGCTGGCTATATATACTAGGAGAATATTTTACAGGGGAGTTTGGCCGCCTTGTAGGTTTGATTGGCCGCGCAGAGGGAAAGAAACTACCTCCCCGCGGCCGGACTCCCTTGACGTGGTTGATCAGACTTGTGTTCACCCAACGACCGTCACGACTACGTAGATACGGTGGTAAAATTTTATGGGCCCTGGAGCCGAGCTTGGAGCTGGCCAAGTTACGTGAGAAGAAGCTTAAGAAAATGTGAGCCCTGAAAACAGTCTGGGATCCAGGCTAAAGCGATAAGGCTTGCCGCACGTCCACAGTGGCTTGTAGATGACGGATTGACGTGGTTGATCAGACGTGTGTTCAGGTATAACGACCGTCACGACAAGCGGTGGGGATTACGGCTTGGTTATCAGCTACAGACAGGCGACCAGACAAAGGAGGGGGGGGGAGGCGACCGACGGATGCAGACGTTTTTATTAAAGCGTATTTTTCTGGATCGATTTTTGTGTGGGAGTACAACAAAGGATACGTCGGCAGAGAATGTTTCGGGCAAGTAACAATCAAATTTTCAGGCAAGTAACGATAGCCGAGAGCAACTGAGGTGGAGTTTGTTGCAAACTAAATTTTCTTAATCCGAATACATTTTAACAAATTTTCGCAGTGCTTGGCCAAGAGACCACTTGTAGGCACTGGACGAAGTTTGGGTTACTGAAGCAACATCTCATCTTCCAAAGTCAGAAACACCAAGCTTGACTCACGTGCACTGACACTGACACAGGGGACTAACTGACCCAATAGAAGCAGGGGTTACGAATTTAGTGCATTTTAGTCACAAAATGTGTCGACGATCATCTAAAAAGACGTTTTGTCTATCACCCTTTTGTCTAGCTAGTCATAGATACTAACATAGTAGTTTTCTAACTTAAGTTAACTTAACTTAACTTAACTTAACCTGCACGTTTCGGTGTATATAGGGCGGCGCCCATCTCCGTTTATATAGCCCTTGGCTTGGGCCACACAGTTGTACAAGCTCTACATCCTTTCATTCCTTTCTTTCTTCACTTTCTTCATTCATTCATTTTGTCGCCACGCACCCTATGATATGACGTGAGTTTCTGTAGCCCTTCACTTGGGCCACACAGTTATGGAAGCTCTACATCTTTTTATTCCTTCCTTCCTTCATTTTGTGGCCACCTTACGATATGACGTGAGTGGTCACTCTTTAATCTAACATCTGTTAAGACGAAAGAGAACACCTCTGACACACGTGACCTTCAACTCAGGTTACTTCCGGGCATGAAATCTCGGGCTTCTCGTCTCCGATGTCCGAACCCGAATCGGAAATCGGAAAGGTCGACTGTGAAATGGCCAGAATCCCGCCTGACAAGGGGCGACAGAACGGCAATGTCAAGATGGCGACCCCGGGAACACCGGGCGACAAAAAGTTCTCCGCGGGTAGGGGGTGTGGGGAGGGGGGCGATGATGCATGACCTACGGGACATTCGATACGTACGGTTAATTTGATTGATCAGTTTCGGAAAGGTTGCCGCGAACCTACAAGGTCAGTTTCGTGACCCGAATGACCTCTAACTCAATCTCTTGGAACATCAAGGTATAGAACGGGCGCAAGGCATGACGGGAATAGCAACTCTTGAAAAGATTCCCAACAAAGAAAGTTTGACGTGGATGGATGAGATTCGATAGAGAATTAGCAGCCTCCGATTACCAGAATTCAGAAATCCGGTTTCTTTGTGAGGAAGGAAGAAAGAAAAATCCTCTTGCGATTTAAAAAATGAGACAAAAGACGTCGCGAAATGAAAGAAAGTGAGGAAATCGTCTGCAACAAAAAGGAGCCGAAGTTTCGGGTAACCAGAAATAATTTACCTTTCATCTGGAAAATCATTGGCGGACGTGTTTCGTTACAGTCCAATATTTTTTGACAGAAAAAACGCTCAAATTTTCCTACATTTTGAAGCATATGGAACAAAAGTGAATAGTTAGTTTAGCCATGAAGTTTATATATAATCTAACCGAAGCTCACGGGGGGATAGAACAGGACAACAGAGGCAGAAAACAGCCAGCTGAACAGAAAATTCGTGAGAGACACAAATTTACATTTCCCTTTAAGCGCCATCCATCTGTGTCGTTGTTTGGTCCAGTTTTGTAAAAGCTAAACTAAATCACATCCCCAACAGGGCAGAACGGGTCTGAAACTCTACCCTTGTGTCTGCCTGTATGACCAGAAGGCCCAAGTGGTGTGCCCTTGGGAAAGGCGCTTTGCTCAGGTGAAATGGCTTTGGTTTAATACGGGCGCGGCGGCCTCATACAATTTACAAAGTCGTCGTTCGCTTTCTTTTTTCATATCGTATAATTTTTAACGATCGTACCACGAATTTGACCAAGTCCTTCAATGAAGGATGAGACGTAAACGAAATAAATCAGTTACATGAGTGTTGCTCTATTCAGGTACAGTACAGTTATATTACTAGCTCTCCAAGCAGTTTTAGACAGTTCGGCTTATTATTTACGTGTACATGTTTTGGCGTTTATATCGGGTTTTTTCTTTGTACTGGTATTTTTGTACGCTAACCAAACGTATTGGATACTGACTGATACTGTTTCGTCACTGTATTGCACTCACCAAAAGATCTGCTTGAAGATAACCGGTACATTGATGTTCCGGTATTTTGTACCTGTACCTAAATGATTTTCTCGGTATTTTACCCAGGCTCCATTCAGCGAGAAGGGGCTCGAGTTTTAAACGCCAGGAAATGATTGATGACTCCTACGTGACACCCTGACGGCACAGGTTTGAAGTCGGGTCCCCGAAAATTCCGTCGAGTCACCCGGAGGTCTTTCCCCCCGCCCCCGGTGACTTTGGTGTTGGTGGGTTGTTTTCAGTCCGCATCTGGCAAGCGGGGGACGATAAAACCCGTGGATTTGTCGGGACAACCCACAGACAAAGGGAGTTCACTGCTATGTCAGGTGGGACGTTTTGTTGGCCGGGTTGAAACAGATGGTCACTGACACCGACTTCCAGGTCTGATTTTTTTCCCAGTTCGCGAGAAGATTGAGTAGTCTCCACCACACCTCTCCCACGAATTGAGCGTTACGAAAATGGACACTCGGTAACATTTGGAGTTGAATAAAACACACCAGATACTGTCAGAAACTACTTTTTATGAGACTTCGATATAAGTTGCTGGGGAATAGTAAAAAATGGGATTACAGTTTGATACTTCAAAGAAGCTAGGCTAGGCGACTACCGACAGCCGGGTTGCAAAGTGAACTCCTATATAATAAAGTTTATTGCAAATTATTGCCAGAAAGTTTATTTGCAAGTACTTCGAAAGAGGCAAACAAAGGAGGAAGAACAATGTGAAAATGTCACTAGTATAAACAAAGAACATGTTACTAGTCTTTCGTGATCGTAGAATTTAGAAAGGACAGTTTGAAACAAACCGACTTTCGTGATATCTGATATTTGAAGTATCTGAATTGATCTTTGTTGTCACCATCATCACAAGACGGAGAGAGCACCTTCGTGAAATAACTTCTCCTTTGGTCATCCTCAACTGAAGAAAAGCATGATGCTTTTTCACGTACCCAGTAGTGCAAATCATGCATCTTCGCTACGGCTTGTGTATGTTGCTAAGCACACCGGGTCATCCATACCTACTTTTCTCGATAATTGTGTTGGGTACTTTTACGCCATTAATTCACTAGCCTCTACCAGGCTTATTCAGAAGCGACTGGAAAGAGTAGAAATTGGTCAAATATCATGCCAGTGGAGTTAGTCCGCTAAGGAGTACATGTGCAACTTCCGAAGCCTGGTACAGGCTAGCCATACGCTCCCTCATACACTTGGCCACCGGCATCCGAAACTTGAGTCCAATTTTTGTTTTCCTATTTTTCAGTCCATCGCTTCTGGGTCGTGTCCACGGTCATTAATCATAGCAAAAGCCTGGTACAGGCTAGCCATACGCTTCCTCATACACTTGGCCACCGGCTTAACGTCCGCATCCGAAACTTGAGTCAAATTTTTGTTTTCCTATTTTTCAGTCTAGCGCTTCTGGGTCGTTGTCCACGGTCGTTTATCATAGCAAAAGCCTGGTAGAGGCTAGCCATAAGTTCCCTCATACACTGGTCCGCATCCGAAACTTGAGTCAAATTGTTCTTTTCCTATTTTTCAGTCCAGCGCTTCTGGGTCGTGTCCGCGGTCGTTAATCATAGCAAAAGCCTGGTACAGGCTAGCCATATGCTTCCTCATACACTTGGCCACCGGTTTAACGTCCAAATCCGAAACTTGAGTCAAAATTTTTGTTTTCTTATTTTTCAGTCCATCGCTTCTGGGACGTGGTGTCCACGGTCGTTAATCATAGCAAAAGCCTTGTAGAGGCTAGCCATAAGCTTCCAAATACATATGGCCACCGGCTTAACGTCAGCATCCGAAACTTGAGTCAAATTTTTGTTTTTCTATTTTTCAGTCCAGCGCCTCTGGGTCGTGTCCGCGGTCGTTCATCATGGCACGAAGCCTTGTCGAACTGACACAGGTGCCGGCCGCCATGTTGACCTTGAGGTCGCGCTGTGCTCGGTGTAGCGGGGAGAACGACCCAGTTTCACACAGCGGCATGAGGACACCCAAGGGCATGGGCGACTTTTTATACACGGGTAATTTGTCTCTGTCTGGGACACCAATTTCACACGGCTTGCACAGGGATCAGAGAAGACTCCGAATGTACAGTGCCGTGAAAACAAGGTGGTCCTGAGTTCGAATCCCTGTCAGGCCTCACTGTTTTGTCCTTGGGAAAGGCCCTTTACACCTATTTCCTCACTCGACGCAGATGAAAACAAGAGTTCCACGATCTCATACCTTCGCCAAATGATGTTAACCCTTGCGGGTGACGAATTATACAATTTTAATCATTTGTATAGATTATATCAGTTGATCATATTCTCCATCCAATGACAGCCTTATCATAACAAGGCTATTATAGCACTT
>NW_017803887.1:1395794-1397074 GCF_001625305.1 Branchiostoma belcheri
CGTTAATCATAGCAAAAGCCTGGTACAGGCTAGCCATAAGCTTCCTCATACACTTGGCCACCGGCATCCGAAACTTGAGTCAAATTTTTGTTTTCCTATTTTTCAGTCCAGCGCTTCTGGGTCGTGTCCACGGTCGTTCATCATGGCAAAAGCCTTGTCGAACTGACACAGGTGCCGGCCGCCATGTTGACCTTGAGGTCGCGCTGTGCTCGGTGTAGCGGGAAAAACGACCCAGTTTCACACAGCGGCATGAGGACACCCAAGGGCATGGGCGACTTTTTATACACGGGTAATTTGTCTCTGTCTGGGACACCAATTTCACAGGGCTTGCACAGGGATCAGAGAAGACAGTACCGTGAAAATAAGGTGGTCTTGTGGTTCTGGGTTCGAATCCTTATCAGGCCTCGCTGTTTTGTCCTTGGGAAAGGCACTTCACACCTATTTCCCAACTCCTATTTCCTCACTCGACGCAGATGAAAATGAGTACTTAGCTTCGGTTAGGGACGTTCACTGGGATCGCACGTAAATCCTAAATTCCCGTGTTTTGAGGAGAGACACCACACTTCTCGAAAAGAGTAGCGGCCCTTCCAGGTGTGAGTGGTTCAAACCTTACAGTCCGGTCTTTAAAGTACACAGTTAGTATACGCGCTGTACAAAAACTGGTGTGTTAGGCCTAAAGGCGGTTTACCAGTTATGCAAAACAAATTGTCTTGCTACGTCGATGAAGGTTAGTTGCTTGAGTAACTGCTTTTAGGCAAATTGATTTTTTTTTCAAAAACAGGACATAGCATTTTACAAAAGAAGGATGCTTTCTGCAAACACACTGTCTGCAAAGAAGAAGTCCGACCAGTATGTGTATGTACAGTAGAAACATTAGATAGAGTATACAATATACCTTTCTTTACCTTATTTATACTATCGTATCTGTGTTTTTCCTTGCAATCACATGTACTTCAGGTATGAGTTTGCAAATGATGATGTTTGAATGATTTTTTTTCCTGTCAATAACATTTTTGGCACTATTGACAGGATGTTCTTCGAATTCAAAAACACACCTTAATTAAAATCACCGAGCTAGTCCCTACATCTGCTTGGCAATTAGTATTACTAAGGATACCTCTCTCTCTCTCTCTTTATCTCCACCGACTGCTACTTTCATATTGATTGCCTCTACAGACCAGACTAGGAGACGGGGGTTTACGACCGTTAGTGTTTTACGGCACTAACGTACTCTTGTCGTAAAACCACTCTGCCGTCTGGAATTGGTAAGCAGATGTTGG
>NW_017803887.1:1397094-1398983 GCF_001625305.1 Branchiostoma belcheri
CACAGCGGCATGAGGACACCCAAGGGCATGGGCGACTTTTTATACACGGGTAATTTGTCTCTGTCTGGGACACCAATTTCACACGGCTTGCACAGGGATCAGAGAAGACTCCGAATGTACAGTGCCGTGAAAACAAGGTGGTCCTGAGTTCGAATCCCTGTCAGGCCTCACTGTTTTGTCCTTGGGAAAGGCCCTTTACACCTATTTCCTCACTCGACGCAGATGAAAACAAGAGTTCCACGATCTCATACCTTCGCCAAATGATGTTAACCCTTGCGGGTGACGAATTATACAATTTTAATCATTTGTATAGATTATATCAGTTGATCATATTCTCCATCCAATGACAGCCTTATCATAACAAGGCTATTATAGCACTTATGCATAAATTATGCAAATGAGGTCATGATTTGAATAAATTCTGTTTAGTGATGTTCACCTTCACTTAACTTCCAAATGTAGCAAGAATGAAATTCGGGGTGCAGCAGTTACAACTATGGAATTATAAGAATTTTCCATTAATTATGCAAAGTAGGTCCTCATTTACATAATTTATATCCTCAGATGTTTTTCTCTTTATTAAGTAGATGCCACAAGTGTTTCATAGTTCTATTATCGAACAAAGCAGATTTATAGAATTTCCTCAAATGCTCCTGCAGTTCTAGAACAAGGCGCTAGGGGACCCAAACTCATGTCACTTCTTCCCTACCCCAAGAGCTATCTACCAACCAAAATTCATGACCCTAACATGTCCAGAACATGAGATATGAAAATCGGAAGTTCAGCTGCAGTACCTAGGAAAGCCGCCAGGGGTCCCAAAATTTAATCATTTCTAGGTCTCATTAAGACCTACCCACCTACCAAGTTTCATTCCAATCCATCCATTGCTTCTCGAGTTATCTTGCTAAACCACACACATACATACATACATACATACATACATACAAACGCTACTAAAAACATAACCTTCTTGGCGAAGGTAATGAGTACCTAGCTTCGGTTAGGGACGTTCACTCGGATCGCACGTAAATCCGAAATTCCCGTGTTTTGAGGAGAGACACCACACTTCTCGAAAAGAGTAGCGGTCATTCCAGGTGTGAGTGGTTCAAACCTTACAGTCCGGTCTTCTTCTTCTTCTTCTTCGATACTCTCTAACCACCCCTACTGGGGTATCACTGAGAGGGGGAGTATCACTGAGAGGGGGGGTATCACTGAGAGGGGTCTTAAAAGTACACAGTTAGTATACGTGCTGTGCTGTACAAAACTGGTGTGTTAGGCCTAAAGGCGGTTTACCAGTTATGCGAAACAAATTGTTTTGTTACGTCGAAGAAGGTTAGCTGCTTGAGTAACTGCTTTTAGGCAAATTGATTTTTTCAGATACAGGGCACATTTACAAAAGAAGGATGCTATTGACGAGGGTATGGACCACTGTCTGTAAAGAAGAAGTCAAACCCCCAGTATGTGTATGTACAGTAGAAACATTAGACAGAGTATACAATATACCTTTCTTTACCTTATTCATGCTATCGTATCTGTGTTTTCCCTTAAAATATACTTTAAGTGTGAGTTTGCAAATTAGATGATAAAGTGTGAATTATTGACAGGATTTTCCTGTCAATAGCAATTTTGGCGCTATTGACAGGATGTTCTTCGAATTTAAAAACACACCTTAAAATCACCGAGCTAGTCCCTACATCTGCTTGGCAATTAGTATTACTAAGGATACATCTCTCTCTCTCTCTTCTTTATCTCCACCAACTGCTACTTTCATATTAATTGCCTCTACGGCCAGACTAGGAGACGGGGGTTTACGACCGTTAGTGTTTTACGGCACTAACGTACTCTTGTCGTAAAATCACTCTGCCGTCTGGAATCGGTAAGCAGATGTG
>NW_017803887.1:1399003-1413984 GCF_001625305.1 Branchiostoma belcheri
GGGGGGGGTTACGGTTTCCTATAGTTGCCATTTTCTGTGGCAAAAACCGCCTCCTCACAGAAAAGAGCTAGCCTCTACCAGGCTTTGGGAGGCGGCTAGAAAGAGTAGAAATCGGCCAAATAGAGAGATAGCATACCAAGGGAATTGCCGCTCCCGAAGGTTTGGCATGCTATCTCACTATTTGGCCGATTTCTCACTCTTTCCAGCCGCCTCCCGAAGCCTTGTAGAGGCTAGAAAAGAGCAACTAGGAAAATGTAACGATCTATTCCCCCAATATCTGCTTGGAGGTTAAAATTCGGAACATAATTTTTTTCTAGGGCTTGACCTAAGACTTCTGAACCAAATGAATAAATAAATTTTAAACATCATATTAAATCATTCACTGGAAAAGACGTGGAGAAAAACGTTCTTTCTAACGTTAGCAAACTTTGATTCTTGTAGTATCTGCTATGAAGTCTCCACCACTCCCATTCAACAATAAAATAATTGGAAACGACATTGCCATGGAAAATAATCCATCCGTAGGTAGTGAATGTGAACCATCTGGCGGTTAACGCCTATCGTAAACATCAGAATAATAATTAAGTATCGGAATAGAAAGTGCTAGCTTATAAATTCACTGAATGATTCAGGAAAGAAATGCGATTTATAATAATGATATATGATTATGATGAGAAGAGTATGATGATCAAGCTTCATTAAAGTCAATTTCAAGAGAGTAAGAAAGTGCGTTACTTCCTTTTGATAAAAAGTTTCAGCAATAGTTTTAAGTTTGTGGCGTTCAGAGTCGAGGTTCACTAGCGGCCATACCGGGTCCAGTTAGCCTCCTGTGCAGGCCCCGCGGCGGTGGGAAGAGTTTTTAACGCGTTATTTTAATATAGCCGGCCATCCTACATAGCCGCCGAGAGAAGGTTCCATTCCGTGGACGGCTATGTAGGATGGCCGGCTATATTAAAATAATGCGTTAAAAACTCTTCCCCACCGCCGCGGGGCCTGCACAGGAGGCTAGGGTCCAGTAACCTGTGACTGCGGGCATCAAACTTGATTAGAAGGCGCGAATTTTTATGAGACTCTCACAAACCATGCTGCCGTATCTGTACTACACAGCGGAGCGTCGTAAAAAAAACAACTTTACATTTCCTCGTGGATACGAGGTCGTGTGTTATACGTTGCTATGGCAACGGGCGTCGTAACGTCGCCTTTAAGAGCAGTTTCGCTGTTGGCGCTATTCGATATCCACAATTATCCTCGTAAAGTGGCGTAAAAAGCACCCCAACGCCTTTTCAGAAGACGAAGCGACGGGGTTTTTTTTTATCGGTCACGAAGAAGGGTGAGTATTTCATGTCTCGAAAGTTCGAACTTTAATTTATGGGTACTACTTTTGACGAGGCAGTTTTTTCAGTAAGTAGTGGGTCAAATTTCACTTTCTAATTCTCCTAACATCTGGAGAAGATGTCCACATAACACATACAATTCTGAGAGCGATGTAGCCTCTACCAGGCTTGGGGAGGCGGCTGGAAAGATAAAGAGTAGAAATCAGCCAAATAGAGAGATAAGCATGGCAAGGGAGTTTGTTCGTCGAAATGTTCTGTCAACGGACAAACTCTCTTGCCATGCTTATCTCACTATTTGGCTGATTTCTACTTTTTGCAGCCGCCTCCCCAAGCCTGGTAGAGGCTAAGAGCGATGTAGGATTCACTCTCCTTGCCACCATGTTTTACCAAATGCTACTATCCATAACCCCTTTCACAGTGAACCCCTTTATTAATAGGAAAGCCTAGTGGACTCGACAGATGTATTTTACAACTAGAACCCGGCGGCGTCGGCTTGAAGAAATTCAACAATTCATGTAAGGTTTGTGCCCGGTCGTTGCCCGCAGGATTCTACAGAAATCCCCTGCCAGTCTGGGACGGCTGCCAAGTGTACTGAAGTGCTTTTAACGAAACGGAGTAGTCCAGGGGTAATGAAAACATTCGCGTAGCGTTTGCCCGGGTACTGAAGAGCGTGTTTTGTACATCGATAGGTCATTGAACCGCAGACATACGACGGAATGTTCGATGGAACGGGTTGTACCATTTCGGGGCGCTTGAAGGTGGGTTTGTATTGAAGTTGGGACACATGGAGATATATATCGCAGAGTCAAGTCAAGTCAATCTTTATTGCACAACAATTGTAACGGGTACAATGCATGGCAAACTCTTCAGTACTACATATCTAGCTAGCATCTACTCTCACGTCTACAGTATTACCTACAAGTTCTATATATAACGTTATATAGATAAAGATTGACTTATATCGCAGATGCATATAACGTTATTTATGCATATTTTACGTTCTGAGCTCTAATAAGAAATTTTGCGATTTGCGATGTGGATGAAATTCCATGTTCCCACAGGGCGATGGTTCAATCCCTGCTTGGGCATCATGATGTGAGGGTTGCATTCGTTATTTCGGATGGGGACGTAAATCTGGTGGGGGGGGGGGCATCAGGTGTCAAACCCCTACACGCCAAAAGAGCACAACACGCTTATCGAGAACCATGTAACAGTGAATCAAAAGTAAACTCAACTCAAACTTATACCCCCTTTCTGCTCGAATGGTATGATCCACCGCAGGTCAATGACCCTGACAGATGATCAGAAAACGCAGACGGCTTCGAACGTGAAGAAAACGTCAATGAGGCAAACCCGACAACCCACATACAGAGATTGTAATTAGGGCGGAGAAAGAAAACATTTTACGAGGATATATTTTTCCGTCGCCCGTCTAGACTAATAAAACATTGACTGTCAAAATGACTTTTATCCAATTTGACGAGTCCCCGTTGACTTCTGTTCATGTGATTGCGTTACGCACTTTGATATTTCGGCGTACCGTTACGTTCAAAATGTCATTGAAATTGATCGATCAATGCATTTTATTGATTGCTTGATTGGGTTATTCAACAGTGTTGTCGGACTTGGTTTCGAACTCAGCCAAACAGGGGCGGGATTTCTGTCGTAAAATAAGCCGGGCTTTCAAAGAAATCTATTTGTATTCTGTGAGAGTCCAAATTCTGTGGCTAGGTCATAACGTCAAAACATTCGCGTCTCCCAAGAAATGTTCTGTCAAATGACGCTACAGAAACGGCAGGGCTGATATATTTTTTTTCATATCTTGAAAAAAAAAATAGAAGGGTTTTGTGGTGAAGATGTCAATTTTGGGTGATTACCTAATTTTGTGCCATATTCTCAGTAGACCTATTATGACCAAGTATCATTACCTACCCTTGTGGATTATTCTACACTCTATTCAGACAATTTGCCAGCGAAAATAACCCAAGTAGTTGTAAATAATTGTGCTGACCTGCTGTCGTCCAAGTCGAATCGTGGCCATTAGAATGATTAAATTCGTGTAAATCTAGGGCGGCCTTTTCCCGCCATTTCTCTCACCAGGTCATTGACCTTCCGCTCTGACCATAATTTAGAATGACGTCTTTTATCTATTCATATATTTTTAGTATTTGTTCTGTAGTCTCTTCTAGACCTCTCTAAAAGGTTGTTGAAATACTCATCGAATTGGTAAGGACACTAAGCTTGCAATGGAAAACAATTATAATGGGCTAAATCTAGGCCAACATTTTCCCGCCATTTCTCTTTCATCAGGTCATTGACCTTCCGTTCTGACAGTCATATGTCTAATGGCGGGTTCAGTAAACCGGTGGGTTCTGCCTCGAGGCAGAATTTAACGACGACTTTTCTGTTTGTCAACAGAAGCGGATAATACAAATACACGCAGACAGCGGAAGAAAATACTCGGTCAAGCGTAGAGTTGAATGACCGGGCACTGAGTTGAATTCTTGTCGAGCTTATTTAAAGTCAGTGCTTTTTTCCAAGTCTCAGAAATAACGTATTCAAACGTAGAACGCAAATCAGAGCATATCAAATTTGATATTCGCGAGTCAATGAACTGATGCAGCGACAGAAAAAAAAAATTATTTCTAACTTGGTGGAAAAAACCTTCGTCGGTCTCACGTTTTTGAGATGCTTGCCATTGTTGAAGTGACAACGTCATGTATTATTGATGACTGCGGCAAACACAGACACAGACTAGACAGCATCACGAGTGCAGTTGCCCGGTAACCATTCTAAGGGCCAGTTTGGGGGTGTTTTAGCCTCTACCAAGGAGGTTTGAATCGAGAACCTTGCCTCTACTAGCCCTACAAGGCTTCAGGAGACGGCTGGAAAGAGTAGATCCCCCCCCCCCGTGCGGCAAACTGTACTCTCTAGCGGGCCAACTCCTGAGTCCTGAAGCCTGTTAGAGGCTAGGTTGGGGTGTTTTAACCTCTACCAAGGAGGTTTTAGAACCTTGCCTCCGCTCAATTTTTTTTAGAACCTTGCCCCCGTATGGCAAACTGCACTCCCTGTAGCCTCCTCCTGAAGCCTGGTAATTCATGAGGCTAGCGTTGTTTTACTGGACCCAGTCCTACTGAGCATAGATCTTTCTTTCTGACAGCCCATCTTTCGTGTCGGTTTTCTGATTATTACTTCTGATTATTGATAACTGATAATTCCCTGGCGTAAGCTATTGAACTGATGCAGCCGGACAACACACCGCCCAGCACCGTAGAGATATCAGGAAGCTCCCGATCGTTTAATAGACAACGTTGACAGCTGTTGGTTTTGGGTTCAATGACCGGACATTACCTTCACATATACCCACAGTGCACTAGAATCCGCCACGGCTTATCTTGGGGTTTTGAGGAATGTTTTATGTGGCATGAAGTCTGAATCCTGCGCCCCGGGTGGTCTTGTGTGATGATGGCTGTATTTCCTAGGGCTTGGTATTTCCCTGCCATTTCTGTAAGCCAAATCCCCAGATCATGCAGATATACATCACAGAAGTAGCGGTGTGGTCACATCTTACTCCTATAGGTCGTGGTACGATTTTGATGCTGCAGAATTTTCACTGAGTGAGCAGACTGTGACAGAAGGTAGAACTAACTAGTCTCCACCAGACTTCTTTTTGCGGGGTGAATAAATCATAGAAATCGGCCTTAAAAGGGTATTAATTGGTCAGAGAGAAGGTAGCCCGCCGGGCCAGAGAAGCTCCATTTCCTCGGCAAAAGAAGTCTTGTGGATCTAAGGATCTATTATATATATATAAAGACACTCTTTCTTGTAAGAAGACAACTGAAGTTTACATAGCCTGAGTGTTAGCTTTCTGATAATTCCACCAGGCACCATGAGTCCACGACTTTAAGAAAAAGTTCAATAGAGATCTACTAAATAACTGCAGTGTCATAAATCCCCTTAGCACATGTCCAGGTGTTCCAGATATTCTTGAGAGAGCCACGATAACTTCATTTAGGGATCGTACAGTAGGCGGGAAAGATGTTGCTCGTGTTCAAATGTGCTTGTAGATTCTTCACGTTTTTGTTTTGTTTTTTTCGACATGAATACACATGTACACTTTCCGTATTAACGATTTTTTTCAGATAAATACACGCACTATATCAAGTATATTTCCAAGAAAGCTATAGGCGCTTCGTATGTGTTTTACACGTATGAGGTGGAAGCACAGAGAGAGCTCGAGGGATAAAAAACTGTGTGAGCGATTTCCTTGTTTTTATTTGTCATCTTATAAAACAAGATTTAGACAAGCTAGGGGATTTCCTGTTTTTTTACGGGAAGAAAAACTCGTTGCATAAAGACCTCCTTATACTTCCCCCAGTGAATACCCTTGCTACGCCACGTATGTTTCCAAGAAAGCATGTGCCTACAATATGTGTTAATTCCAGTTGAACCCGTCAAAACCACCCAAATAATCCCCGCTAGGATCCGTCTTTTTCATCTTGGTTCCTGTCTGTCATGTGACGTCATGAAGCAATGTCTGCCGTACCCGGGGTTAATGACCTGTCGAACGTTCATGTTCAAAAACTAGAGGCTGCATGAGAGTCTGGGCGACCAAAAAAAGTGACAGATTGAATCATTGATGAACGAATTTCGTACGCACACAAAAAAAGGATTTTATTTTTCTTAAGTTTACTGTGTTCTGTTGTCTTTTATATGATACTTTATCATATATACCTGCGTTTACACACACACACACACACACACACACACACACACACACACACATATATATATATATATATATATATGTATGTATGTATGTATGTATGTATGTATGCTCAGCGGCCGTCGTTTAAAGAAAGGGGCCCTTGTCAATAGTCGTTTCGGTGTGAAAAATTTAGGTCGTCGTTATGTTTGGAGAGGCGGCGCAATGCGCAAATATCAAGGTCGATTCTCTGGTGACATTGAATTTGATTGACCCAGTTTCGTGATGGCGCCGAGGGCAAGTTAATGAGCATGCGGCGTTCAAAGATGTCTCCTGCCCTAGATATTTCGCATTCATGTCTGGACGTAAAATCGCAGTATGGCCGATAAATAATGATGTTTTTTGTGTAATTTGTTCACTACCTTGATTCTTGATGATGCATATTCCTTACAGAAGGCTGTTTAACTTAATTTATGTCTATCAACCGATTGTATTACGTTATATTTGACCCACGAATTAAATGTTTCGGATTCTGGCCTCCCTTGCATTAGTTATCATATTTCTACTATTCAGAACTTATGAATTTACATGTAACGTTATGCTGGTGAACGATAGACAATATTTCACGTCATCAGGTAATTGATGTTATTTATTAATTTTTCGTGCCTGTCGTCCTTTTCTCACCATACTTTATCGAAGCACACAAGGCCCCATAGCTACCCTCAGTTCCGTGATGAATTCCGCCTTGGCATGCAGTTTCTTGTAAAAAAAACCCAAACTTGAACATCTGCCAGAGACGCATTTAAACAGACGGTAGAATATGGCGCAATGTTTTGGAATGAACTTCCGGAAAAATTTTAAGTCTCAAGGCTGAACCGCCACACATCTCCAGACTTGTGAACTGCGTGCCAAGGCGCGCCAGGCACTTAACGACTCCTTCCAAGAAGTCGCTCTCTTGTAGTTCCTTCTTATGACGTCATAACTCGGGAAGGAAAGGGACGGTGGTTAGACTGCGTACGCAGGGTGAATGTTAATTCTTCCATTGACGAATAAACACTCAGGAAACGTAATTTTAGAAGGGAAAATACTATGTAATTTTCAATAAATTATAGTATTCCAAGGAAGTCATATCCGGAAAATAGCGAAATGCGCTGTTAAAATAAAATAAAAATGTTGCCACCAGTAGGAAAATCTTGCACACAAAAGGCTCGCGTTAACGTGTGTGGAATGCAGAGAATGTTACACAGAAGGAAATTTGACACATCATATCCCAAATATGTCCCTACATCGCCTGTCAGCCGTCTCTTCCCGCCAGAATCATCACCGACGTGCTACAATCCTGTCGTCTGCATTCCTGTCAATCATTCACGTCAACATCAAGTGCGCTTTCCCTGATATGACGTCATATCCTAGCCTCCACCAGGCTTGGGGAGGCAGCTGGAGAAAGAGCAGAAATCGGCCAAATAGAGAGATAAGCATGGTAATTGAGTTTGTCCGTTGGGGTGCAGCGAAATGTTCTCTCAACGGACAAACTCCCTTACCATGCCTATCTCTCTATTTGGCCGATTTCTACTCTTTCCAGCGGCCTCCCCAAACCTGGTAGAGGCTAGTCATATCCCAAATATGTCTACATCTCCAATCAACCGTTATCTTCCCGCCATAAACCTCACCCATCCTACGAGTATCGTCTGCATTCCTGTCAATCATTCCTGTCACAAACATCAAGTGCGCTGTCCCCTGACATTTATTCATTTCCCAAATGTATCACATAAACCCAACATCGCCAATCAACTCTTCCCGCCAAAAGCATCGCCTACATGCTACAATCCTATCGTCTGCGTTCCTGTCAATCATTCCTGTTATCATCATAGTAAACAACATCAAGTCAAGTGCACATCCCCTTCCCCGGATATGAAAAATCATATACGAAACATGTCTAGTATTTTTTCTACATCAACCGTTCTCTTCCCGCCACACCAACGTCTGCATTTCTGTCAATTCCTGTCACGAACAACATCAAGTGTGCACTTCCTTTCCTAGGAATGAAAGATCATATCCCAACTAGCTCTACATCTATATATCTCCAATCAACTGTTCTCTTCCCGCTATAACGTATCACTGACGCGCTGAACAATCGTCTGCGTTCTTGTCAATCATTCCTGTCAGGAACAACATCAAGTGTACTTCCCCTTTCCCCTAGATGTAGATGTGAAAAATAAAATCCCTAATATGTCTGCATCTTCAATCAACTGTTCTCTTCCCGCCATAAAGTATCACTGACATGTTCAACAATCCTATCGTCTGCGTTTCTGTCAATCATTCCTGTCACGAACAACATCAAGTGCACTTCCCCTTTCCCCTAGATGTGAAAAATAAAATCCCTAATATGTCTGCCTCTCCAATCAACTGTTCTCTTCCCGCCATAAAGTATCACTGACAATCGTATCGTCTGCGTTCCTGTCAATCATTCCTGTCACGAACAACATCAAGTGCACTTCCTTTAAATTTCCTAGGAATGAAAGACCATATCCCAACTAGCTCTACATCTCCAATCAACTGTTCTCTTCCAGCCATAAAGTATCACTGACGTGCTCAACAATCGTATCGTCTGCGTTCCTGTCAATCATTCCTGTCACGAACAACATCAAGTGCACTTTTCCCGCCCTTCCGCGCTAATGACGAGTCCATTACCGCCGCGGGGGCGCGCTATCGATCCCGTCTAGACGTAACCATCGGCCTGAGAGATGGGGGTCACGACCTTCCGTCTCGGGAACAGAACGGAAGTCATGTTCAGTGTGTTCATTACAGCGCGGCGCTGACCGGGGCGTCTGCCGGCGTCACGTGACGTGGGTTCGCGGTCAGGCAGTGAACCTGAGGTGGTTTTGGCGCGCGGCCAAGAAAGAACAGGTGCCGGTCATGCGCACTGCGCCGGCTTCCCCACGTTCAAACTTGTGCAGGGTTGTGCATGAACAAGTCTCAAGTTCACGTACATTATTCCGGGATATCATTACACCTCTTTATGTAAGGATAGTGTATTTTTTCAGCACAGAAATATCACGTTTTCTTGATATAAATGGTTTATTTGCAAATTGACATAAAACTAAAACAACATTGCAGCCTAACAATACAATGCATTATACAAAAGGCTGAATAACGTAGTTTTAGGGAACACACAAAATGATAATACATCGCGATCGGGTACAATTATTAAAGGAACAGCAGTGCATTCTACAAGAAATGATTTATGTAAGACATATTTATTAAGGCAGATTGGAACAGAAACAAGTTGAGATGCTCTTGTAAAGACGGTTTTACAAAGATATAGGAGAAGATGAAGATGTCAATGAAATGTATACAGCAATACATTTTATTATACAACACAGACAATCGCATTTGACTTTATTTCGATCCACTGGTACCAGTGGTAGCGACTGTAGGAGCGGACGTAAACTAACCAGGATGGAACCCAGGCTATCACATTGATGCTAGTAGTACATAAAATCACATAAGAAACAGGGTTACTACAAAAACAGTCATGCATAACACATATAAAAGACCTCATCAACCTTATCTATGCAAACATTCGCCTTGAAATGTCAGACGGAAAATTACTGAAGCTCGTCTTAGATCAGGATTTTCTTGAGAGGAAATTGGTCTTCCTCTGCTGGGAAGAAGCGGGGATTCTCAAGGTGATTTTGGGGGTAGTCTGGTGGTTCCCATCAGTAAGACGTGAACGCAATATTTAAGTCTGCTTTTACGCTCTGATGCCTTCCCCAGAAGTCAGTTCTGGCGTCGGTACTGCCAGTTGGTAAGCAGACCTTAAATATAGGCCTTCGCTCAGTTTCTTTTTTATCCTAGACATTGTATTTTTAGATCTATGTATTTTGTGTTGTCTATGTTGTCTATGGGCTATTCCTGAATCAAACAATAAATAAATAAATAAAAATTAAGCAGATGGGGAGGGATGTGAAGGGTTGGATGAATGATGAATGAAACAATGAATAAATTACCTTTATTTAAACTGGATATATAGCATTGTCAGCCGTAATTTTCCCGTTGTTGTGTTTCCAACAAGGCACCAACTCGCGAAATACTAGTAGTACTATTTGGGAGCTTTAAGAAAATGTCCTTTTTTTAAAAAGGCTAAGTCATTCATGTATAAATGGAGGTACCAAGGTATACCATGGGAAACACCGAGTTCGAAGTAACCCACGTACCAACATGGGTCTTAAATGTTAAAATAGATTGTAATAATGTTGAATTATATTTGGAATAAAAGAATATCTTAATCACTATGTTAATCTGCAATTCTAATCTGACCCTACAATACTGTCTGCGTCTGTAAACTTTTAGATTTCTAGTGTTTCTTTCACTTATTTGTTTATTTATTTGTTTGTTTGTTTGTTTGTTTGTTTACTTTGCTGATGTACCCCTGCATTTCAGTCTTCGGGTATGGGCTGCAATGAAGTTGTACAAAATATATTCTGTATGTATGACGTGGTTAGATAAAGCCTAAAGTTGGAGGGCCAAGATCCCTTCCCAGAGATAAGAAACGCCTTCTCCGTCTGAATCCATCTGCGACACGCAGAGACGAGACACTGGGATTTAAGACTTAACCTCTCCCGTCTGGAGCGGTCCAGATATCCTTGTCTTCAGGGGGAGGAGACTTTTCCTTAAGACCCACTTACACTTTCCACTGCGTCGGCGACGCTGAGTGACGTCATCACAGACGTGCACGAGTATGCAAATTAGTCTCACTGTCACACATTCGGCCATTAGAGCGGAGAATCATCGGAACTAACGTTAAAGGTCTCTCTTTAAACTCGTTTTCCAGCTCGTTTGCAAGTTTGTATTGTTTTGTTGTTTTCAAACCATACTTCAAATCATGCTCAATTCAAGTAATAAAAATCCAATATTTTTTGTTTTCTTTCAAATTTTGTCAAAGTTTGATTCAACTCATGAATCATATTCAGTCTTCAGGTAATGAAAATCCAATATTGGACACTCAACTGTCGCTCGTAGAAATTTTAACCAAAAAGTGTATTTTGTACCTTTTCTTGTTTTTTTAAAATCATATTTGCGCATTATGGATCATATGACACCGATTTTAGTCACTCAACGTTCCACCATCCATTGAAAAGGGAGCTAATAAGCGAAAGAACCCTGCGGGGGTTTCCAAAACCATCTCATTTCCCCACACCGCCCCAAGCGTCATGTTTGATAGGCCCCAACCGTTAAAGTAATCTCCAAGCAGATCCTTGGGGCAAAATCGTGACGGTTTTCCGACTGGGCCCCCGGTACAGTTGAATCTTGGGCCCCACAAAAAAACCCACACAATTTCACATCAATCTCCAAGCAGATCCTTGGGGGCAAAATCGTGCCGGTTTTCTGACTTGGCCTCCGGTACGGTTGAATCTTGGGCCCCACAAAAAAGCCGACACAATTTTACCCTCCAAGGATCTGCTTGGAGATTGATGAATGAATGAATGAATGAATGAATGAATGAATGAATGAATGGATGGATGGATGAATGAATGAATGAATGAATGAATGAATGAATGAATGAATGAATGAATGAATGAATGAATGAATGCTCGACAATTGTACAGGGTACAATGTGTGGCAACAATGACAATGGCACCAATACAATAATACTAGTCTATTCTAAGACACTACGGCTACAGAAATATGTTTTTCTTTGGCAAAAGTTTACTAGATTTACATGTAATCATATTCATTAACGTTTGTCAACCTTTAGTATTAGAAAATGATATATACTCATCTTCAACGCTATTTTCACATGAGGGACATCGCCTCCGGTTGGCTGGTATTGAGTAGTAGAAAATCACCGTTGACGCACATGCGTACTGTGGTTACCAAAAGCACGCCTCTCCCCTTGTGTTGTGAAAATTCGAGTCGGTTTTTATCGTTTCTGAGGACCGTGAAAGGACGAGAGGTCGCTGAGAACTCTTCATACATCATCCTTACAGCGGAGAGACGGAGTGAAGTGAGGTTATGGGGGAAGGTTACCGGCGCGGCTAATTTCCGTCTTGTACGTTGTACGGTCGATGTCATTTGAAACGGTCGATGCCATATCGCTGACTGGTCGATGCTAGTCTCTACCAGACTCCTTTGCAGGCTGAATAAATAGTAGAAATCGGGAAAGGGGGAAATCATTGGCCAGAGGAGTTGGCCGGCCATAGAGGGTCCAGCTTGCCTGCACCCTTTACCTTTACCTTGCCTGCACCCTGCACCTTTTGCCTTTACCTTGCTTGCGTGCAGGCAAGCTGGCCAATGATTTCCCCCTTTGCCGATTTCTACTATTTATTCAGCCTGCAAAGGAGTCTGGTAGAGACTAGGTCGATGCCATATTCGAGCGTATCAACTTTTTGAGGGGCAAAAAAAACGTATGAAAGTAACAGTTCGATTGCAAAAATAGTAAAGATATTTACTATTTGCTGAGAGTACACATAAGGCCACACTGACGTATTTTTATGGATGACATCCTCTGAGGACCCCCAAACTAGACCGCGGGGGAGAATAAAAAAAAAACAGTCAAAAAAATGCTGCTAAGCCACAGGAGTACAAAGCTGGTATTGTGAATTTGCGGTAGCACACAGCGACTTTTACTACAAGCCGGCACATACTGGCTTTTTGCGGTATTTACTTGTCTGCACTGTACCGAGTTCTTGAGTTCCGTAGAACATCGGTAGCCTGGGTGCCGTTCTCCGTAGTTACCACCGGCTCCGTATTGTGTTAGCTACGGAGGATGGCACCCAGACCAGAGCCTCGGAGGAGGTGATTTTTTTAACAGACGAAAACCAATGCGCCCGCGGATGTCATCCATAATATTAAATGAGTGTGGCCTAAAGTGTGCCATTCAACGACCGTATACGACACGATAATTAGCAACAGTGAGCTCTTGAAATCCGAAACGTGACGGCAGAAACTAGGACAGTCTCTTAGAAAATCTGTGTCTGACTTTTCTAAAGATTTTCTGTAAGCACTCATTTATTCGGCAGATGAAACTAGTAGGCAGAAACCCTGAACCTAGAATGGGGACATCACGACAGGAAAAAAATTGACATTTGAAGAAAAGTGACCTCCAAATGAGAGTATGGTAACGTTCTAAAGATCAGAGTACGTTGCAATGTTTTTTCTATGTGTTTTCCTGGATATCCTGTCTTTGAACGGACGTTGACCTACAACAAAAGGCCAAGCAGTGGCAATGCAGTTTTGTTTACATTTTGTGTATTTTTTTTGCAATCAAAATCAAATGTCGCACAAATGAAATGTTGCTCGCGTTACGGACTCTCGGTGGAAAGGCGGCCAATAAGAAGTCACTCGTTTTTTGCACTGTCCCTCCTTTCTTTTAAAAGTCACGGACGTGTTTTTTTTCTTTTCCTGTCGTATCCAGAGCCTTGCTTCAACCAGAACCACGCTCAGGCACTGTTCTGCATACTCCAGGCGTGTCCAGAATCGTGCCTTGGGCAAACTTACGTTCCTGGATACGCGAAGACCCTCCAGAAACGTGTTCCTATTTCGGCATATAACTAGATCGGCACGGATATGGATACGATATTTCCCCACCCCTTGAAAATCCTTCCAAACTCAGGAAAGTTGAACGACCGCTAGATTTCCCTCCCTCGCTTCGATCTCACCTGCCTGCCGGCGTGACTGATCATAGCACGCTGATTAACGATCGCCCATTCGGCGCGCCGAATCCGCGGCCTCGAACGCAATAATCTCCTTCAGTCCTAGTCGGCAATAACTCTGTCTAGCAGTCTCACCGTGACGGATCGATAGCCGTCTTTGTGTGTCGCAAAATCCTGTTTCTGTGTGACTTGAAAGGAAAAATGTTCGATAAGCTTGTCACGCAGTTTCTATTCTTCGTGTTCACAGATTCCACCTGTCCTTGGTGCTGAAATAAACGCTGTTGATTCTGTGTGACTTGAAAGGAAAAATGTTCGATAAGCTTGTTACGGAGTTTCTATTCTTCGTTTTCACAAATTCCACCTGTCCTTGGTGCTGAAATAAACGCTGTTGAAAAGTCAAACCAGAGTTTTAAATCTGCGTTATATGAGGACGATACAAAGGTCAAATTTCTTGTCATTTCTTTGCAAAGTAAGTTAAATCAACCGCACGCCATTGGCATTGCAAATAATTGCCATTCAGGAAGTGGATGTGCAGAAATATGACGCCTTGTCTGTGTGACTGTGTGTGTAAAAGCTGAAAACACAGTTGTCAGCCATGTTTGTTTACATTCTGGTGTTTGTGCCTCGTGTACATTCAGTGCCAACCATAAATGTCAGAAATGTGAGATGATTGCACAAATTTGTTGAAAAGTTGACGTAAACTACAATCCCACGAAATTTCTTTAAAATTAAAATATTTTAATTTTTCATGCAAACATTTTACAAAATTCCACTTGAACTATCTAATTGTTCACAAACTATACAGGTAAACTGAGCTGTTCACGTTGGCGTCACTTGTAGCCAAACATTGCGGTATGTTTATACTATCCTTGGTGCTGAAACTTACGCTGTTCTGCCTTCATAACGATGTGGTTTCAGTTCGTTACGAATGTTGTTAGATAGGATTCTCCGTCGTTATCCGCGTACGCCAAACAATCCGCACTAACAGCCCTCCTATCTTGAAAGCAAAATCCTCTTTTCCGCTTTTCCTGGAATCTCTAGACACCTTTAAGTGGCAAACTCGTTTCTGCACTCCCAAGACGCTATCTGCATTTCTTAGGACGTCTCGTACGTGCAGACGGAAGCTTCTTGAAGTCAGTTAACATCTTAAAGCTTGACAATGTCAAATCAGTTATCTTCAGTTCGGCTCCCGCTCTGACGGGGGGATATGTCGGCGTGCAGGTGATAAAAAGTCCATTAATGTGAAGCAAGTTGTGAAAGAAGAGAGCTTTCGTTGGGGGGGGGGGG
>NW_017803887.1:1414004-1447377 GCF_001625305.1 Branchiostoma belcheri
TTCGTTGGGGGTGGGGGGGGTGTTCTGCGGTATTTGCCGAATGAAAATCGGTAATATAAAACTCCCATTCTACTAGAGGCTATGGCAGCTGAACAATCGAACAGATATTTGACTGATTTTTCGACGAATTCCATAGACAAAGAACGATTTTGTTTACGTTTTGTGTTTTGTTGCTCATTCTTTTACCTGTATTTATGGTGAAAGGTGGGCACAGGCAGAGTTAGCTGTTAATTGTGACTATTACATTCCAATTATAAAAATAGAATTAATTTCAATTTTGGTCGCTCACCGATCTCCATGCCGTTGACTGACCCGAAAGGAAATTTGTATGATCTATGACTTTATAAAATGAATATGATCCATGATGTAAAGGTATGATTCTAAAGACAACAAAACACGCTAAACGTACAAAACGCTCTTCTTTACCAGTGACATTCGTTATAACTACTAATGAGAGTTTAGGTCGCTCAATGGTTGTTTCGCTGTCACCGCCACAGTACGTATTTAAACTTTAAGAAGAGAGACCTTAAGTTCGTAGGATTATCTCCGCTCGTCGCTGGCTGAATGTCTGTGAGACTGATTTGCATACTCGGGCACGTCTACCGGGGCTTCGCTAGCGGCTATGAATGACACATGAGATACAGAACAACTGGCGGCACCATCAGATTGAAATACCATCCGTAAACCTCCTCATGAAAGTCTAGCTTACCTTCCAATCCGTCCACGAGGCGGAAACTGCTTTTTGATTATGCAATCTTCAGCTAGGACTTATTGTGTCTCATTTTCGTCAAGGCCAGGGGAAGATTACAATCGGGAACTCTGTGCCCTTTCTACGCATGCCTTCTGTGTGTTACAACTTCTCCGAAAGTTTGTACAAAGGCTCAAATTCTATAAAGAACGAGTTCCTAACTTGTTCCTGGAATATAAAAATGTTGTTAACCAGTTCCGGAAATGCTGCTAGATCAGTTCCACCTTTTTCCAGGAATGTGGAAATGCTGTTAAACCAGTCCCAGCTTTTTCCAGGAATATGGAAATGCTGTTAAACCAGTCCCAGCTTATTCCGGGAATGTGGAAATACTGTTAAACCAGTCCCAGCTTTTTCCAGGAATATGGAGATGCTGTTAAACCAGTTCCAGCTTTTCCCTGGAATATAGAAACTCTGTTGAACCAGTTCCAGCTTATTCCGGGAATATGGTCAGCTTAAGCTTGTTCCGGGAATATGGCCAGCACATTAATCTGCCGTGACGTCGTTGACGCCACCAGACGTTAACGTTACGCCCCGGCGTCGACATCGTAAAGTTAACGTCGCCGCTGGTCGTCTGACCCGCTCCTACGCGTAAGCTCCCGCGGGCGACGTAAAAACGATGTCGGCTCTCGCGTTTTATTGCTGCCGAGCGCAAGTTAATAAAGCTAACGTCAAGTCTCCTACTGAGGACTTTAAGACCGCCACATTAGAGAAACGGTGCTGCCAAGGCATTCTCAAGAATGTCTCAAACACCTGCGCATACCTTGGGGGATTGTTGATGCTGCATTAGTGAATCTCACAATTAAAAAAAAAATGTTCTATTTATTTATTCAACAAAAGAAAAGTAACAAAAGAAGTGAACCGTCCAACTTGGCAACACAAGTCAAATAAAACTAAAGTAACTCAAATCTACATATGGTACATACAAGTAATATGAAATCATGATGAATAGGTAATATGATTTAAGTCACAACATGAATCTCACAATTTTTACTTTCGGGCATGGACAGAGGGAGTACGGAAGTATTGTTCTTGGAGGCTCAGATTTCGGACAGAACAAGTTGACAGCACGTGCGGAAAAGAGTAAAAGGCAGAATGACAGGACGCCAGAAGGTCAGGCAAAGGAAATGGGGTGAAGTTGAGGGTCCCCCAAACACAAAATACTTCCTGGGAGTCTGAAATCTTCAATTTCTTGTTGTTAAATATGTCAGTCTCAGGGTACCCAGCGGAATTATGAGAGTTGTCGTTACTCATTACCAGACGCGGTTACTGCCGCGTTAACGAGTCATCGAGTACCCTCTTGGGGTAACCTCGCATAACGGAACAGCTCATTTCGTCTTGAAGTCACGTCTGGAGTTTCCTCTCCCCAAAGCGGGCCGCATGTTTCGTAATGTGGCCTGGCGCCGTCAGGAACAGGAGAGCTCGCACAGACATCGGCAAATTGATTACCCCGAGATTTCATCGTCTGTTGGACTTGACGCGCCTCTGACTGCCGTCTGGGCGTCTCGTCTCGTCTCGTGTGAAGGAGCGAGGGAAGGAAGGGGGCAATCCCGCCTGCACAGCCGCACAGACGATCGGCGGATAAGGAGATGTGTTTCTGCCGTCTGGCTGTCTGCTCCGGAGTTCTGCTGGCCTAACTTATAGTTGATGGATGCTGTCTGGAAGTAATAAGTTCGCACTAGTGCTGCGTACCGGTACAGTACCGCCGAAATCATGTCGGTACAGGTCAAAACACTACATCAATGTACCGGTACTGTACCTGAATAGACTTACCCTTAAGTACACAACTTTTTGACTTACTCCGTGAAGCAGTTCAGTTATTGTTCAGGAGTATTGTAGTCAGTTTGTGTTGTACATGTTCGCAGCTGTAACTCACCATCCCTTCGCTGCATTGATATGTAGTCTGGCATCTCGTCTGCTAGCATACGTGAGATGATGCTAGTTTAGCAGACTTATAGGTACATGTACATGTGTCATGTAAGACTCGTTTAATCTAGTAACATCCGCATTTTTTCGATATCATAACTGTGGCATTCCTGTCGTAATGATGAAAATATAACATGTAAGAAATAAAAATCTCGCAGATCGAAACGAAAGCGCTCTGACGGGTTCACTCTGTCTACGGGGGCGTATTTATCGTTAGTAGTTGACATTTCTCTGAACATTAAGTTCGGAAAAGGTCGACGTGCCGGGCGAGTACATGTATGTATGACGTACTCTTGTGACGCAAGCAATACCCCCCCCCCTTGTGCTGTGGCATACGGATCAACTTTTAAAGCAAGGTTCTAGCCCCGCTCGGGCTCGGTTTGACGGATTGCATTAGTTATTTCGGTTGGTGACCGTAAGTTATAAAGTCGGCGTGTATGGAGAAGCTTCAGCCTTGAAACCTCTGCACGTAAAAGAACCCAGCACACTTATCTATCCCGAAATATAGGGGTGATCCGATATATATCGATGTGCTTGGCCGAAAATTTTTAACACCGCTTGCAATTGTATGAAATCACGCACGTTTGACAGCATGTACTTGTTTGTTTGTTTGTTTGTTTAAATTTGTTTCAATATATCACCGAGTATAGTGGAGGGGTGGGGCAAAACAGGTAATATAAACTTACCTCTAAATAAAGCCCCCTCCCACGCAAGAAAATAAGAAAGAGGGATAGAGAGATTTGGAATTTGTTTAAAATTCAGAGCCAGAGCCACTCAGAGCCACTGTAAGGTAATTGTTATCTGCTATGATATTAATTTGCACTTGAAACGTCGTTGACTATATTTTACATACATTTTATGTAATGGTTTATTTCTATTTTAATCACTTAATATGACGTTTTATACTATTAATGTGATGTCCCAATGTCAATTCAGCCTCTGGCTGCCATTTTTGGGCAGTGTTGTTGTGTTTTAATTCAAAATAAACCATTGATATAGGTGGCGGGAAATTTCCCACCAAGCACCGCAGGGATCCCGATCCCGGGCAGGCCCGCCTGAAGCCGCGGCTGACAGCCTCTCTCCCCGCTGATGGATGGACGGCTTACCCGGAGTTCTGTACAAGACGTCTGAGGACAAAAGCTCGGGGCGGCGGCGTGCGCTGGGTTGTTATCTTCCTGGTTCTCCCATGAGGGCCTGCAAGGGGGGGTCCCGACAACGCTCTACGCTGAATTCGGAAACCTCTCGATTTCGCTTTACGATAAATTCCAAGTGGCTACAACGCGCTCTACGCAAAATTTTTGAGCGGTCCGTCTACGCTCTACGTAGAAAAGTTATTAAAAACGGCCGATTACGCTCTACGGAAAAGGGCTTGCATTCAACATTTTTGTCTACTATGTATGTTTAATAATAACTCGTCCATACTTTCCTATAGTTGTTAATATATAATAAGGTAGAGGATCTGTACCTAGCTCTTAAGGCATGACTTGGTGTACAATATATATTCAAAAGGTATTCCAGCAAATATTATTGTCTACTATATATGTTAAACTCGTGCAGATCTAGACTTGTCTATACTTTCCTGTATTTATTTGTCACAAGTCTATTACTAGTAAGTCATACCATAGATGACTAGTGCCTAGCCCTTCCGAGGCATACGTTCTTTTGTCAATCAATCATTTGAACTAAACATCCCCGGGGAGAAGAGACCGAGTCAGAACCGCCTGGTTGAAATGTCGCCTGTGGGTCCAATTAGTGAGAACTGTCGCCCCGCTCGGGCACGGTTTGGGGGTGCGCATTCATCATTTCGGATGGGGGCGTACAGCCGGAGGCCCCGTGTTTGGGAGGAGAGCTTTGGTAGTCTCCACTCTTGGCGGGGAGCTGGAGCTTCTCTGGCCGGCTATCTTCTCTGGCCAATTAATACCCTTTTTAGGCCGATTTCTACGATTTATTCACCCCGCAAAGAAGTCTGGTGGAGACTAAGCTTTGGCGTCACTTGAACCTCTGCAATGCAAGTTTTAAAATTACGTCCGCGAAAATAGAGATATTAATTTTGGTGTGTTTGTCCGTCTGTCTGTGATGTTTTGGCCTAGCCTGCAATAACTTGAGATGCTGGAGACGAATTTGTGATGATATTTGGTATGCGGGTAGGTCTTGGGCGTACATAGATCAATGCTGAGTTGATTGGAGCCGTCTAATTCTATTTTAGACTCATTTATTCTGATGATGTCTTGAAAAGTATGGTACTAAGATCCCCTCGTTTTATTCCTTGTGGCAGGAATAAAAATGCGTAAAAAATGCCCCAAACTTGAAACAGTTGTTGCTGTTGTTGTCCTTGTTTATCGTCTATTTTTCCGCTAGACGTGGAAACAGGCGTAGAACACTGGGCCAACCGCGTATCTGCTTGGAGATTCGGGCATGCGCAGTTGGCCTCCGTTTAAAACATGGCGGCAAATCGGAAGAACAAACTGAGTACGAAGAGAAAACGCGGCGCGAACAGCCCGAGTTTGGGGAGTCTGGCGGGCGGGATTAAAGATGGGAAGGCAGAGGGATCTCCAGAAGGCCATGCAGCTAGAATTCCCGCCCAGACTGCTGAAAAAACACAACTTGTGGAGAGGTAACGTGAACTGTGGGAGGGGGGCGCTCTAAACTTCGTCAACTTTTATCAATTTATGGATCTTTATTAGCCTCTACCAGGCTTGAGGGCGCGGCTGAAAATAGTAGAAATTGGCCAAATAGAGAGATAACATGCCGAGGGAGTTTAGCCATCCAGTTTACAGTTTGCCGGCCCCTTGAGGCTAAACTTCAATAAGCTAAGATTTTGTCTTCCCTAGCAACTTGTTATGGTACTGCAGTGGAACATCGGTTTTATATCTCATATCTGGACATGTCAGGGTCACAAATTTTGAATGTTAGATATATCTCTTGTGCCCAGGAAGAAGTGATATAAGTTTGGGGTCCCCTAGCAACTTTGATATGGAACTGCAGGGGTGTTTTTTTCAAAATCATTGAGGGGGGATAACTCGGGAACCTGATGTCAGATCATCATGATTTTTATGTTTACCGAAGGAAAACATTGTTTTTGCTAGATGTTTCTTCCTCTTCTTCTTCTCCAAACAGTGACCTCTGACCTGACCAATGACATGATTTGTTGACATCTGTCACCATCGTGACTGGTCTTGGGTTACATAATGTTGCAATTTCATGGTCTGCTCTGCTCCTGTCACCATATACTAAGTAGTACATGTATGTGAATGTGTTTGAGTAAGAATTAACAGAGCAGACCATGTCCGAAGGTAAACATTATCATATATGCATTTGCTTTGCAAATGTTACTTCTCTAGTTTATCCTTGTTGTGAACCCACTGGCAGACAGAAGCCAGGAGAACACCAGGACCAGACTCCTGTGCACGATGGTGTAACAGCTGAACTGGTCAGACTGAGACAGAGTTTGGCCCAACACTGGCCGGTCTACAACAACTGGACAAACCTGTCAGACTTACCCATGGTCAACACTTGTACTGGTGTCAACAAGTCACAGGTATGGCTGCTGGTATTTAGAACTTTGCCCCAAAGGAGTGAAGTATTGTTTCGTCTTGTCTATTTGTGTTTGTCTGCCTTTCTGTATGGTGTACAGTACAATGTATGTATGTGTAACGTGTTATGTGTGTGTAATGTGTATGTGTGTGAAGTACTGTGAATGTATGTGTACTATGTGTATGTGTGTGAGTGTATGTGTGTGTTATGTGTATATGTGTGAGTGTAACGTTTTGTGTATTATGTGTATGTATGTGTGTATGTGAGTGTATGTGTATTATGTACATGTATGTGTGTGTGTGTGTGTGTATGTCTCTGTGTAAATATGTGTGTGTGTGTACTGTACATGTATGTCTATGTGTATTATTGTCTTGTGTGTATTAATATTGTTGGGTGTGTGTACATGTGTATGTGTGCATATGTTTGTGTGTGTATGTATGCGTGTGTGTATGTATGCGTGTGTGTATTGTGTGTGTTTCTTCCTTAATGTGTTACTGTCATTCCCTATACAATGTAATTAATATTATATACACAATGCAACATTGTCATACATCCAGTAAACATTATGCTTTTGAGTTGCAAATATTATCTTTCTAGTTTTTCTGATGATTCATTTTTTTATCAGGGACTGAAGCAAGAACATGGAATCTGCTCCATTGGAGAAACATCATTTAAGTGGTTGCCCCTCCCCCCACCATGTAAAACATGTATGAAGAGAAAGAGGGTCGACTTGAGTCCTGAGTTACTGAAGGACACTGAAAGAATTTCAAGAAGAGTCAATACCTTTCAGTCAGGACCTACATGTACAGTCGGTTCAAAACAAACTCAGAACACAACTATAAAACAGCAAAGTACAACAGTATCATCACTTTATAGCAAAGAGACACCCAGACTGAAGAATATGAAGTCAATAACACCACCAAAGACAACTCCAGCAGGAGACACGAACAGGAAAACGAATTTGCAAGAAAATGAGATGAAGCCAACACCAAAGGTAACCCACGGGCAGAAAGTTAGCTCAGCCACGGAGTTAGATTCTCTTAAAAGTCAAAGAGCAATAAAAATGGATGGTCTGAAGCAATCCATGAATACAGAGGCGACAAGGGACCGACCTAAAGACCAGGCTATCAGAGTACGTTGTCCGGAGGGAGGGGGAAAACGATTAGTGAGTCAAACTGGAGCGCTGAAAACCTTTCAGCCTGGAGAGAAGCCAACAGGGAAAATTACAAAGGGCAGGCCGACTAGAGTTGCTCCACTCTTCAAGCAACCTGCTGCTTCAACTCTGCCAAGGAATGTTGGAGCTGGACCTTCAACATCTAAGGTACAACTAAAGGATGGAGGGGGACCAGAGGAGTTAAAAGGTGGCTGTGGAGAGGCTGGAAGTCTCCACTCCTGTCCCATGTGCCAGGAAGAGTTCCCTCCAGGGTATGTTGTCAGCAGATTTTTGTTGTCATTTAGGCTTCGACCTTATGTCATGTTAAGCTGCATATGAGACTGACAATTACCTTTGCATACTAAAAAACACCAACTGTACAAACAAAAAAGTGCAAGTTAAAGTTTTGGCTAAAGATGTTCAGATATTTACCTCCTTGAATGGTTTTGTTTTCTGTGTTTGCTTGTGTGTCCAAAATATATATAATTATTTGAATATACAGTAAAGTCACAGAAGGAGAGGGGGAAATCGTATAACCGCAGACTGACGAAGTTGCATTTGTGAAAATGGTCTCCCAACAGCCTGGGAGTCGATGATGCACAGAGTCAGTAGTAAATTCACAATAGTAACTGAAACACATATTTCAAAATTTTATAGAGGTATAAATACAAGAGCTTTGATGTCTTCTTTTTGTGTTTACCGAAGGAAAACATATTGTTTTTGCTAGGTTTCCTCTTCTTCTTCTCCAGTGACCTCTGACCTGACTGAACCAGACTGTCTCTCACCATGGTAGCTGGTGTTGAGATACATAATGTTGCATTTTTATAGTAGGAGGGACTTAGACTCCTGTCACCATATATGTGAATGTGTTTGAGTAGAGCAGACCATATGCGAAGGTAAACATTATGCATTTGCTTTGCAAATGTTACTTTTCTAGTTTCTTTTTTTGAATCTGCCTGTTTTTTTTTCCAGGATGAGTCAGCTGGACATGGATGGTCACATTGCAGCCTGTCTGTCAGCCAGTAGTGAGGACATCATGTGGTGAACTAGTGCTGCATACCAGTTCACTGGACTTGGATCTGGACTTCTAAGAATGTTTTGGTTCAAGTCCAAAAAAACCTAAAATTCAAGAACCGAGTCCGGACTTATTACCACAAAAGACCATTTCACATACCCCTTTTCTTTCCAAACCACCTAAAACCTTCCATAGATTGCAAAATCTTTGCTGCAAAATGAAAAAAAAAAATTCCATCAATCATCGTCAGGTACCGACCTCCATGTTATGTGGCCACAGTTTTGCCCATACAACATTGCAAGGTTGCCAACATGCAATTTTGTATATGCCATGGGTTTAGGTCTGGACTTACAAGTCCGGAACTGAACCTAAACCTCTGGACTTGAATCCGGACCTGAACCTAAATGTGGGTTTAGGTATGCAGCACTATGGTGAACAGGGCAGCAGATACACACCAGGCCACACCAATTCTATTTGTCGGTTCTTGGACATCAATGTGTAAAATCTTAGCAAAAGAACATAAGGATACCAGATGGTTTGGAGGAAAACTATCCCTGAAGCTGTATACAGAATTTTCCCCTCATATAATTGTTCTAGCCAGCCTAAAATATTTTTGTCAGTTTTGTTTGATGTAACATAATATAATGTCGAGAGCTCAAGGTGTGAGGCCTTAAGGGGGGGGGGGGATTTTTGAATCTTGACCCTTTGAAATGATGTTTCCTGCATTTTGAGGGGCAAACTTTGTTGGTAAATTAAGCTTAGTTTAATGACATGGGCATTGAAATTCTGTCAAATGAGGGAAAGACAGGCACTGGCTAAAACGCTGTATTAGACTATATTTTCATGTTGATTTTTCAGTTCACCATTATGTTTTTTAAATCCATGGACCCACAAATTTAATTGGTGAGGCCTTTAAATACAGTAGCTACTTTTCTGAACATATTTTCTACTTCTTATCTATGGAAGAACACAAGACAACAGACAAGTTTTGTATCTCAGTTATTTACTTGATGAATAGAAAAAGAAGGTGGGAGAAAAACAAAAACATGTATACAGGTTACCCTAGATTGTCTGGAAATTTCCTTTTAACGAAAAACTTTAAGCTAAAACTGGAATGTTCCACACAGAGTGATATTAGTACTAATTCGTAGTATCTAACTACAATGTATGCATGAGGGGGTCAAAATGAGCTTACATAGGATGTTGGCAAAACATACTGCGCCTACGCAAAACCCGTCATGTACTGTGCATAGCACTTCTGCAGAATGTCTTGTTTAAGGTTGTATTCCCAAATTTAAGGATGACATCACATAGTTTTCAAATATGGTGTCAGAAAAGATATCGCCTGAAATATGCAAAATTCTAATGCAACATTGATGAAACGTCCAACAAAAACTGAAAACTCTGGGTTTTGTGCAGGTGCAGTATGTTATTCCAACATGCCAGCTTACACATGTGTACTGAAGACAAACATTAAAACTGTACCTCAAATGCACTTGTCCAAAGTCACGAGTTTGCTTGTTCCTGGGTCTTTTGATTCTACAATCTTCCAAAACGCTGCTTTTAATAACATTTCCTGCCGTAACATTCCTGATCTGTTTAGTTTTTGTGTGGCTTTGGAATCAAGGATAAAGCTACAACAACATGTCATCCCTCTCCATTGGTTGTAAGTGAAAGTGATTGTTAACTTTCCCTATCCCAGGAATAAGTTCTCATCCGATTGATAACTACTTCAAGACGACAGAACTAACATGTACTTGTCTTGAAGGAAATAGCATTGTCATTTGAACCCCTGCTGTTGCATCTTTAACTTGCATATCAGAATACTCAATTGTTTTCTAATAAATGTACAATTTCAAGATATCGTTGCATCTATCACTGTAACACCTATGAGAAAAGGGGTATAGGACATTTGGGGGGCAACTTCCATGATTTTGCACCAGGCAAAGGTACCCTCCCCCCTGATCGAAATACACAAGAATACTAGATACATATGTCCTAATTTTGGCAGAATTATACACATTCTGTACTGAATTCGCAACTTTGAAAGTTTGGCCGTCTTTGTTGTAGACCCTCAACCCCCTCTAAGGTTTAGCATGATAGGTGCCCTACAATGTTAGTATAGTGTTAACTGTTATGCTGCCCCCCTAAATCTTTTAATGATATGCCTCTACAACAAATTCCAAAATCCTAATTTTGCAGTTACAAAGCAAAACCTCATTGATATGAATAATAAATATGCCATTAAAAAATTCCCTCTAAAAGAAATACCTAAGTGCCTAAACTACCATTGCATGCATACATCATAAATGTTTGACAACATTGAATGTCAATGTTGGAAAAGATTTTCAATTTGGCTTTTTGGTTCGCGACAAGACTTTCCTTCCCAACACTGGAGAAAGTTTGCTTCCTGGTTTGGTTATTTCTGACTACATTCCTTTTGTTTCACAGTTCAACGTACCTCGAGATTGAAAAAAAAATAGCTAAAAAACACCAAAGAGTTACAACAGCACCAAAAGATTTCAGAACTCTTTTTTTGCCTTACGATTGCAGACTCAAACCCTGTGTTCTGTGTATTACCTCATCAAACCAAAAATGTGCATGCTAAATTTTTTACAAAGTCATAATTCAATTGAAAGAAATATGCAGCCAAAGAAATCTTTTCTCGGAATATAAACCTGATTGAATAACATCCTTAAATTCTACCAACCTAATCTCCAAGCAGATGTTGCGAGGCAAAATCTTGACATTATCTAGCCCCTTTTCATTACAAAAACATAGAGCTAGAAAAAGGAACAATTTGACCTTCCAACACCTGCTTGGAGATTATAACTGATACTGGTAACTCAGAAGGCACCAAAATTCACTAAAAACAAAATGTTAGCTAATTCTATCTCCCTGTATGTAATTATTTGAATTCAGTCAGTAAATTACACATTCTATGCCCAGTTGTCTCTGCTCTTTAAGTACTGATACAGGCTGAGTACTGTGCGTTGGGTCCCAAGTTGGAAACAACTTTGCTGGAAACAAAACTACACACAGTCTTCTAGGGACATCAGGAGCGGATTGACGTACTCGAATCCCTCAAACTCTGATTGGTCGATCTTGTCCAGCATTCTCCTGTAAACAAACAAACAAATAAACAAGTAAATAACAACTTGTGGTTGATGAACAAAAGACTTGGAAGAAATTTTATATCTTCATGAAGGTGCAATGCAAAGAGGCATGCAATATTGAATCAAATACAAAGCCAGAGGTTCAATGTGTGAGGAAAGCCACACTTCAAGCATGTTAAAGAACCCACCACCCTTATCAAAAAGAGTAGGGATCCTTCCCGGTGTGAGTGGTTCAAACCTGACAGTCTGGTCTTACACGATTTTGAAGTTGTACATGTTTGTTACTCTCCAAGCAGAGGTTTGGGTTTTGGGGGTATTTTTAGTGTGTTTTTAGGCTTTTTTTATCGGGGTTTCTCTTTTGCACTGAATTTTTATTCCCACCAAACCCAACCTCTGCAGGCAGTCGAAAACTTCAATGGGCTATAAACCTAATCACTTCAACACATTTCAGTCGTTCTGCAAGGAGGTGTGAACCAGACGCATGAATAGTCACAGTCAGCAGGAGGCGTGTGGCCCAATGAATGTCTTTCTGACTGGCTAGATGTGTGATAATCCACCACAATAAAATGGATATCCCTAATGACAGTTTGATGGTTCCCGGGGAGGGGCACTATCGTCTGTTTTGAATAGGTTTGCCCCTCCCCGAGGTGAGTGCCGGCAGAGGTTGGGTTTGGTGGGAAAAAAAAATTCAGTGCAAAAGAGAAACCCCGATAAAAAAAGCCTAAAAACACACTAAAAATACCCCCAAAACCCAAACCTCTGCTTGGAGAGTACATGTTTGTATATGCTGTACAAAACTGGTGTGTTACGCCTTGAGGTACATGTAGTGTAATGGTTATAAAAATGAAGAACATCTTAAACATTTTTATCCTACTTACTAGCTAAGCACAGGTGACAACAATGACAGGAAACACGTTTAAAACAAACAAATAAACAAACAAACTGACGGGTCGTCAGGTGTGAGCTGCACAGGTTCACTGGTGAACTGTTGGTCGAAGTTCTCCACTCCTCCCTCGGAGTCGATGCTGGGTTTGAAGGGCGGGGACACCTGTCTGGCCTCAAGCTGGGGGGTGGAGAGAAACAATAGAGGAATCAACATCTGCTCAAATGGCATTGTTTCTGCCAAGGTACTTAAAAAAAACTGTCTAAATGAAGAAAATGTTTCTGCCTGAGTCATTCTTAGACTCAAAACATCATTCTGATCTATTTTGTCAGAGTCTAAGGGGAAAGTCTGTACCTTGGTATATTGTACATACAGTTTCTGGAAGTGAATATACATGTAGGCACTTTTAAGCTTTTCTCCCAGCCCTCTGTTTTAAGTAAAAATTATATTAATATGAAACTGTATTTTTGCTATGAAATGCCTGAGAACCACACTACAGTAACTGCATGCAGACACATGTACTTGGAAGTTAATCTATACTATAATTACAAAATGTACATGTACATCTTTATGGTGTACATGTGCACAATTATATGCTGATATGGAAGATTAATGTGAGTCTGAGAGGAAGACAATTGGAGTTCAGATTGAGTCCTTACAGCGTCCCAGTCGATGGGTTTGAAGAAGGTGTGGTGCTGGATGTCACTGAAGCCTGTCACAGGAGCACAGCCCAGCCTCTCCGCTGGGTTCTGTAGGGGGAACAAAACATCATCATCATCATCATCATGCCTCAGGATTATACTAATCCGGTGAGGTACACTTGATAAAGTTACTCCAGTATGTCCAGTATCTCTCATAGCGGACACTAATGCAGGCCCTGCGAGACCAGTGTCTCTCTCTAACATGGACAAAAGTGTAGTATAAGGACGTCCCACTCTACGTCTCCCAGTAGGAAGCCACTGTACTAGTCTACCAGCAGGTTCGTTACTACGAACAACATGTCCTGCCAGGGCGAGTCTACGTCGTTGGACTACAGATGAAATGGGCAGGAGAGAGCCATGGGTGGGTCAATAAATAAACAAACAAATAAATAAACAAATCCAGTCCAGTCCCTCTGCTGGGTTCTATAGGGGTAACAACATTGTGGATCAACATTGTGTGGCCCTGTGGTTTGGGGTACTTGACTCAGAATCTAGAGGTCCTGGGTTCGAATCCCCAATTAGCTTGACTTGACTTTATTTGCATTCACAATAATATTACAAACATATAGCTTGACACTTCAGCCATTCTGTCTGTGCTCTTATACTGCAGATAAAGAACTCAAGACACTGCAAACTCTTAAATGTCACTGTTCCTCAAAAAAAATCAAGTTCCTGTGAAAATAACTGAAATTACAATAGTGTATTTCGAGCCTTGGAAGTCCCTAGTCTCACATTAAACAGTAAACCAGTCACACAAGGTATAGTTACTTAAGCTACATGTAAAAGGTTATGTTTTGGTAGCATGTTTGTTTGTCCGTCTATGTGTAAACACGCCAACTCGAGAAGGCTTAGATTGTCTTGATATTTGGTGTGTGTTAGTAGGTCTTGATGAGACCTTGACATGATTAGATTTTAGGCCACCTGTCTGCTGGTTTGTAATGCCGAAAGCACCAGCTCTGTCACTCATAATTCTGGGCAGTAATTCCTCCTGGCTGTTAACCTACATACACGGTACATGTCTGTCTCTCTGGCAGATTTGTCTCCGTCTCTAGAGGGTTAAACATCAGCGCTTTATGACGGTTTTGCAAAAATCATGTTGTCAGTGGTTTAATGCTATAAGCTTCGTGTCTCGGCGGCGTTTGGAAATCCCGCATCATTAACCTACATACGCATGTCTCTGAAGTGGCATCCATCGCTGAGTGGTTGTAGTAGTACTAGATTACAGGACCAAGAGGTCATGGGTTGATTCCAGTGGCAATTCTAGACTAGATGCTGTGTCCCTGGAAAAGGCACTTAACATGACTTTCCTCACTCCACCCAGGTGTAAATGGGTGCCTAAGGCCACACCAATTTAATTTGTTGGTTCTCGGATTTTTTCAGAAAAAATATGAAGCGACAGGGTGAAAAAAAATAAAAATAAAAACAGGTCTAGGCATCCTATTATAGGCTTAAATGCTACAAAATGAGCCATGAAGTCAACACAAAAGGCTGGGTCGAAATTTAAACATTGAATTTTGAACTTTTAATCAAACCACTGCAATGATAGATGGGAAAACTGTAACAACTAGGAAGAAAAGGACTTTCCTCAACTGTTGGGGGCAAAACATGAGCATTTTTCAGTTGATTCAGGACCAGAATCAATTTTTTTTTTTGCAAATCAGAAAAAAATGAAGAGGCGAATCCGAGAACCAACAAATTAAATTGGTGTGGCCTTGGGTTGGGGGGGTAAAAAGCTGTACTTGGTAGAAGGAGAGTCCTACACAGAGTGGACCAACAACCCACCTGTCCCTATGACCCAAAAATGACTAATAGGATGGGATCTTCACATTACAACTCTGAAATGTACAGCACTAGCAAAGATCTAGATGAGGTCTCTTTCTAAGTACAGTACTGTAAATTTTGACATTTTCTCTGTGGTTTTAGCATAGAAAACATAAATATTTATTATGTTCTTTCTTCAATTGTGCTAATTTCACTGTTTTCAATCAATTAATCAACTGATTGAGCAATCACTATTAGTTCTATAAATCCACTGGTAGTAGAGTACATAATATTAACTGAATTATGTTGATTTTACACACATTTCCTTATTTATGTATCTAATTGTTTTGTATGTAGGATAATTTCGTTGTACCCAATGTATATTTGTCTATATCTACATGTCTTAGACCTAATGAAAGTCGCTGTACTTTTGTTGTGTCAATAAAGTTCTATGTAACAGAATCATTCCTATTGTACTGTACATACAGACATTGATGAATGAACACAGTCATGATAAATTTATCAGCTACAAGTCCTACTATAACAAACACTGACAGTACAAACAATGACTTAAAGATTCTCACCTTGTTTAGGAAGCCTTTCAGTGCAGAAGCTGCTCGGACTGAGAGGGATCTGGGGATACGTATAGTCTTCTCCAGGATAACTGCAACACAACAGGATCAAACCTTAATCTGGTTTCATCTACAGAACTGTACAGGAGTGTGTTATGCCATAGACACATACAAACATTATCACGCCAATTGAATAGCCTGCATAGCATGCCAAAAACTGGGGGTTTTGGGGGTCTTCATGGTCTTTGGGAGCTTTTATGTGCTTTTTTTTGATTGTATATAGACAAGATAGCCGGCCTGGTTGAATTACCCCCGTTAGAACTGGGCTAATCAGAAAACAGCCGAAGACCACCAAACCCCCAGTTTTATAAGCCTGCTACGGAGGCTGCCAATTGAATACCTTCTAAAGTCTAAAGAGTCTAAAGGGAGTCTGTACACCCTGGAACACACAGTTTTAGTTTTGTCTTTTTAAAATTTACTTTATTCGCACAAAAAACATCAAGCAAAGAGGTAAAAATATGCATATTAAAAACAGGACTTCAGGGAGTGAATAGTAGCCTGGGTACCATCCTGGTTAGTTTACGTCTGCTCCGATAATCGCTACCCACTGACGACTAAACTAAGCAGGATGGTACCCAGGCTTTTTTTAAGGGAATTTAGTCAAATTCAAGTTTTTCTCCCATTACCCTCTGTCTTTTGTTGAAATTTTGCCAACGTATAACCAAGGACATAAGTTGGTGTGAACTACTGGAGAAGGCAATTTATTGAAACATTTCTTTGCCTTGTGTTATGGATAAACAACTCTCTTAAAACTAATACTTGTGTATGAGGAACAAATATAGAAGAAACTCTAGCCTGGTATTCACTATCATTGATGGTATTTTTAGTACAAAGAGTAGAATAAAGGTCGAATACCTGACTAAAGAAACTTTGCTGTAACATTAATTTTATAAAATGTCTGGCGAGTTCAATTTATACAAGATATAGAAACAACAAGAAGCAAAATTATTGTTATACATACTTAGTATACAATAATATACAATGGACAACTTCAAATATGGTTAGTGGTAACCAGATCATGTAATTTCTTTTGAAAAATCAAAGCCTTAGTATTGCCATTGTTGACAATGAAGATCGGCTCATATAAATCATACAGCATTTTTCTACCAAGAAATCAGTAGCTACATGTATTATATGACAAGGCAAATAATACAAAGTGAGAATAGCATAATAAATAAGAATAGGTATTTGTTGCAGAATCTTGAGCAGAAAAATGGTAAGAGTTTGTGAAAATAATTGTCTGTCAGGGACAGGAATGTCAGGACATATATTATCCATTTCATACAAGCAAAATACTTACTGATGAAAAACCTGGCAGAAAAGGACAGGAAACATTGGCAAAGAACTGTCAGCTGACAGAGAAAGATGTTTTGGCAGCCTGGAAGGAGTTTTATGATGAAAAAAAAAAGCTTCACTAAAATGCTACATATTTTAGTGATTTGCAACTAGAAAGCCAAAAATCATGAAAACAGAGTCTAAGGTTACAGTTTGTATCTTGGTACACAGAGTTTGAGAGAGTAAATATGATGTCAAATGTGCAGCCACCATACCAGTATCAAAGTGTTTCTATCTTTCTTACAAGCCCCAAACTTTATATCAAACTGACCATGTCAAAGTCATGATAACTAAAAGGTTACTGCACCCCAAATGACATATGAAATATTCAGATATCGCTAAACACTGGAAAGTGTTGATAAAGACTTGCCAACGCTATTGGTCCCGACAATAACTACAAGGACATTCCTATAATAACACCACACCTCTCATTCCGTCGCATCAAGTACCCAATTTCATAGATGACCTGTTTTTTTATAAACAGGGAAGGTCTAGAAGTGACGGGTTATCCCAGGGGGACAGTTAACGTGCTGAGACTATTGAGAAAATCATCATGCCATTATCCACACAAACACCAGGTGGGAAACTGTCACAGTCTGAGGAAAATGACAGATTAACTCTAGATCTTGTGCCGGTCATGTATATTCTGTTAAGGCCACACCATTTCATTTGTTGGTTCTTGGATTCACCTCTTCATTTATTTTCTGGTTCTGAACCAACTCAAAAATTCTCATATTTTGCCCCCAATAGTTGAGTAAAGTCCTTTTCTTCCTAGTTGTTGCAGTTTTTCCATCAATGCAGTGGTTTGTTTAAAAGTTCAAAATTCGTTGTTTAAATATTAACACAGCCTTGTGTGTTGACTCCATGGCACCAATCATAGTAATAGGATGCCAAGACCTGTTTTTATTTTTCGCCCTGTCGCTTCATATTTTTTCTTAAAAAATCCAAAAACCAACAAATTACATTGGTGTGGTCTAATGTTGAATCCTTCTGAAATTGGCAAGGTGGTCTTGCTGTTAGGGTTGTTGACTAAGAATCTGAAGGTTCTGGGTTCGAATCCCTGGCAGATCCCATAGTTGTGTTTTTCAGAAAGGCACTTTACACCTATTTCCTCACTCAACTCAGGGGACAACGAGTGCCTTCGGTTAGGGACGTCCTCTCAAATAGGATGTAAAGCCGAAGGTCCCGAGTTTCAGGAGAGCCACATCTTGAACACGTTAAAGATCCCACCACACTTATTAAAAAGTGCCAGGGTCCTTCCCGGTGTGAGACAGTGGATCAAACCTTACAGTCTGGTCTCAGTGTTGACATCTTGAAGAGGTGATAGTTATTGTAGATGAAGTCTATATTCTATTAGTAACTTTAAGAAACATTCACGACTTTCACCAGTCCTGCAATCTCAACAAATTAAATTCATCACCACTTCTCTTCATCATTCTTGAATACAGCTTCATCATCTTAAGAAAACAGACTCCAACCCTAAAATGCCTACCTCCTTGAAACACCTCCAAGAAAACTCAAGACACTGCACCTGCCTGCCTTAGCCCTGGTAGCAGTAAGATAAACCGATGTCTTAATTCCTGAAGACGCACTGCTCAATAAGAAAGTCAGATAAGCCTGCCACTATTTTTCAGGCTTTAGCCCTGAGACAGCAGAAAAGCTTGCGATAAGTCATGTTACAGGGCTGGAAATACATAGATTGTACATGTACATGTAGCATTAAAAGTCAACTATGTAAGATGATGTTTTACATACACTACTTGTTTTCTTTACCTATCAGTCTATCAAAAACAATGGTTCCAAATGTTCTTTATACTATAATACAGTGATGTACCATAAATTTGAATCCTCTTGCTGTGTGCTAGTACATGTTCAGTGTATGTTGTATATATTATATTATATACGTCAACACATTTTAGGGTTACTACTGGCTTTATGTCATGCTAGAATTGCAGGCTACATCCCTGTAGTTTTTCATAGACCAGTGTAGGTACTGTACAGGTAGACATCATAAATACCTGCACATTTCCAATTCTATGTACGTAACCTGGATATACAGGTACTGTAGTATCTCAAGCCTTGTAGCTGTATGAGGGCCTGCAAGGGGGGGTCCCGACAACACTCTACGCTGAATTCGGAAACCTCTCGATTACGCTTTACGATAAATTCCAAGTGGCTACAACGCATTACGTAGAATTAAAACGGCGAATACGCTCTACGCAAAATGCGAAGAGCGGTCCGTCTACGCTCTACGTAGAATTAAAAAGGCCGATTACGCTCTACGAAAAAGAGCATGCGGGCCCCCCTGTATATCACCCTAATTTTGTGGACTGGTTTTACCATGGACCAGAGTGAGTGCAGAATACATGTATATACAGGTAAACATCAGAATAAACCTAATGTGCACTAATGTGCGTATGCAGGTGGCATTTTGAGCCCTATCATTACATACAGTTACTGTACATCTAGTACCACCTTCTTCACCTTCTAGTCTTGATAGATGCTTCCTGGCTCAGTCTCAAGGCTAAACAACTCTCTTAAGAAACCCAAGTGTGCCCTGTGTCTTGCACTAACCCCTTACATAAGCAGTAGTGATAAGAGTGTTACAAAGTCTTGTATATAGGTTAATTGCAAGTATGTAACATGAAAAAGACAAACAAATTGAAATGAAGAAGAGAATAACACATGACTACACTAGTACTTAGTCTAGTCTAAATGATGGCTTTAAATTTTTTTTTCTGAAACAGTAGAAGATGAAATAGTACCCTACTTTTTTTGTAATGTGTGAGTTTTGGGATGTTTAAAGGAGTTTTCTTTTTGTCTGTGAACATGGAAATATTATGATGGAAACTGGTAGCTTCTGTAAATCGCAACCCTCTTTTGTGATTGTAGAAGGAACAGTTTGAAATGAAATTTTTTTCATCTACAAAATATTTGACGTACAGTATTTGCAAGTTCTGTAGTCATCAGCAATAATATGTCCTATTTCTTACGACATAGCCTGTCATTAAATGTTTAAAGCTAGCTGTATGCCCGAGGCACTAAATGTTATAACAACCTATTTCCCTGTGCATTAGGATCCTCAAGATGGAAGTCGAAATCACTCATCATCCCATCTATTCAGGTTATATCTGCAGCTTAACTTGACGTATTGTTCGCCCTCCGCATTTTTCAGCCTTTAGTGCTGACGATCCACCATAGAATGACCATGATTATACTTCATTGTCAACATAATATCCTAACAAAGTGGTCCATGGATATCAGAGATAGACAAATATTGCCAAGTATTGCCATGAAAGAAAATTGCTCAATACACTTCGCTACAACAAAACACATCGATGCATCATTGTCAGCAATTTCTTGATGTTACCACTTAGTCAAGAAGTTTTTCTTGGAGCTCTAAGACCACTTTTCAAGACACAGATCTTAAAAGATACTGCATTGGATCAATCTTAATTTACGAGAACACTTCTAGATGTTTGTAATTTAAACGACTGGTATAAATTGGGTGCCCATATGGCATATGAAGTTATGTTTTGTTTAAGTTTTCAAGGATGCCATCGGTCAAAGTAATGCTCAATGATTTATTCAAACAATGAATTTTCAACTATTTAATGCATTGATAAATGGAGTGACTGTAACAGCTATATTTAGGATGACAAGGATCTTTCTTCAACTGTTAGTGCCAAAATATAAGCATTATGATTCATATCCTGAATGGGACAGAGTAATCTTTTCTATTTTTTTTTCAAATCAGAAAAAAAGATGTAGCAAATAACAAAAACAAACTTGATATAATTGATACCATTATTTTGGCTTTAGCTACATAGATTTATTTCATCGGTTGTCAGACATTCTGATGTAAAAATTTAGCAAACAACCAATTTGACAACAGGAGTCATCCTGTCTGCATAAACAATTCATTCTGTGAAACACCATGTTGCGGACTTTAAACTTATAACTGTGAATAGGTGCCAGTCCTGCATTTTTTGAGGTACCATCTGGTAACCTTTACAAATATAAAAGAAAATTTATATGGCCTAAACTAGAACGATTTTACACACATTTCATATTTTACACACATTTCATATTTTCATGTGGAGTTATTTTTCTTCAACTCTGAGAACCAAGTTATCAAATTAGTATGGCCTCTCACAACTCTATAAAATTCTCCTGTTCCCAAACATAAAGCCTCGCCTTTAGGCTGGCCAAACTCTCCATCCCTCCAGGCTTTCATCTTTCCCCAAAATTGATTTTCCCCAAAATGTCTCCGCCAAGCATTAAATCTCGCCGGCCCGCGTAAAAGCCCCCATTGGCTGCGGAGTCTGTACGCGGGTTCAGCAGTTCAAAAGGGTACGCAGTCCCCTCCATCCGTAAGTCGCTCCATCAAGCCATTTTAGGCCAGACGCTTGGATTGCTGAGGGGGATAAAACCAGCTTTGTACCCTGTATTGGAAAATAGACTAATGGAGGGAGATACGATCGGTTAGCCTCCGGCTCTTCTCCAGACTTAAAACACGTCTCCCCTGAAAAACGGTTTAAAAGAGAGAAATGTTGGGAACTGATACCACGTTGATCAATGCTTGGCCACTGTAAGTTTGTGTATTTTTGCAGGGGGCTTGATTTTGCAGTAGAAGGGGAAAGGACAGTTTTGCCGTTCAATGCAATTTCAGGGCTGTAAAACAACCAAAAAAATATTCTGGATGAGGAAATCTGTTTGATATTGATATTTACTGCCATTTTTGTCATCATTTCATACTTGTAGCATTTGAAATAGCCTAAAAACAAGCTATAAGTCCCTTTATTTTTTGGTACCACCAAAAAATAGCTAGAACCAGCCTATGATACAAAAATATAAACAAGCAACTATTTTCCATCAATGATATCATATTTTTGCCTCACAGACATCAGTATACTGTGGGATAGGGTTGATTTAAGTTACTACTGTAACATTAAAATATAACCAGAAAATTGACTTTTGAAAATGCAATTTTGCTTCCCTGAAATTGCATTGGATGCCTTTTACATGTAGTTTGCGGTTTAACAAATTCTGTGGCTTAGTAGTAATATTGGAGACATTTTTGTGGTGTCATGCATTTACATTTTGAAATTGAAACAACTGCAAACATGTCAAGATTTACAGTAGGAGCAGTTCGTGGGGAGGGTTTAAGCCGACAGCAATTTAAGCGAGCGATTCAACCTAGTTTCCCGAGCGTTGGACCATTCATTTTCAGTCTGGTGTCGGGTATGTACGGTCTGGGATGGGCTAGGGTCAACCGAGGGACAGAGAGAGCCATTACTGCATTTGTAGGGAAGAAAAATAAAAATAGTTCACTTTTATTCCTTCTGTATCTATATTCCTTCCTTTGAAAAAATGGAAGCATCAGTAATACCTAAAATTGCAAGCTTAGGAGACTTAGAAGTGTTGAGCACATTGTTTAAAGAGCTTACTCTTTTCGATAAGAGCAGTGGAATCTGAAATGTGCTCGAGGTGTGGCTCTCTTCAAATACGGGACCTCCGGTGTTACATGCACACATCCTTCCCTAATTGAGGCTAGCTAGGTAGTACTACTCATTTTCACTTGAGTGAGGAAATAGGTGTAAAGTGCCTTTTCCACTTAGGACATAACAGTGGGGCTTGGCAGGGATTCAAACCCAGGACCTTGAGATTCTGAGTCAACAACCCTAACCACAAGACCACCTACATGTCTTTTAGTACAATAGAATCTACAAATTTACGAAGGCTAGAATATCAGAATTTCAGGAAAGAATACAAATATTAAGGAATAAAAGAAACAGCAAAAATATATTTGTATTCATCTATAATTTAGTTAGGGTGACCCTTCAGTGTACTGTATAGTACTAGTTTGCAGTGAGTCCATGGAAAAAGAAGGATGGCAAAATTGCACGTTGGATCCCCATTTCAGTACCAAGGACAGACCATGCCTTCATGTGGCTTTTAAAATAATGGTGTTCACTGACACCTAAAAATAATAATGACACCTTCACGAAAATAATGTTCATAAGATGATTAATCTGCCTCTCACTTACTGACCTGGAACTAAGGATTATGACTTTAAATTATGATTATTTTTTCTGATTATTCAGTTCCTAATGTTACAATTTATGATTCATTCTAAGTTTGCATTCATTTGGTTATGTCCTGTTGTGCCCCCTTTAAATCCAGCTTGTTCAAAACTGAAAATTTAAAGAATAGAAAAAATACCAACAAAAAAAATTAGGGATTTTGTGCATACTAGTAGTCCATCATCTGTATAAAAAAGAAGAGTCCATACTCTACTTAAAATTCAAGGAATCAAGTTTTTTCGCCTGATCCTTAAAAACAAGATCCTAGTGAATAAAATAAAAATAATGAAATAATTTGCCTGATGGTTATATAGTAATTGTTGTTTTTATTAAATTTTATCATCTTTCAGGTAAGTATAATCTTTTTAAACCCAAGAACCAACAAATTAAATTTGCATGGAAAAGAAAGTTTTAAATGTACCCAATAGCAAATTCTGTAACAGTGTAGGTCGTATAACTTGTGGAAGTGTGCATCTGCCTGACGTTTCTGTTGTTTCACGATCGTTCGTTTCACAACCTCCGAGTGACCCTGCCCCAGAAACCCTGCCAGGCGTGAAGAACATCACATCAATAACACCACCACTCGCTGACTGTCAGGACATTTTAGTGCCCCGCCCTGCACTCGTTTTTCAGACAGACAGACAGACAGCCTCCATGTATGCATCAGGCCTTATGGATAGTAGGAAAATAATATCTTAGCTTCCACCAGGACTTCCTAAGGAGTTATGGACAGTAGACTTTGGCAAAACTAGTAGCCTCCACCAGTTATAGATAGTACAATTCAGCAAAAAAAGTAGCCTCTACCAGGCCTTGCTAAGGGGTTATGGATAGTAAACTTCGCCAAAAAAAGTAGCCTCCACCAGGCCTTTCTATGGGGCTATGGGTTTTAAATCTATTAAGGTCTACAGTTAATCTTAATGACCATAACTTTTGGGAATGTCCAGTTTGAACTTTTTCCATGATAAAATTTGTTTTCAATTGGTGATAGCTTATCAAATATCGTAAAGATCTATCTACAACTTTTGGACTAACATGTATGCTGTCCACCCACTGACCCAACCACAGACCACAATAACTTACCCACAAACCCACCCTCTAAACCACCCACCCACCCACTAAACCAAACCACAATAATGTACCCACAGACCCACCCACACACAAATAAGTGGGAACATAAACATCACCAGGTCCTGCACTGATGCAGGTGTGCAGAAAAAAAGTCATTTGAGAGAAACGAACTGTCAAAGACAAATTATAGATTCTGAAATATTTAAGAAAACTAGAAAATCCCTGGTTATCAATAAATTATTATTATGTTTCAGGAGGACTAGACAGTGAAAAATCACTCTTGCTCCATGTAAACCGTGTATTATTTCCATGTACATTAGTGATTTATTTTTAACCAACTAACATGAAGATGTAATCCATCATTTTGAAAGTTCAATGACCGCATGATACATGGTACAGACCCACAGTACATGTACAAAGACCAATTTGAATCATTCAGGTTTCATTTATATTTGTTACCTCCATGAAATGTGTCATGGAGGTTATATTTTCAGTTGCGTTTATCTGTCCGTCCGTCCGTCTGTCCGTCCGTCTGTTGGTCAACAAGATAACTCAAGAACGCCTGGATGGATTGGTTTCATACTTGGTGTGTTGGTAGGGTGTGACGAAAACTGGAAATGATTAGATTTTGGTCCCCCTAGTGGCTTCCCTTGGTACTGCAGCGCAACTTCCGGTTTTGATATCTCGCGATCTGGACATGCTAGGGTCATGAAATTTTGATGGAAGGTAGCTCTCGTGCTTGGGAAGAAGTCATATGAGTTTGGGCCCCCTAGCGGCTTGTTCTGGAACTGCAGGGCACTTTCTGGCGAAATGTTTAAAAGCCAATAAGTCCAGACAGGAACAACATATTTTCATTATTTTTGGTGTGTAGGTAGCTGAGAGAGAGATGTACATAATTAAATGCAAATTATGCAAATAAGGACATAATATGCATAATTAATGAGGAAATTCTATAATTACAGTGTTTTACATTATACAACTTACATACATGTAATGTATGTAACCTATGGCAGGCGGAACTTCAACAGATACTAATTATGCAAATGATGACCTAATTTGCATAATTAATGCGAAAAGTCCAGACAGGAACAACATATTTTCATTATTTTTGGTGTGTAGGTAGCTGAGAGAGAGATGTACATAATTAAATGCAAATTATGCAAATGAGGACTTAATTTGCATAATTAATGAGGAAATTCTATAATTACAGTGTTTTACATTATACTACTTACATACATGTAATGTATGTAACCTATGGCAGGCGGAACTTCAACAGATACTAATTATGCAAATGATGACCTAATTTGCATAATTAATGCGAAAAGTCCAGACAGGAACAACATATTTTCATTATTTTTGGTGTGTAGGTAGCTGAGAGAGAGATGTACATAATTAAATGCAAATTATGCAAATGAGGACTTAATTTGCATAATTAATGAGGAAATTCTATAATTACAGTGTTTTACATTATACTACTTACATACATGTAATGTATGTAACCTATGGCAGGTGGAACTTCAACATATACTAATTATGCAAATGATGACCTAATTTGCATAATTAATGCGAAAATTCTATGATTTCGTAATGGTGAATGATGAGAATGTCATACTTGGGACATCTGTAAGTTAATCAAAAGTTAACATACATCACGATTCATATATCATGTTAATGCAGAGGTCATTTGCACAATTAAAGAAGAAATTAACATTTACATATCAAGATCATATTTCATGGAGGTATGAGGTCTCGGAATTCTAGTTTTTTTATTAAAATATACATTTTCATCTTTGTTGTTTCCTTTTCCTTACTCAAACACATTTTATATAATATACACAAGTATGACCAGCCTCTCAATCTCAAACAACTTGCTATATAATCTAATCCAACATCACAGAGTGTCTGCTACAGCACCAGTTACCAGTCATTTGGAAAAACTTTTCCTTCTGGAAAGGTAAACATTACGAAGATCTACATAATTATGCTATAAAATATAATACTAATCTACAATAACTTTTTCCGTCACAAGACAGCTGAATTCCGTTGTAAACCTATCATACCAAGCCTGGGTACCATCCAGATTTTTGCTCCGCAGCGCTCCGAAAAGTCACTTTTTAGCATTGCGGAGCGAAAATCCGGATGATACCCAGGCTATATCATTGCCAAGAATGTGACTGACATGAACCAAAAACCATAACAAGATGAGAGCCTCCCAGCTACTGTAAAGGCCATAAGGCCACACCAATTTAATTTCTTGGTTAACGGATTCGCCGCTTCATTTTTTTCTGATTTGCAAATAAAAATAAAAATTCAGAATCAACTGCAAAATGCTCATATTTTGCCCTGAACAGTTGAAAACAGTCCTTTTCATACTTCTTGTTAAAGTCATTCCATCTTTCAATGCAGTGGTATCATTAAAAGTTCAAAATTGTCAAAATTTTGAACCAGCCTGGTGTGTTGACTTCATGGCTCCTAACGTACAATTTTGGGTCATAATAGGATGTCTAGGCCTGTTTTTATTTTAATTTTTTTTTCGCCCGCCCGCTCCATTATTTTTGTAGAAAAGTCCGTTAACCAAGAAATTAAATTGGTGTGGCCTAACAAAATCAATTCTGTGGCAGGAAATTTGTCCTGGTTGATCCCTTGATGCTCTGTAACCTTTACAAGTAGGTCAGGACACAAATAGCCACCGGTCCTGCCCTTTTTACCTCCCAAATGGGCATTACAATATCCTCCATGTTGTCAGATAAGGCTGCGGAGGTCACCACTGGACAAATTTAGAAATTGTGTTGTTGTGTGGTGTGTTCGACTCAGAACCAGGGGTCCCGGGTTCGAATCCTGCAATGTCATCGTTCTTGTGTCCTTGGGAAAGGTACTTTACACAACTGTCCTCGCTCAGCTCAGTCGAAAACGAGTGCCTAGCTTCAGATAGAGACGTCCCTCGGATACATGTAGGACGTTAAATGGAGGTCCCGTGTTTAGGGAGAGCCACACCCCACGCATGTTAAAGAACCCACCATACTTATCGAATAGAGCAGGGGTTCTATTTTGGTTGAATAATTCTGTATTAGAAATACCTTTCCAATTTTACATGCACTACCCTATACATGTACATGCGTATTGTGTTTTGAGCCATGCCAGTATTCACTACAATTCTGGCTTCCAGCCATAAAAATCATCCCAAAACCCACGACCAAAGCTCTTAGTCTTACCGCAAACACTAATAATATGCCATAACCCACCCTGGAGCAGCAACCACTTAATTATAGCCAGAGTTATGACATTTCTGGGGAGATTTGCGTAATCTTGGCAGAGTTCCCAGAAAACATTGTACGGAAGGCTTTTGAAATTCAGATACTGAACGCAGTGCTTTCGTAAGTATGATGATAACACAATGTATGTTGTGGTAATCATAACATTGAGTGCTATGGGCAAGTATCCAGAACATAATACAATGTCACCGGAAGTTATGCTTCTGGCAGTGATCCTGTGAACAAATGTATATAACGTTACAAATGTTCACTGTAAGGATAAATATCCTGTATTATGGTTTCCACACAGTCATGTAACTGTATCAGACAAGTACACAATGTATAATTGTACTTATTTTTTCACCATACTAAAATGAGCTACAAACACAAACTTTTGCAAAGTTTCACTTTCTTCATCTGCCTTAGTTTAAGTTGTTTTGTGTCTCTTCATGACAAGACAATTTTCTCCAAGACACAGCATGTGACTAGAGTATGGAGAACACCTTGAAATCAACTTAACCTTGAAATCTTTCAGAAGTGTAGTTTTAGTATTCAGGTGACATATGGTGGTGCCATAAGCGTTTTCAAAACCCTTGAAAGTGTCGAAAACAATACAAAGAACCTATCAACTTAACTTCTCAACAGAGTGCAATTGCTTACAAATTGTGTTACTTAAATCCCCTAACAGCATGCAGGCCAGTATTAGTATCAATATCGGCCCTCCTGCACCAATTAACGCAACTCTTGAAGAATCGTTTGCCAAAATCTCAAGGTGAATAGCACACAGGTGGCCTTTTAAAAGTTGGGAAGTAGTTTTAATGTATCCTTTGGGATGTATGTGAGACAGAGAAGGCAGGTGCACTTTTGTAAGGTTACCATAGTACAAGTTCAACGAGCTATATACTTGAACATGAATCTTCCCTACTTCAAAAACTTGCATGTTCTCCATTCAATAAACCAACCATATGTGCTCCTTTCATCACTTATTGTAGTGGTCTCTTCTTTTCTTGTGTTAACACAAACTCTACTCTTTGAACTTACAGAATGAATCGGTTAATATATATGTCCAAAAGTGAAGCTGGCAGAAGGTGCATTTTATACCTATTCTTTGAAGTTTTAAAGGAAAAATGTGCAATTTATGATCCCGTATGAACTTGTCAATGTAGGTGAGGATGTCAGAACACATGTTAGTGAACAGTTACTGTTTCGACTAAGTCGACAGAAGGCACATCAATTTTTATGCCAATTCTTTGGAGTTAAGAAAAAAGGAATTTTTAAATTTAAGAGTGTGACTTGAACTTGCCCTTGTATGTGGGAAAGAGTTACTGTGTCGAAGTGTCCAAAAGTCGACAGTTGGCACATTTTTTAACTTTGAAGTTACATGTACATGTTAGCGAAGCAGTTCAAACAAGTGGTGACATCAACAGAAGGCAAGTTTGACAGCAGTTCATTTGATTTAAAGAAAAAGCAGGTAATTTACGAGTCCTGTATGAAGTTGCAAATTGTCCGTGTTGGTTCACATGAGTTAATATGGCCAAATATTGAGACTGCACATAGATCAATCGTCGGTAATACTAGATATTATATATTTTTCAAATGTCGGACAAATCGACAGAAGGCCCATTTTACAACTACTCTGAGGAGTTTAAAAGAAAAGCAGGGAATTTATGAGTCCTGCATAGATTTGGGTATCAGTCACTACGTCCAAATGTAGATGGACAAAACAGAAGAGTGTTATACAATTTCCACAAGTCCACAGAAGGCACATTTTCATGACCAAGTTACATCGAAAAACGATGGATAAAAGGTACGGACAAGTTGACAGAAGGTCCATTTTAGTGGAGTTCAAAACAAAAGCTGCAATTTATGTGTCCTGCATGAACTTGGGGATGAATTGACTGCAGATATAACAGGCAGACATGGGTGACATATTGTCCAAATGCCGGACAAGTCGACAGAAGGCGTTTTTACAACTGTTCTTTGCGGAAAAGCTGGCGGTTTATGCCTGGATGCAGAGTGAATCGGTTATATATATCCAAACGAACCGCACAAACTTGGAGATGAGTTACTACGTTCTAACGACAACACTGCAGATGGGGCCAGCATACGTGGGTGATAAACTTCTCACAACGTCCGAGCTAGACAAAAGGACAGGACCCCACGTCTCCGTGTGAAGCACCTTCCAAAAGCGCACCCTGCTGTCGCTCTTACATGCCCAATCCTGACCGTGGCCGTTGTCTGGGAGCGAGGGAGTCTGGGGGTCGTGGGTTCGAAGCCCGGTGGTGGCCCCTCTATTGTCCCAGGCCCACGTCAGGCCAGGAGGAGACAAGTTTGAGGAGTGGGGTTAGGTACACTCCCGGGTTAATGCCTTTGAGCAGCTGAGTTTTTATTTGTCTTTGCTGCGCACTCTGTGCAGTCAAGGCTCGGGGTTCATCGGAAGGTCAGGGTTGAACAGAAGGTTACCCCGAGCCGGGCTGATTAAATCTCGCTCTCCCCAAATCATCAGCCTTCTTCGTGGCAAATAACCTGTGAACCAGGCCTTCCTATAATATGTCATCATCATCAACTGAAAGTCAATTGCTTCAAATGTTGAGCTGTTGCATGGTTGCGACTACATGGTTCCAACTGAAACTGTTCCGAGTTTCCCTACTGGCCTCTTATCTTCGCATGCCCGTAGCCAGGGAGTGTTCGGGGGATTTGAAAGATTTTTTAAAAAGACAGACTGTCCTGGTACCATTATTGTGGAGGCCATTTTATAATGGATATCATTATACATTGTACATGTACTCAATCTTTCTCGTTCTTCCAGTAAAATACTGTCTGATACAGTTATGTGAGTGTTTCTGATTTTCGTTGAAATTCTCTCAGAAGTGTGAGGACAAGCCACTTCAGAAGGTTCAATTTTTACACCGCTTGCTGGTCCCTCAGAAAATTTTTGAAAAATGTTTCCTGAGTTACAAATGTAGATGTCTATGTCCATAAACTCTGCTGGAAGTGTGCTTTCTTGTAATTTCCTTTTCCAAAGTAACTTCCATACTGTTAATGTCAACAAACTCTGTGGGATGGGGCATCATTTACTGGATTTTGTGCCATAAAGACTAACCTTGAGACATCAATTCTCATCTACCCACACCTCCTAATCCCACTTTTACACCACAGGAGAGTTGATAAAGTCAGTAGGACGTCTAACTCAGGCTGAGCCTGTCGGTTTTTTATAGCCGACGTGGGATAGCTTTATGTAGACACCAGGGTGGGGTAAAGTGCCTCCCCACATGCATGGCCACGTGTCAACAAAACGAGCTGCCGCTATTAGTGTAATTCTCCTCATCTCTCTAGGTACCACAGCTAATACAGATACATGTACATCATATACATTACATGTAGCAGGGCTGGAAATACTAGTTGCGTATACAGGTAATAGTGCAGGTAAATTTTTTTGCTTGCTGGCATTTTAAGTCTGGTAACTAGGCATTTCAGTGCTTAAAATACCACCTGGTTTTGGTAAAATTGGAGCTGTGCAGGAATTTCGGATGTCCACCTGTACCTACCCTGCACTGTCCCATGGTAAAAACTAGCCTTGCACGAAAAAAAAGCATGTTTTTGTGCATTGCAAAAAAAATTAGCAGTGTATGCGTATACGTACGTTATAAGTTACCAACAGAAAAAAATATTTTGAGCCGTGCAGATAAATATCAACATTAGGAACTGTGGAGTTTGCCTTTAAACCAAATTAGCCTTGGCCTTTTCTATTATATGTACCGGTAACAGTCCCCGCACTTTTGCTGCAGACTGCGGACTGGCTACTTGACATTCAACTTGTGTCTCTGTCGTCACGACAACGGGTTCACCGACAGGGTAAAGGTCGAACGGAGGGTGTTCCAGAAAATTTCCTGTTGACCGTGGCTGAATAGGGTAGTGTCCCTTCATTTTCTCCTTGTGTGATTGAAATTCAATAACTGCCCATGCCAGCCCACTATATATGGGGGAAGTCTGTAGGGTTCACGTGGAGGTAAAGGGGTGAGAGGGAGGTGACTATCATCACGACTCGCTTTTCTCCATTATCTTTGTCTGACTAGATTACCGTTCAGCCTAATTTGCTCGTAAAGCTGTTATCTCGCAATCTGTTATTCCTCGTATTTGTCAAAGTCGGTGCTCGGTCACATTTATGTACACGTAGGCGTTTCTGTGCAATTATGGGTTCGCACAATGTCGGACATGCTTTTTACACAAGCCAGGAAGTTTCCAGGAACTAGAATGGAAATTCCTAGTTGAATTTAAAATTTCCTCGGGATAAGAAGAAATTTTCTAATTATGATTGCAATGATCATTTTTTTCCAGGAATTAACAAGTTTTCCCGGAATTCAAAATTTTCCTGGAATTTTTAAACAAGTTTTCCAGACATTCTGTTTTCCATGAATCATGACATTTTCCAGGAATTATATTTGAAAAATAATTTTTCCATGATTAACAAGTTTTCCCGGAATTTTTTAAAACAAGTTTTCCAGGTTTTACCAAATTTTCCTTAAGTTTTTCCGGAATTATGAATTACCGCTCAACCTAATTAGCTCATAAAGCTGTTATCTCACAATCTATAATTACAGTACCATTCCTCACATTTGTCAAAGCCAGAGCTCAGTCACATTTCTGCCCGTGTCAGTATTTCCACACTGCCACCTCCGCAAAAAAACAGCTGCTCTAGTGCTCTATTATCATACAAATGACGTATTGACAGAGAGAACAGGAAAAAAATGATCTGTTTGTACGTTTCATTGATTTTGGAGGGAGGGGCGCAGAGCATTGATTTTACACAACTGGAACAAAGTTCAACTGGAGGTAACGTAGTCGACTCTTAACGATGACAGATTTCCAGAAGGGTTCTAAAGAGTCTGCCAGAAAGTATTGTATACCGCCCTCCATGCATGCTGCCATCTTTCAACATTTCACACAAGCAGAATTTTTCATGGCATTATTAGATACACATTTACTGTTCGCTACACCATTTAACAACGTCAACCACAATGCCTGCAGCAGAATAGCACCGAATCAACCACAGGAATCTTTTCATCACTGGAACAACTTGTGAACAAAAATGGTACCTTTCTATTGCCAAACACTCCTTTAAATCAGTAACTATTCTACTGAAAGAAGCATAACTTACACTTTTTTATAAGAATCTTTAAATCCCTAGACACATTTTGCAAAAAATTATTATTGGCTTTCAATCTTACTTCACAGTCAGTTTAACATGTATATGTAGTTTGAATTATTTTGTTGTGATGTTCCCATTTTCCAAAATTAATTTTCTTTGACTGTTAATCACAATATCAAGCTCAGGTTTCCAATGTTCATCTTAAGAGCAATCCTTAATTCACTACTACATAAAAAAAGACACTTTTAAGCCCAATAAATTTTGTTTCTTTTAACTCGCACACTTGTGTCCTTTATGTATGTATTCACTTGAAGGGGAATTCGGATCTGCACAGTCCTTAAGATTTTACCACATACTAGTAAATCTTTTGCAATGATTTATTTTCTTTCTCTGTATTTCATTTGATCATTTTTCTTTCATCCTGGGTGCATAAAGCCGCCCTGTCCTTTCCTTTGTAAGAGTTTGATCAATAAGAAGAAGTCGGAGTTTGTGAGGAGCGTTATCGCGAAAGCCACGTGTTGGGCAGTGCGTTAGTTCCAGATGGCTAGCCTGCACGGCTCGTTGACAGAATGATATGTTTGCCTTCTGCATTGTTGCCGACCATGTTGTGATTTATTCCCTTATTGTAGCGAGCTGTTCGGGCGGAAGGCGACGCTCTATGCCTGTCAGGACGGACAGTGAATGGGCTTTTTTTGCCGTGTACGTCGGTGATCCATCTTCGGAGACAGGGAGACAGAAATGGGTCGCCTGCGGCTTGTAGGTCCATAACAGGCTCAACTCCACAGTTCCTCTGAATGCCAAGTGACGTTGTCTTTCTCTTATTCGAATTCAATTTATATTGCTACCATTTACTTAGTTTCCCATTAACAAGACTAACTAGAGGAATAAAAAAGCCTCCCTTTTTCCTTTACAAAAGTTGGAATGCTGTATATGAGTCACTAGATTGCTTTGCATAATTTTACATTATCCAAGTCATTTTTTAACTGCAAAACTAAAAAAGGAATACTTAAAATAAAAT
>NW_017803887.1:1447397-1463731 GCF_001625305.1 Branchiostoma belcheri
GTCTTTCTCTTATTCGAATTCAATTTATATTGCTACCATTTACTTAGTTTCCCATTAACAAGACTAACTAGAGGAATAAAAAAGCCTCCCTTTTCCTTTACAAAAGTTGGAATGCTGTATATGAGTCACTAGATTGCTTTGCATAATTTTACATTATCCAAGTCATTTTTAACTGCAAAACTAAAAAGGAATACTTAAAAATAAAAATAAATAAACAACATAAAAAATCTCCCCCATTCCTTTGTAGAAGCCTGAATGCTATAATTATTTTTTTTTCTTTTTTATTCAACAAAATAACTGTAAATAATACAAAAGTACACTGAAAAGCCAAGACGGCTTGTACAAATAGAAAATAACATAAAGAACGGAAAAGCCTCCCATAAAGCCATTACTTTCGAGCTTGACGAAATGAAAATAATCTTAACAATGACATAATAACAATAACAGAAATTATAATGAACACAGAGTTCCCCACTTACCCCGATGCTTCTCCAGCTTTCCCCTCCGAGATGCAATAAGACCTTCTGTCTTTTGAAAGACAGATGTTAATATTTTAAAAGACTGGAAGTTTAAAGTCTTAAAACGTCGGGATCGGAAAATGAAAACCTTACCTAATAATATAATGATATTATTTAAAGGGGATGCATTTGTAGAAATATCCCCAAACATAACTACAAAAGAATTTAATTCTAAATTTGCACGAATTTCTTGTTTTAACCAATTTTGTACGTTATTCCAAAAAGCTATCACATGAGGACATTCCCAGAAGATATGTATGTAAGATTCTTCATCACTATGGCAGAAGGAACAGGTACTGGATTCGATTAAATTCCAAGTTTGTAATACTTTGTTACATGGTAAAAATTTATAAAGTAGACGGTACTGAAAATATCGAGCGTTAGGGTCTATAGTACATTTAGTTAATGTTATAAATACTTCTCGCCATGGTATGGGCCTATCAAAATAATAAAACCATGATAACCTTACTTTATGGGCAATTATAACATCATTTTGTATAAGCCAGAAAGAAATTATACAAAAACTTATTAATTTTAGTATTTTTTAACCACATATAATTTTTTTGTAATGGTAAACATACAAGCTCTTTTAACTGATTACTAGTAAGTAAAGTTTTCCATCTTTTAGGTATTGCAGATATAAGTTGTTGATATCGAAATTGTTCACAACTATTTGGATACAGTTCACAAAATTCAGCATACGACATAAAGTTTCCATCTGTACCTAACAAGTCATTTACAAAAATTATATTTCTATTAAACAAAGCAGTTATAAAAATAGGCTTACTATCAACAGTAATACTGGAGTTATTCCAAACTATTTGTTGTCGTACGTTTGTTGGTGTCGCGGACTCCACGTACTGAAATTTGTACCATGCATCAAGTGCTTCAAAGAGAAAACTCTTAAGATTCAGGGCATGAGCAGAAGATAGCTGCATGAAGGGAAATAGATTCAGACTGAGACGAGGATGAGAAGCGATGGCCATTGAAGTAAACCACTCAGGGTGAAAGAATATCTTGGGTATCCACGAAGCTTTAATAGTTAAATTAAAGGCACGTAAATTAATTAACTTTAAACCACCATTTTCCACCGAATTGTACAATACTTTTCTAGCTACTCTTTCCGGCCCGTCATCCCAAATGAATGAGAAGATCTTCTTCTCGTATATTTTGAAAAATAATTCATTTGGCGAAGGTAAAACTTGAAATAAATTTGTGAACTGGGGAACCACCAGGGAATTAACAGCAGTAATTTTTCCGTATAAGGATAATGATTTGCCTTTCCAAGGGCGCAATAACCTATCTAAACGTTCTAAACGGGGTTCAATATTTACATCAACAAGTGTATCCATGTCAGTAGGAATATGAATTCCTAATACGTCTACACCACCGTCTACCCATTGAAATGGTAGGTGGGTGGGCAAACAAAAATTGGAAAACTTTAAAGGTCCTAAGCGTAAAATTTTACATTTTTCAGGATTTAAATCTAATCCCGATATCTTGGAAAAGCGTTCTAGATCAGATAAAAGTGCATGAAATGAAGCCAAATTTGGCTCGAAGGGGAAATTCGAATCGTCAGCATATTGGGAGACTTTAGTAATTTTTTCATGAACTTTTAACCCACTAATGGAATGATTGGATCTAATTTTGATGGCAAGGACTTCAACTGCTATTATAAAAAGGTATGGGGAAAGAGGACAACCTTGGCGTACACCGCGATTTAACGTGAATGGATTTGAAATATATCCATTATTAATAATTGAACTTGTTGATTTCTCATATAGAACTTTTATCCACGTTTTTAGTTGTGGACCAAAGTTGAAAAAATCCAAACACTTAAACATAAAATCCCATCTGTGCTATAATTATTAGTGAAATCTGTGCTATCAATGCTATAATTATTAGTGTTATAATTATAACTACTAGTATTCTAGCCTTCCCCCATCCAATATCTTTATTGCTAATGCCAAAGGTTCTATCGTTTACATCTACCTTTAAATTAATTACCAGGAATTTCCCCACTATAGGATTAACTGCAAAAAGGGGACAATATAAAGTGTACAACGTAGCTGCTGCAATGTATCAAACACTAGAGAGTGCGGTGAGCATTATCCATCATTTTTTTATCTAGGCAGACCTCTGGGGGTGCTTCAACAACGGCTACAGCAGACAGTAATGTAGGGGAATTCAATCTTCTTCTGGGAGAACATTATCATAAATTAGCATGTATCTGGTTTACCGTCTGCCTCCCAGTGTCTTTTTAAGAGAAAAATATGTATATCATACACTGGTTAGCAATGTTGTTCATGTGGTATAATTTAGGGAAAGTTAAAATTAATGTAGTTATTAATATCAGCGTCACTGATGAAAAGTAGTGGATGCGACCGTTTACAAAATCATATCCAGTTGCTTTAGTGACTATTTTTGGCATAGATAATCATCAATATGGTTAGTTGGAGTTTTTACTATTTAAAATTTATTTTTTAGGAGAATCGATTTTCATGCAACGTGACAGCAGTACTGTAGTATTATACAATGTAGATCTACAATTTTATAATAACCCAGCGGTTTGCCAACAGTACATGAATGTTTGCAAGAAATATAATGGATCTCCAACAGATTTTATGAAGACCCAAATCTACATGTACATGGAACTACTGCTACAGTAGGGGGCTTACAATTGATGGCTTCAAACATGCCTAGTGTCAGATAGACAAGGATAGGTGTGACATACTGTTACAATAAAAACAGCCACAACATATATCTCTTAACCTGTTATACTGTAAGCTGATAATTTACTTTCTCTGTGGTTTTATTTGTTTTCAATGCAATTAGCCCTTGCATGGGTTTGTAATAAATATTTGATATTGTTAGTTTTGCACTAAAGCTATCATTATTGTTGTAATAACTCATTTGATAGTATAATAATCATAATGAATAAATTGAACAATTACACTGTTGAGCCTTTATGGGAAGTGACTTGATACATGCACTAATTTCCTGTGCTAGATTGACTTAGAGATTTATTTCAAAGCATCACACTGTGTGCATGCGAGACCAAATCATCCATACATACAGATATTTAGTTGTTTTAAAATATAGGATAGATTAGCCTTGCAGTATTGTTATTTCATAGTTGTTGCCATACATTTTACCCATGTACGACTGTCCAACAATAAAGTCAAATGCATTTATTCCTGTATGCTAGTCAGTGTCCGCCTTTCCATCATTTGATGGGATTTTGTAGCTCATGTCATGATGGATAAAAATTTTGCAAATAAGTGTGTAAAGATACCGGTATATATGCATGGAAAGAGATGTCAATAACTTATTCTACTAGCAAAATTAGCCTCTCAAAATGCAAGAATATTGCGTTTTACTTAGAGAGGGACTTTTTTTCTCTATTTCTTGTAAATTTGAGGTTCGGTATTTACATATGAGAGAAGCCTTAAAGAGTGTGTGTGTGTGTGTGTGTGTGTGTGTGTGTGTGTGTGTGTGTGTTGATTCTACCAACAAAATTTGCCCCTCAAAATGAAATATTGTGTTTAAGAGTGCTAAAATACAACAGAAAATGATTTCCCAGCTCATTGCTATCCCAACCTTCCCCATGACTAATGACACAGACTGTACAGCCGCCATGCCTGTAGATGTACATGGGTGTGTTGATGGATACAAATCTGCCCAGTCCTGGTCTGTACTACAGCAGGTCACAGTACTTTGTGGGGAGATGAGAAATGCCCTTATGAACCAGGAATCAATCTTGCCGGGGGTGAACGGGAGGCCAGTGCACTCATTAGTCTACCTGTGCACATCTACGGCTGTGCTATTGGGGTAAATCACGGAGAGTCACGGCTTGTAACGTCATTAGACGGGCCAAATGGCTTTTGAAACTAACCAGTTCCCAACCTACGTAACAAGTGGAATTGAACCATACATTATAACCAGTAATATGATACATTTTCAAGGAAAAGTAATGGATTTTCCTGGAATTATCATGTTTTCCAGGAATCAAGACGAATCCTCCAGCATATAACCAAGATACAATCATTTATGATAAATGCTCAGAGCTACATGTATTTACTTTGGTATCGCTCCCTGAATAGAATCTAATACATTTTGTCCTCGGGGTAAATTCAATCCAATTTCTTTTGGGAGACAGATGTACTGTAAAGATAGGTACATGCTAAAAGAGGGTTTTTAAAAATCTTAGAAACAGTAGTGGAAACCATAGTAAGCCCCACATTCTGATATATATATATGCATTATGACTTTGTACAGGGTTGATTCATATCACGACTGGTACAATGTATATGTGGCTTTGTTCTTCATAAAGAAAAATGAAGCAAGAAATCTGAGAATCAAGAAATTACATTGGTGTAGCCTAAAGACAACATTTCTTCATCAATCCTTGGAGAAATAAGTTGTATGTCTCTTGAGGAGAAGGGTTTTGAAAAATTAAAAAGAAAATGGAAGGAAAGGCGAAAGTTGTGCAAGGAATAGGGAAAATGATAGCATAGAAACTTATATATCAGCAGCTCCCCCTATTAAATGAAATGAGTAATGTCCAAATTCTATTGTAGTTATAAGTTAGTCCTAAAATGACCAAAGGATTAGAGAATATAACATTAACAGTCACAATTTATCCAAGAATGGTTGAAAATTCATCACAAGACCTCCCTTTCTTCTATTTCATTTTTTATTTAATGTTTCAGACCAGGTCTCAAAGCCAATCCACGACAATGCATGTTCTTTTACTGAATGGGATAAAAGAGCCCCCTAGTAGCGATGATAGGTATTGCAGAGTTGACGACTTTCCCTTGTAAATCATCTCTGCTACAGTAAATAAAAAGCAAATCTTGCAAATCACACAAATTCTTAGGATGATAAACAAATAGCTGGCAATAAGTCAGAAATAACGGTCTGGTAACTTTTGTTACTAGTAACTTTTTGGAGAAAAGTTACTAGAACTGGTTGACGTTTGTACGTTTGCAAGCGTACGTGAATAAAGAGAACCATGGGTACATCTCATGGTCGTAACAAAAAAAAAACAAGTCTAGTAAAGCAGGGCATAGGTGAGAAGAACCATTGTGGTCTTTCTACATGTGACTCCAAGAAACAAACAAACAAACAAACAAACAAACAAACGGCAGTAGTGAGCATGGTGGTTAGAAAATGTGAGCGGAGAAAAGTCTAAAGAACTACCTTCGAAAATGTCCTCGACGGATTGCTCTCCTTGATAGCAGACCGGGGAGGGAGGAGAGGGTTAGCGCCCCGCAACAGCGCACAGAGAGACAGACAGACAGACAGACAGTGAGCTGTTAGCCAGAGAAATAGACCAGACAGAAAAGCTGGAACAGGGTTTGCACAACACCGAACATTCCTGGAATTTTGTGGGAAGGTAAAATAAAGGAGAGAATTTTCCGGGAAAATGGTTACATTTTCCAGGAATTACAGTTTTTGGATAAATTTTCCAGGAATTATCAGATAAATTTTCCAGGAATTGTCAGATAAATTTTCCAGGAATTGTCAGATAAATTTTCCAGGAATTAGAGGAATTTTCCAGGAATTATCCACTTTTCCAAGAATCACTATCAATGTTTTCCAGGAATTACATGTAGGATGAATTTGATTTTCCTGGAATTAGGATTATTGATAATGGTATAAGAATATGGAGGAGTTATAAAATACTTTCTAAATCTCGAGATACTTTCAGCAATGGATATTCCAGAAATACAGAAGGAAAGCGCTATATGTATGTAAATGGTGTTTTTCTGAACAGACTTTCCTAGAACATTTTTTCCAGTCCAATTCCAGGATGTTCCACAATGTGTGCAAACCCATGGAGAAATCCACAGGATAGTCCACTACTGAGGGGTTAATGCTTGACATGCATGGAAAAAGAAACAAGAAAGTCTAAATATATGATTCTGTCTTTATCGAGCAGACCGTGCAAGGAGAGAGGGGGGAGGGGGGCACAATACTTGTCACCAACATCTTCCAGAAAACTTCAAGACACTGAAGACAGGGGGTTCTTCTACATGCTTTATAGTTAACCAGCAAACCATGCATTGAGTCATTGATACATCCATACCCATGGGAGGTTGGAGAAAACGTAAAAAACGACAGGACCAAGGCGGTTCTTGTACTCATGGGGGGATACTGGGAGGAGTGAATATACACTTGTGGTTGGTACCTGGCACGGTGAATTCACCACTTTTATTATCGTGGTCGCCTTGTACAGCGAAGGGACCACACAGGGAAGACGCCAGCCAATAGCGTGGTAAAGAAGTGCGTTAAAAAAAAACAGTGGAACATGTCATGGACTGACGCAGCATAGGGCTGACCCCTGCACTCTGACCTCTGAACCATGCACGCACGCATCTTGCACTCTGACCCCCGCGTACAGAACGGCACACATGTTCACAGACATTCATCGAACATTGCTGTACATGTACAAATGTATGTATGCAAGATGTATGCCAAAACTGATGACTCACAAACCAAGAAACAGGCATGCCAAGTGACACAGCAAAAGACTCAATAACACAAAGTGCCTTGTGTGATCGTATGTTCCTCCCTATCCACAGCACCAACAATCTTAACAACGCCAAATAAAATCCACTACATTACAAATGGTACGACCCAATTATAACTACCACAAATGTACACTTGGGTGATTCCACTTGAATTAGAGGTAAGTCACGATGGTTGGTGCTGATAGGAGGATATGATATATATATAATGCTGGGTGGTCGCCATGCATAGCCATTCTATAGCACTTTAAGAGCGCTCAGCCTTTTTACCAGCTTCCAACACAAGGCCATGCTGATCACAGTATGTGTACGGTGCCCAAAACATGGCAGTGGTTCGAAGTGGTAAAAAGGTGGTGTTTACATACGGGGCTCGTGTTCTGTAGCTACTGCACGACTGTAAAACTGACAACATGCTTGGAAAGGAGAGAAAGAGAGAGAGACAAAGGAAAAGAGAAAGAGAGAGAAACCCATCGTCAGAGGAAATTTCAACGGATTGGATAATTATGATAAAAAAGTGGATTTAGGAAGCAACGTATGCTCAGCTGTGAGAAATGAGAGCTTACTAAACCAAGCAGGAAGAAAAACTTATACTTACAAATTCACAAGTACACCGTTTTGGAAAGAAGTCCATAGAGGGACTAGTAGGGGAGGGTCTAAAACTACTTTGCTTACGGGTAGGTTCTTCACCTTACAAAGTGTGTGTACATGTGTGTTGGGGATGGGCTACATTTGTACTGTGATGTCTTAGTTATTGGAATATGAAAAATATTATGAAAGACCAGATAAAATGCTATTCTACTGATCTACAAGACAGTCTATAATGATCTAGTAATGTTTTTTTTTTCGAACAGGGCTCCCACTTCATTTCACTATCAATATTAGATATTAGTAATAAGGAATTTTTGACAACAAGACTAGACAAACTATAAGCTGAAGACTTGGAATAAATTGATAAGGAAGAAGGTAACTTTTCATTTTATGGCTCTTTGGTAGCAAACACAGTATTTACAATTTGAAATAAATTGTAATTTCGTTCGACTACATTTTAGTTTTAAACATCCATGTTCACTTTATTATAAAAGTGTATAATGTTCTGTGTATACTGCAGTTGCTTGCTAAATAGCAAATATTGTTATCTGTTCAAAGTTTTTTGGCTGGGAGAGCAACTAGCATGGTACATGTGTGTATTTTTACACATGTTTTGTCGTGATGTATAGCTAATCCAAATATACGATATAAAAAAATCAAATCTGTTGTGGGAACCCTGTTAGGTGGGGAAAGTACAGGAATTTGTATGAAAATCAGGGATTTTTCAAGTACTCTGTTAGTCTACCCTACTCTAAGAAAAACAGCATGCAGACCATGTAAAACTCCCGGACAGTCTAGCAGCACCACCCAGCATCATACGATGGAACTGCAGCACAGATGGTTAACAGTGGAACAGACAGACACAGGTGTAAAGGCTAGCCTACCCTGGAAGAGATAGTCCTCCGTGTGCTGGTCGGGGTTCTCTGTGTTGCCTACGATGTCGAAGGGAGACCTCCCCGCAAGCATCTCAAACAGGAGTACACCCAGAGCCCACCAGTCAACACTCGAGCCTATGGAAAAATTCAAAAAGTTAAAGCGATATTATGTAAGAGTTTTGCACCAAAATTTAGATAATCAAAACTTTCTCATCTAGATATTTTCAATAATCTTCAACATATTAGGGTCGCTTTTTTGCTTTTCCGGCGACTCAGCGCAGCATGGGAATAAGTTGCGCCAGGCCCGATGTCTTTTTAGGAGGCTCCTAAAAGAATGTAAACAAACAATGGTTTTTGTTCAGGTACATGTATCTTCGGCAGCTTCCAACACATTTTTGTGGTGCAATGATGTTGATCTTTTACTCCCCAAATATCATTATGAACCTAGGTAGGCTTATAGCGCAAGACAATGTGCCAAACAACGATGTCTAAATTAGTGAAAATATTTCATAATATTGCTTTAAGGTCATATGAGAAAGAAGAGCAAGGATATCACACCTCTCTAAGATATTCAGAGTTCCTGTGAATTTCTTCTATAATTATGTATACATTTGCAGAAGGAGAACATACTGTTTATGCTCTGTTTCTTTTTCTTCTTCTCCAAACAAATAAGGTCAATGACCTGGACCTGATGCCTGTCACCATGGTAACTGGTGCTGTAGCAGACACCCTGTGGTGTTGGATTACATTATGTAGCAAATACTAGTAGCAGGACAGAATTGGTCGAAAAAAGCTGCATGGGGAAATTTTCCCCACAGTACAATGAACCTGTATAAACTGCATAACTGTACAGATTTGTGTCTGTCTTCTAGATAAACTGATTGAATTCATTTGAGCTAAACTGATTTTTGAGATGTCTTTACTTTTAACAGAAGTTAATGGGGACTTACAGCACGTTGGCAGAACGTACTGCGCCTAAAAGAACCCTGTATTTTCACAATTTTCGGTGGATTTTTGGTCAACGTTGCATCAGAATGTTGCCTGTTGCAAAGGATATCTTTTCCTACATAACATTTGGAAACTACAGACGGGATGTTAACCTTATATGTGCTAGTATGACCTTATATGAGACGTTCTGCCAAGTGCTATGTACAATACATTACGGGTTTCGCGCAGGTTCAGTGCGTTCTGCCGACGCGCTGGGACTTACCATAGTCCTCCCCCCTGAGTATCTCTGGTGCGATGTAGTTTGGAGTTCCACAGAAGGTGCTGGTGGTGTCACCAGGATGCAGACCCTCCTACACAAACAGAACAAACAAAAATACCAGTAAAAATCACAAGAACTGTACAGTTTTGTACTATAGGGACTATATTTTAGTCCAAACAAACAAAAAAATTCCAGCTTTGCTGGTGACACAAATCAGTCCATCTTTTAAAGAAAAATCTTGGACCTTTAGATAAAAAGTGGTCCAAAAAGTGAACCTTTGAGCCTTGTGAGGGGGTTCGTCCAAACATCCCGAACCCCCCTGGCTCAGGCATGCATATGTTATGCTTTTTTGTATATACCAGAAACAACTAGTCTTACTGCAGTACCACAGACACTTGATAGGGGGTGCAGTGACAAAGCTATACATGTGTTACCTTGCACATGCCGTAGTCGGTGAGCTTGACGTGACCGTCGGAGTCCAACAGGACGTTGTCCAGCTTCAGGTCTCGATAGACGATCCCTCGCTCGTGGAGGAAGTTTAAGGCACAGGAGATCTCAGCTGCATAAAACCTACAAAACAAAAATTTCTCAACTGTTATATCAGTTTTCTTTACAATTTTTAAATCTGATTCAGTGAACCAACAGGGTTTAGTCAGATTCAGGAAACCATTGGCTCAGATTTGTTTCAAAGGCATCAAAATGCAATTTCAAAGCGGCAAAACAGAAAATATTCTGGATAAGAAAATCTGTCTGATATGGACAATGTCATTTACTGCCATTTCCTCTTAACCTCAACTTACTACAATAAAAAATGAACAAACAATTGACTTTAAAAATCTAGTACTGTTTTACTGACTTGAATTTGCTTTGAGTGTGAAAAGCTCTGGGTTCTTTAATAGAAAATTAAAGTTTGCTGAAGACAACTTGTCGAGCAGACTGACAGCAAAATGTTACCTAGCATGGTCTTCTGGTAGTTTCCTCTGCCTCTGCATATGGAACATCAGATCACCTCCGTTCACAAACTCTATCACAAAAAACAGCCTGAAAAAACACAGAAGGTCAATGACCTGGACCAGGTGTCTATCACCGTGGTAACTGGTGCTGTAGTAGACACCCTGTGCTGTTGGACTATATTATGTAGCAAGTGGCACTGAACAGAGGGGCTGGTCACCATATGAATGTGAACATGTTTTTGGTAAGAATAAACAGAGCTGTCAGTTGCTGGGAACTATATTGTACACTACAAACAGACATGACTGTAACGCTTTAAATTTTGCTGAATGTAAATGACGCCACATTATGCACTTTACTTCTTACAGGTAGCCCCTCCCTCCCATACCCTATATAGCTACTAGCTGCCGTATCTTTGATATTGTGTTCAACTATATTCATCACTCTGGAAGATTTTACCAATCTTATTAATGCTATGCTATAGGTATTGGTGCGCCAGACACTTCTATTTTATGTTTATGTTATATTTTATGTCATCTTTATGTTTACATTTGTATTATGTTTTATGAGCAGCAGATTCACATAAGCACAAGTGCTTCCTATCTAATGCTCAAAAATCCATGTGAATAAAATAAAAATAAGTGTAAATGTAACTTTCTAGGTTGTGTTTTTCCTACCTGCTCTCTGTCTGGAAGCACGAGTGAAGTCCCACCAGGAAGGGATGGTTGGACGCCGTCTCAAACACATGCTTCTCTGTCTGCACCCAGTCTATATCCTGTCATAAACATTAATCACGAATTTAGTAGGAAGTTTATTGCAAATAGTTGCCCGAGGGCTAATTGCAGTTACATACAACATAAGAAAGAAAATACAGTGGTACATGTATGTGAGACTATATCTACGTCTAGCATTATACTATATTCTACAACATAGTCATGGTACTAGTTACTGGGTTTGACTTCTTTTTAGGCAATGGAAGACGAATTTACCCACTTCTCCTATAATATGTGGGTTCTTTAATCTTAGTAGTAAAATTGTTTTTTTGTGGTAGGGAATGGTGGGGAAGTAAGGGAGCATTTTGGACACGGTGGTAAATAATTGTTTTCTGATGTCGTCATAAAATGGACAGTTAGAGATGAAATGAATAATTTAGTAAACAAAGTTTGTTCTACAAACATGTGGTATACATGTAATGCATGTATATGATACAGTGCACCAATTTTATGCAATAGATACAGACGATATGAATAGATATGCTTAAGGTTATCCTCAGTTCTACTATGAGAATAAACAAACAAACAAACAAACAAACCTCGTCATCGTTGACCAGTTCTTTCTTGACGACCTTCATGGCGTAGATACCTGGGTTTTCCTCAGTTTGACCATGAGAAAAAACAAACAAACAAACAAACAAACAAACAAACACACAAACCTCGTCATCGTTGACCAGTTCTTTCTTGACGACCTTCATGGCGTAGATACGCTGGGTTTTCCTCAGTTTGACCATGAGAACCTTAGCGTAGCTGCCTCGCCCAATCACACGCAGGAGGTCAAACTCATCCAGCCCGATGTGCTGGTCAGAACCTCCGGACGTTGCCTATTCAAAAAAAATCATCAAGAATTATAAAATGTACAAGAATACAAAAACTCCTAAGGCCACAGCAATTTATTTTCTGGGCCTACTGTGGCATCTTCTTGCAAAAAAAAAAAAGAGGCTAAGATAATAATAGAAGGCTGGGAAAAAACTTTCCCAAATAAATAATACAGAAATAAAGGAAATGATAACATAACATTGTACTGTGTAACAGCAACACAAAGAAGAACCAAACATATTCCACATATCTTTGAACTTAACATGTACAGTTAGTAACATGAACCTTGAAAGCAATTATATACTAGTGCCAGGTACAATGATCTTTCTGGTTAAAATAATTCTTTTTCATGCAAAAAAAACCCTCTATCGATCTACTGACAACCTGAAAAAAACAGTCATGAAGTCTGATAAATGTCTAAATTATATGCAAAGCACTTGGTAGTTATTCACTACACAAGAAACACTGTTGATGGCTGGACACTGGTGTCACATGCATGGCAGCAGCACATCGGCAGAACGTACTGCACCTGCACGAAACCCATAATGTATTGTACATAGCTATAGCATTTCGACAGAATGTCTCATATAAGGTTGTATTCGCTCATATGAGGTTAGCATTTCGACAGTAGTTTCCAAATGTTGTGTCGGAAAGAATATCTTCTGCAACAGGCAAAATTTTGATGCAACGTTGACCAAAAATCCACCGAAAACCGTGAAAATACAGGGTTCTGCGCAGGCGCAGTAGGTTCTGCCGACGTGCTATGTATGTACATGTCCACTGATGATTGACACCTGTCTATCACAGGTTTGTTTGTTTGACACCTTACCTCAACCTCCTCCTCAAGAAGAGGCTGAGCACCCTGTTTCCACGGCAATAACACAACAACAACAAAAACAACAACAAAACGTATGGTGAGTACGGAAAATGGACAACAACTGAAAACTGAGGACAACAGTGTACACATATACAACGAAATGGAAACAAATGGGAAAAGATAAAGACAAATTCAGGTAAAGGATGAATTGGAAAGATTCTTACAACAAAAAGCTTCAACTCATCATAATACACTGCCAAATAATAACTGTTTTAGATAATTCATGCTAGTTATAAGTTTGTATGAATGCAGAATGGAATGCAATAGCTAAGTTTGTAAACGAAAATCTTTAGCGATTTAAACAATTAGACCTTGCAAAAAATACAACCAGCGCCCTAACTGATACATGCTGTAAGTTGATAAAATTTCAACGAAGCAGCATGGAAAAACAAAAGGTCATATCCTGGTGAAAAATATTTGAAGTGTGTTTCGAGTTCTGTTTGTATGCTGTTTCCCTACCATTCCTTTGCAATGCTGTCATGATTTTAGTTTTTGGTCTGTATGTTATTATCATAAGTTTGTTGGTCAGGCCCCTGGAAGCTTGAAGGCCAACACCTCTATGTCAGGTGAATTAGAAACACCTGTTAATTTATGTATGTTTACTAATTACATTGTACATAGATCAATCATAGTGTTGCAGGATGTAATTTCCATAGAATCCTGAGCTCCTATTGGTGGTTCTAGGATTTAGAATGTTTTTCTGGGGTTGGAGTGAGGCAACAAGTCAGGGCTCTAGCCAGCACCCGTTTTTCCAGTCACTTGCAGGAATTAAAAAAAAAAAAATCTGTCATCAGATGGACACAATTGACAAAAATCTTGGATAAGAATAAACAAAAACACTGCTAATAACCACTCTTAACCCCATGATTGCTTCTCAAAATGTGGGATATTGTGTTTGTAAAGGCTTGAAAATCCAAAATTTGTCCGCGGACCTGTAGATTGTGAGCACTCTCCCCCCAGGTCTGATCATGAACCTGGGCTGATGGAAAAAAACAAAAATTGAGCTGGCCAGAGCCCTTCCAAAACGCTCTCTGGAAGGAGGCCCACGAGCTACTTTAATTCCTGATTTTTTCACTGTACTTTTAAGTTCACTGTTTTCACTGTCACCTGTGAACTTATCATTACAGTTAACAAATAATTCCTGGACTTTCTCTTTCCTGCACCAGTCGCCACCGTGTTATATATAGTTCCATGAACATGTCCACTTTTCTCAGACCGTGAACTTTTGCTTCCATGAACGTACATGTAAATTGAATTACAGTACTTCCAGCCCTGCATGCTTTTTCCCTAACTCCCCCACCCCTGGGGCAGCACTCCCCCACCCCTGGGGCAGCACAATCCCCTGGGTCAGGCACGACACGACACACCCACCTCCTTGGCAGTCGTGCCGTCGTGATTTTGGTTTTGGTTTTGGTCAGTGGTTTGTTGGTCGTGGTTAATCTCGGGTTTTTCCACCACCTGTTCTTCCACGTCCTGCTCCACTAACTCTACCTCGGCCGGGTCCAGAGGAGGCTGAGCATCCAGGATGGTCAGTTCTTCCTCTTCCTTCACTCAGGCCAGAAGACGGGAAGAGAAGAGAGAGGGAGAGAGGAGAGAAGAGGGACCACAGGAGAGTTTACTACAACGTGTGGTGTTTGTGTGCTTTAGGAGAGAGCGACGCCTGATCAGTCAGACTTTGGAAACAGACACCGAGTTTTGTGCGGTCGACTTTTTGAAAAGCATCAACGTTTTTCAATCCAGTTTTTAAATAGTATGTTCCACCCAGTTTTTATATAGTACTGGTAATTTTAATAACAGTCCGGCACCTGTTAATTGAGGTTCAACTGGCAACTGCCTAGAATATCAGTAAAGCAAGAGTTCTGGCTGGTTCAGAGACACACAATCCTCTGTAATGGGATGTTCCAACAGTCATTCATAGGTTTGATTGCTGGACAGGTACATTCTCTAGTCTGCTTCCGAGAAATTTGTGACACCCAAAATGATGACTGACTTGAAGTCATCCAATGTAATTTCAGGGAAGCAAAACAAGAAATATTTAGGATAGGAAAATCTGTCTAATTTTTGACAATTTTTACTGCCATTTCTTCAGTGTATTTTCAATCATTTTAAACTTGAAACACTGTCCTGGGAACACACAAAATAGATAGCTTGTACAAGCCTACAATATCAAACAAGTAACTGTTTTCCATCAGTTACATCAGACTTTTGCCACACAGATACATGTTTCAGTATTCTATTATACTATTAGGGTCAATGAAACTTAGCAAACTACATTTTAAAAGAATGACCAGAAAATTGACTTTGAAAATCCAGTCTTGCCGCCCTGAAATTGCATTGGATGTCTTGAAAAGTATGTCTGAATGAGGAAAGGAGCCAGACTGTTCTGTTGGAAAGCAATGAGAGGAGCAAAGTAATTAATAAGGGTAGGATGGATGCCTGGGCTTGAATCTCAGAAGCTTTAAGGGTTTCTGTTCCAAGAGTCTGCAGATCAGGCTGAGGTCAGTACAACTGGTACAAGACTCACGGACACAACAACAGTCCTGCAAGGTTCCACCACGGCATGCAGCGTGACACAACCACATCACAATCACATGCCAACAACACTACAACACTCTCTACCTTCTATAGCTAAGCCTTGTACATCTCTTTGATATACAACAATGAACATGCAATGGAAAAATGGAGACTGTCCACAAAATTTTTCTATGCCAGGAAACCATGCTTCAAGTTCAAGTACGTGGAGCAGTCTTTAGCCGACTTGCTCTTGGCAAATTTGGCACATTTTCCTGGAGAAAAGAAATCAGAAGTAGAGTCTGCAAGCTCAAAACTCAAAAAAAGGTCACAGGTCACCAACTGACCTGACCCATGGCTTGCCAAGCACAAAGTTTAAAGGTCATAGGTCACCGACTGACCTGGTCAATTCTCTGATAGGCGGCACTACCTAGGGACAGAGTGGAGTAGGAGAAGGGCAGGGGGCAGACTAGGGAACACTTGGACGACTGGAAACAACGTTTCGTGATCAGAAATGTTTCGCATGTCACCACAACACATGAAAAAACACATACATGAAACAAGTCGTTACGGTATGTTTTTTTTCAAACCGTTAGGAAACAGAAATTACAAAGATCGCCGTGCAAACGGAAAAGACACTCAGAGGAGGAGGGGGTTACAGACAGGCAGGGGGGGAGGGGGA
>NW_017803887.1:1463751-1478919 GCF_001625305.1 Branchiostoma belcheri
GAGAGAGAGAGAGGGACCACAGGAGAGTTTACTACAACGTGTGGGTGTTTGTGTGCTTTAGGAGAGAGCGACGCCTGATCAGTCAGACTTTGGAAACAGACACCGAGATTTGTGCGGTCGACTTTTTGAAAAGCATCAACGTTTTTCAATCCAGTTTTTATATAGTACAGGTAGAGCTGTGTACCTAAACAAATTTTAGGTACAGGTACAGGTACAGGTACACAGGTTTAGGTACAGGTCCGGACCTGAACCTGTACCTGAACAATTCGACCAATTTATATGGTCTTCTGAACTCCTTCAATAACAAAAAAAACATAAATAAACTTGATAGTTAAGGTTTATTCTTTGTTTATGGCGAATGCTCAGATAAAATATAGGCAAAACTAAGTGTTTTGTTTTCATGAACACGCTGTCCTTACACAGGGACCCATTGTTAACCACCTTTATACACATTTGAGGTCACAAATAGGCATAAAATTGGTGTAAAATTGTTTAGGTACAGTACCGGTACAGAGGGAGTAGGTATTTTGGACCTGTACCTAATCAATTTTTCCGGTACAGTATCGGTACTGCGTACCGGTACACAGCTCTAAGTACAGGTAATGTTGATAACAGTCTGGCACCTGTTAAGGCCATGTTGATTTGATTATATGGATGACATCCTCCGGGAACCCCAAAACTGATGCGCGCGTGCGAATAAAAAAAAAGTTTTGCAAAAAAAAAAGTTGTTTTCATTATGAAATCTACATGGTTTTGAAGGTTTAACAAATGGCACAGAATATGGTTTGGCGAATAATCTAGTCTTTAAGTTCATTTCTTTACAATTTCGTCTTTTTTCGTTTGATTTTGGCATTCTACGACATTGGTATAGTTTTTATTTTTTTATTTTTTGTAACTTACGGCATATTTTTGCTCATTTTGCAACCGTTTTGTACGATTTACAGTATGGTTGAAAACTTCTTTTTTTTTGGAAACGGCCGAAAATTCATGCGCGCGCGGATGTCATCCATATAATCAAATCAACATGGCCTAATTGAGGATCAACTGGCAGCTGCCTAGAATATCGGTAAAGCAAGAGTTCTGGCTGGTTCCGAGACACACAATCCTTTGTAATGGGATGTTCCAACAGTCATTCAGAGGTTTGATTGCTGGTACACTGCTTCCGAGAAATTTGTGACACCCAAAATCATTATTGACTTGAAGTCATCCAATGTAATTTCAAGGAGGCAAAACAAGAAATATTCAGGATAGGAGAATCTGTCTAATTTTTGACAATTTTTACTGCCATTTCTTCAGTGTATTTTCAATCATTTTAAACTTGAAACACTGTCCTGGGAACACACAAAATAGATAGCTTGTACAAGCCTACAATACCAAACAAGTAACTGTTTTCCATCAGTTACATCAAACTTTTGCCACACAGATACATGTTTCAGTATTCTATTATACTATTAGGGTCAATGAAACTTAGCAAACTACATTTTAAAAGAATGACCAGAAAATTGACTTTGAAAATCCAGTCTTGCCGCCCTGAAATTGCATTGGATGTCTTGAAAAGTATGTTTGAATGAGGAAAGGAGCCAGACTGTTCTGTTGGAAAGCAATTGAGAGGAGCAAAGTAAGTAGGGTAGGATGGATGCCTGGGCTTGAATCTCAGAAGCTTTAAGGGTTTCTGTTCCAAGAGTCTGCAGATCAGGCTGGGGTCAGTACAACTGGTACAAGACTCATCACGGACACAACAACAGTCCTGCAACGTTCCACCACGGCATGCAGCGTGACACACAACCACATCACAATCACATGCCAACAACACTACAACACTCTCTACCTTCTATAGCTAAGCCTTGTATATCTCTTTGATATACAACCATGAACATGCAATGGAAAAATGGAGACTGTTCACAAAATTTTTCTATGCCAGGAAACCATGCTTCAAGTTCAAGTACGTGGAGCAGTCTTTAGCCGACTTGCTCTTGGCAAATTTGGCACATTTTCCTGGAGAAAAGAAATCAGAAGTAGAGTCTGCAAGCTCAAAACTCAAAAAAAGGTCACAGGTCACCAACTGACCTGACCCATGGCTTGCCAAGCACAAAGTTTAAAGGTCATAGGTCACCGACTGACCTGGTCAATTCTCTGATAGGCGGCACTACCTAGGGACAGAGTGGAGTAGGAGAAGGGCAGGGGGCAGACTAGGGAACACTTGGACGACTGGAAACAACGTTTCGTGATCAGAAATGTTTCGCATGTCACCACAACACATGAAAAACACATACATGAAACAAGTCGTTACGGTATGTTTTTTTCAAACCATTAGGAAACAGAAATTAACGATTGCCGTGCAAACGGAAAAGACACTCAGAGGAGAGGGGGTTACAGACAGGCAGGGGGGAGGGACAGGCCAGGGGGGAGGGAGGGTGCACAGAGAAGACAGAGAAAATAGAGTCACCGAAGCGCATGTACTACAAGCCTTTACAGTACATCATTCTAATATGACTGTAACATTGCAACTACTGCTGGCAGCTGGTACTAATAGACTAGCTGCATAACAGCAGAACTCATGCAAAATGGTGGAGCCATTCACTCATCTTTTAACACAGCTGGCTTTTGATACCCAGAACCAACTAAGAGTGTACAAAAATGTACATGTAGTAAACTTGTATTGCAGAATTCCTACATGTATTACCTTATAGCAGCTGTAACATACAATGCGCATGCCCTATCGATTCAAAGAAATCTAAATCTTAATAATAATAATTATTTATTGTTTGTATGTTTTGGGGGAGATATTGATACGTGTTTTGGACTTTGAGAGGCTAGAAATCTTCACCTAAATTGTGAATGAAATTTAATGCAAAGTCAATCAACGATGTCTGTGTTGTTAAGGGTTAGGCCCTGAAGAAGGAAGCTGAGGTTAGATACTGAAATGTCAGCCAGTTAGGTGGTGATTTTACAAACCTTGACCAGATTAACAAGTGGGCAAAAATCCCACAGTACGAAATCTGCGTACAAACGTATGAAAATTGGGTAGGTTGCAATTTTCCTGCATGTAAATTGGCCTGCTTTGTACATCAAGAACGTGTAAGATCGTACATGAGCCATTGAGGTAATGTACGATCTTGACATACGTCAAAGCAGGCCGATTTGTACACCTAGAAAAATCTACATGTACAGTATGTATGCAGTTTTTGTATACTCGTGTTCATACACAGTTTTCATACTGTTAGGATTTTGCCTGCATGTAAATCAGGTCCTCAATAAAGTATGATCTACTAGCCCAAAAAAGAAAGTTATGGAAAGAAAATTTTGTTATAAAATACCTTCCTCTTTCATTCCCGAGTGTGTAATGGCTACGAGACATTTTGTTAATTTTGTATCATATAAAAAATTTGGAAGTTTTTGTCACCTCTCTCCCGACGGCCTCGGAATAGTCGTTGAAATTTGAGAGGTCCCTGTGTCTTCTTCTGGAGGCAGGACTTGTGCTCTTAGCTGTGGAGACAACACAACTTGTCAACAAAAATACAAACAACAACAATTTCTTAAAAAGACAGGAGTTGGCACATTACTTCATCTGTCCCAATTTACAAACAGACAAGAACCCGATAGCATGAAAAGTGCTTACACGTGCAAGCTTATGTCAAATTTTCCTGTGTGTAAATTGACTTGCTTTGATGTTGGACTGTATGACTTGTTCTGATTGTACATTAATGAGGGCTTGCATTCTGAACACAATGTTCTTGATGTGCATGAAACAAGGCCAAATTCCACACAGGAAAATGACAGTTTTTGCATGTTCACAACAAGTGTACACATTTTTTTGTACCATCAAGTTTGTAAATTGGGAATTTGCATGTTGCAACATAAAAACACAACCTGGAACCGAAATATGGTACTACATAGTATGTCAAAGTTTAATGTACATTCCAAATTTAAACTGGTAGTTTGTTAATTTGTCCATTTCCATTTATTCCTATGATTGTAAAATGTTCTGGTCCAATAGATCAATTGGTAGAGTGCTCGCTTTGTAACCGGGAGGTCGTGAGTTCAAACCCGGCCGGGTCATACCAAAGACTTTAAAAATGGTACACACTTCTTTCTCTGCTTGGCACTCAGCACATATGAGAAAGGGTGTGGGAAGGTCAAACACACAGCACTACCAGCGGACCAGCCCCCTGCTGTAGTGCATTGCACAACTGTGTGTCACCCAAGGGCTACAGAAATGGACATGGGCACCACCCTACGCTCTGCATAAGGGCACGGGAGACCTTTCCTTTTTCCTTTTTTCCTATTGTACTCACTTTTCTTAGGAGGGATGTTTTCATCGTTTTCCTTGTCGATGGATGGCAGTGAGGTGGAGTGGTTATGTCCTGATGCCTCCTGCTGCAAGGGGAAACAAAAATCACGCTGATGTAAAACAACCAAAACTTTCATGAAAGTTCATCTGTGTTGGTAGTTACATGTTTAAAGTTAAAACTTTTGATCCAACACCAAAAATTCTATCACCTAGAGCTTTTTACTATTTCTTGAGAGGGGTGAAGGAAGCCATATACATTAGGGCCCATCACCCTTCATTGAACCGCGACGGGGGCCGACATCGTCTACCAGATACCTTTGACCCAGTGTTGACATCACACTTCAAAGAAGCCACGTGACAAGCTTCACTGGGTCAGTCTACTGAGGAAGACCACAGTAACTGGTCGAAAGCTCTAGGTGGGAGAATTTTTGGTGTTGGATCAAAAGTTTTTAACTTTAAACAACCACAACTTTGTTATGAAGAAGTGTGTTGTGATAGCCATACAGTCTGTAACAATGAGCCATGGAAAATTCAGACTTTCGCAAAGCAGATACGTTGGAAAATGGTTCAAGCCATAAAAACTGACCCTGCAATTTAGCACCATCTTTTAAAAGCTGTATGTGTACAGAAATCAACAGTGTCTATACAGCTGAAGTACAATAGTTATTAATACCAAATGTTTTGCAGTGTACAAATCTAAAAAGTGGCCAGTTTTGTGGACCTTGTTTCAACCTTTTGCGATTCCCCATTTGAAGATGTTTTGCCTTCTCATAGTAAATCCTCTGCTGCTTTCACCTATGCAAATATGCATTGACCTTCTCCCTGCTGCCTAACCCCATGACCAATACAATTTTGATATCAAACAGCTACCTCAGCAGACTGAAGGTTAAAGCTTTTCCCCACACCTGCACTTTCCAGGTACCCCGGCAAGACCACTATAGGCTGAATCTTACCTCACTACCATATAACACAAACTCGTAATCTCCATCAAACACATGTACCACCAGGCTAGAATTCTGGGCTTGAGAGCTTGAGGACTTGGGTTCTTTCTCCACCTTGGGACTGGGCTATGGAGAAGTATCATGACACTTTCATATAAAATATGCCTGATCTGATGCCTGGTAGCAAGCCTGGCTACACTTAGTACAATTGCCAATTTGCTACTTTTGCTACAGTGCCTATCCTGGCTATACATAAAGACAGTGGTAGATTAGGTATATGTCAGTTGTTGCTCATAGTAACATGCATGCAATCTGCCCCATGCATCATGCATATGAGCTGCTCCATGCATAGCCATGTGCCCATTTCTGTTGACACGGTGCCTGACTCAGCTCCATGAAGCTACTTGTAACAGTTATATAAATGTAGCTTGTCCATCTCTGATACATGCTCGCTGCTATAACATGCACAGTACCTTGCTTTTTATGTTCAATGAAGTATGACTGTGATAAATGTATGTGCCAGCTTTTAGCTACATTTGCAACATGTAGCTGGCTGGTGCATCAAGCCACAGTGAATACATGTAGCCCAGCTGTAACAACTGTAGTAAGGCAACCTCTGCTAAATGTTGCTAGCTGTTACATCATGCCACAGCTCCTAGCTTTGCAAAACTGTTTGCTACAGTTGTAGCAGGGGTACTTTTGCTACGTGCTAGTGGCTAGATCATGCCACAGCACATAAACTCCGCTACACTGCTAGCTACAGTTATAGCAACACTCCTTTTGCTACATATTGCCAGACGCTACATCATGCCACAGTGCCTAGCTCTGCTTTGCTACAGTTGTAGCAGGAGTATTTTTGTTGCATGCTAGGAACTACAATGTAGATCATGCCACAGTGCCTAGCTCTGCTACACTGTTTGCTACAGTTGTAGCAGGGGTATTTTTGCTGCATGCTAGGAGCTAGATCATGCCACAGCACCTACGAGAGCCCTGCTACACTGAAGACAAGTGGGGGGTTGGGACTTACGTGGGACAGGGTATTGACCATCGCTAGTGAGTCAGGGGTGCGGTTAGAGACCTGAGAGGGGGATTCAGGGCACATGTCCTTTTAGTCAACACAAACAAAACATATTGACTGTGGTGTGTGGAAAGTCAGGTTAAAACCCCCATAACAACCTCTGTTACTGAGCACACATATAAATTATGGTATGGTAGGATGCTGAGGTGGAATTTGAACAACATTTGGTAGAGAGTTGGTGAAGAATATGTGTACCAGAGGACTGGTCATACATAGACTTTTAGACAAACTCTCTATCAAATGGTGTCATTCAAAATCATCCAACTTAAACCTCTGCATCATGCAATGACTTCTGGATGAAAGTACATGTAGTTTGATTAATGAGGGTTACAGATTGAACATGATGTTAGAATTATACAGGATGGTTTGACGCATGTAGTACAACATGGTCTTGCATTTGGAATGAAGACCATGCAGGCGGATATAGGAGTTGGACAATCATCATGATAACACTCAACAGTATCATGGAAAATGTGCGATGCGTGACTAACTTTACCATGTGCAAAACCTGGAAGCTAACACGAAAATTTGGGAAACTTCTTCCTTTTAGTATTTTGATGCCTTTTGGGCAAGACTACATGTATTTCTTTACGCATCTTTGAGAATTGCTGTGATTAACATCATTAAGGGATACGATGGCTGACTTACCAAGGGCCTTACATACATGTAGGAGTTGGATATGATAACAGTATACGGAAACTATTGGTCTGCGAGAGACTTGACTTACCATGGGCCCTCCGCAGGCTAGTTTGACCAGTTTGTGGCACTTCTTATGCACCAGGAGTTTGCAGGAGATGCACTTGTACCCCTGTCTCCCCAGGCCCCATATTCTGTCTGCACAGTAGGCACAGAACGCTCTCTGAAATACAACAGGGGAAGATATATATTAAGGCCATACCAATTTAATTTGTTGTTTCTCTGATTTTTTCAGAAAAACTATGAAGCGACAGGGCGAAAAAAAAAAAACGGGCCAAGGCACCCAATGAAGGCCAGAAATGTTACGATATGAGATTTTGAACTTTTAATGAAACAAAGTTGCATTGTTACATTGAAAACTTTAACAACTAGGAAGAAAAGCTCTACTTTTGCTTTTGACTCACCCTGCTAAAGCGTTTGGCCTGGAACACGTGCCCGTTGACACGGTAAAGCTTCCGCCATCTTCTGGCCCCGCGCCGGTAGATCGATTCTGTCAACGGGAAAAAATATTCGTCAGCCTGATAGTAACACGATAACCTTTAACTTACCAATACATCATTCTAACTGACTTATATTTACATCAGGGACAAGAATTTCTTTGAAAAAAGATGGCATAAACATCTGTTTGATAGATTTCTTAACAAGAATACTTAATTTGAATACAAGTTCATCTATTTCAATCAGTAGATGACATTATGAAGACTTTTAAAAAACACTATTTCAGTCACATTCCTTTGGTCACTTTTCTGAAAAAAACTGGGGTCTGATCAAAATCTAAATGCAGTGATAAGCACTTACTTTTGTGTACTGATATACTATTTAGTAATGTTGACATCTTCATAAAATATACTTTGTATGCACTTGACATATCACATTATGAGTCTGCATTCCTTTGTGTGTTAAACTAATTATTGGTTATAATTGGAGACTGATTTCTGTGCGGTCTGGCATGATAAATTCAAAATCAGACTAAAATTTCCCACTGGAGAAACAGTAAGAGAATAACCTAACAGACAGAGTGTCATTCCAGTAAATACTTGTCAAGGTTATAAGGTTTGTAAAAAAATTCTGGCCCAAACTAAAAATGTTACTAAACCACAGGAATACAAAGTTGGTATTGTGAATTTGCAGTAGTACATAGCGACGTATACTACAAGCCGGCACATGCCAGCTTTTTGGAATTTATGTATCAACACTGCACGTAAGTACTGAGTCATGGAGCTTGATATGCATGAGTCTGGGTACTATCGTCCTTACCGCCGGCTCTGTATTGTCGCCACCTACCCAGAGCCTCGAAGGACATGATCTTTTTTTGAGAACAGGCAAAAATCAATGCGTGTGTGGATGTCATCCATAAAATTAAGTCAGTGTGGCCTAACAGGGGTTTTTCTAGAAAAATTTAGCATGAGGGAGCAGATTGCAAGTATGACAAGGAACAAAGCGACCAAGGGGGGATTTTTTAATAAAAGTAGCCACTTAGGGTTCAATATGAAAATTGGTGTGAGGGAGCTGGCTGGTTACATGAGGGAGCAGCTCCCTAGCCTTAGTCCCTTGTTTAGAAAAAACCCTGCCGAATATATAGTAAGAGACAAAATTTTTCTGTGCACCAGAATTTTTAGTTCAGGTCCTGCCCAAAAGAATTTGGCGCCCTGTAGTATGGGGATGTGGCTTTTCCCCCAGCCCTCCTTTTTCATATGGACTGTAAGCCAGCCTGTACATGTTATACATTGTTTCTGCAGCATTGATTTTTCCAAATTACAGCACATAAGGGGAGTCATCATTACTTTTCACAGGCCAGAGCTTGCAGTTCACGCTACACTAACAGTACCATCATCGTTATAGTTATCATTACCATCGCATTTCTCACCAGTTACTTTCCCGTTTCTAACCAGTAAACTATCCAGTTATTGTCCCATTTCTTGCCAGTTATTAACATGCAATTGTCGGGTTTGCCGACTAGTTAGAGTTGTGAAATGAAGGAGCATTCATAATCATATCATATACTAGTATGCAGGTGGCAGAAACAGTACAGGCTAGTAGGAGGAGTACAAATTTACCTCATGCGGGGCGGGAAATCGTCCATACACACAAACACGACAAAGGTACAAAATGTGAAAATGATTGAGTGCAAACTTCCGAAAAGAATTTCATCAGTGTTGGTAGAATCAGGACACTTAAGGATTTAAGGAAGCTCTGAGGAAGGTGTCTGATTATATTGAAACTTAAACATGGTAGGAAAAATCCCTGGTTGTGTGTATATATAAGAAAATCCCTATCTAAAAGGGGTACGCAGCTATCAATACACAGCGCATCTCATCAGTCCCTCATTTCAGCCACACCGATTCAAAATATTGGAGAAACGAGGAAATGGATAGGTGTGAACTGCATCACTAATTTTACGGCCACATCTGAATTTAAAATAGACCATAAAGATGATGGTAGTGCCGTGTACCTTAATGACAGAGGTCATGATAGTAACAAGTCAGCCAATATAAGAATCGTCCGACTATGGAGTGCTCATAACCATGTTTTAAATGAGCTGTAAAGATGGTTTAAAGGCACTTCTTTTCTGATACAATTTCGGGATGGTAAAACAAAAAATATTCTGGATGTAGGAATTGGTATGATATTGACATTTACTGCTATTCCTACTGCCATAGCCTGGGTGCCAGCCCCATAGCACACTGGCCACAAAATATCTCAGTGAGCATACTTTGTGTCCAGTGTGCTGTGGGATTGGCACCCAGGCTATACAGGCGTTTGAAAAACGGGCTAAAATTAAAAACAAGCTACATGAGGCTACGAGTCCCATCTTTTGTTGGTACCCATAAATGCATATAATTAGAACCGGACTATGGGATGGAACAAGCAACCATTTGCCATCAACAACATTTCATTTTTGCCTCACATATATCAGTAATATTTGCCATGGAATAGAATGGATTCAACTACCTTCTGTTATATCGAAAATATGACCAGAAAATTGACTTTGAAAATCCAGTTTTAATGCCCAGAAACTGCTTTGAGTTTCTTTAGGTAATGCCGTATCAAGAATCAAAATGTACTTTTGGGAATACATTTAGGTGCTCCAGTTCAGCATTATGATTGTTAGACTGAGTCTCCCTGCAGCTACAATTGAAAAATCAATGTAGCAGAAACAATAATGTTGTAATGTTAATATGTACTTAATGTACATGTATGTGCTAAGGTGAATAAGTATAAGAGTGGGTACATGTAGCAGAACGTACTGCGCCTGCGCAGAACCCCGTATTTTTGCATTTTTTTCGTTGGATTTTTGGTCAACGTTGCATCAGAATATTGCCTGTTGCAGAGGATATTCTTTCTTACATAACATTTGGAAACTACTGTCGAAATGCTAACCTTATATAAGCGAATACAACCTTATATGAGACATTCTGCTGAAATGCTATGTACAATACATTACGGGTTTCGCGCAGGTGCAGTACGTTCTGCCGACGTGCTGGGTGGGTACATGTAGCCTTGAAAATGGTAAGAATCACTCATGTTTTGGATCAGTGTGAGAGTCTACAATGTTTCTATTTTATTTCGTATCATGTGTACAATGTTACGAATAAGCAATAAACGTGAAAAAAGAAAGCAACACAGGTTGACTTACTGTCCTCTCCTACACAGGGAAGTCCTGGTCTCTCTGGAACGTTTGGAAACACTGCAGAAGAGAAACAACAGAAGGAGAAACATGTCAGTTAGGAACAATAAGGAGGAATGAATGAAAGAAAGAATGAATGAATGGGGATAAAAGCTCCAGCAGTTTGCCTAATTTCTCAAATACAAAATTAATAGAGATCATTGCCTAAGCCCGAAGGAAGAAATTTGTGCTTATTAGAAACATTAGAAAAAACAAATTTTTGAAAACCATTAGGATGGGTTTTGCATTCTTTATAGGGAGAATGATGACACAGTTTCATTCGTTCGTTCATTCATTCATTCATTCGTACGTGTACACTAGGGTAAAAAAAAAAAAAGACAAATCAGGATAGTAGTACTAGCACTAGTACATTGTACGTACTTATAAATATGTACTCCAATATGTACACAATCATGTATGTGGACTTAATTTTGCCTCTTTCTTGCTTCTTTTTTATAATTTTATGTCGAGACTATAAAATAAGATCTATTGGGTTCCTGCCGCAGTGTTTAACGATGTCCATGTCAGAGATGGAGACAGAACCATCTGATGCCCTTGCAGGGATTTCTCCTGCACGTGGCTAGAATCTGCAAGCAAGTCCTGAATACAGCTTTGATGTCATTCATCAATATTTGCGACCGGTCAGGCTGATGTGAGACACCTATACAGTATAATATACAAGTATACACAATCTACATATCCGAAAAGCGATCACAAAATTAAGAATTAGTTGTCATAAATTAAACATAGAAATGGGTCGATACAAGAAAATACCAAATGACCAACGGTTCTGTCCATTTTGTCGAAACATGATTGAAAATGAGCACCATTTTATAATGGATTGTACACTATACAACCACATCAAAATGACGTGTTTTTAGTGTTCGATGATCAGGTTTACTAAGACCCTTTTTACAAACATAACAGAGACTTGAGAACTGGTTACTAAACATACAAGGGAAAGCACAAACACCAAGACATCTTCTTAAAACTGACATCGTCAACAACACAAAAACACACATAATTTTCTCAAAAACACAGCATTCAGATTTTTGCAGAATTCTCACAATCCAGTTGAATGTGAAAAACATGCCTTGTCTTATAATTATAGGATTCTGTATAAAACTAATTAACTGAAGCAAACATACAGTCAAGAAATTGTACATTGTTATCTATATCTTTGCAGATATCACAAAACCCAAATTAAAAACGTGGAACTATTCATTTAAGCCACTGTCTTAAAAAAAGAAATCAAATATCTCTGACAGTAATTACTAAATGTAGCCAGAAACATCAAAATTTTAAATAGATTTTAGAACAATTTTTTACCTGTTTTGTTCAGTGTGTTACTAGGTACGAGCCTTTAGGCATGAGTTTACAAATAAATATATAATAATGAATATCAATGTATAGACCTAAAAGATGTCTTAAAATGTCCTCATATGGGAGTAAAGGTTAGATTGTCATCAAATATCATATCACAATCATCTGACTCATGCCAACAGCTGTTAGCTACCAGCCAAGCAGGAAGACATACCCCTACATAATATCCAGGGTGGGGGCAGTTAACATTGTATGTTTGACCATCCATCCAAACACATTAAGATGACATGAATGCTTCATAACTCTCACGTGAGGATCATGCAAGGATCAGAAATATGTTCCAGTTTTTTTTAACAATATTTGAGCTGAATATGAAGCAATATCTGGCATTTTCTTAACCATCCTTAGTAATTTTCACACCCAACCCAATAGATTAAGATGACAAAAATTATTCATACATATTGGGTCATGAATTTACGGCAAACATCATAAATTTGCCCAAGATTTTTAAAACACTTTTGAGATTGACATGAAGCAATAGAAATGCTAGCTTAATTAATCAGTAATTTTCACATCCATTCCAATAGATTTTTTTATAAATCTTGGGTTATGAATTGCCTGCAAAGATAAGAAATTTGCCCAGTTTTAAAACATTATTTTGAGCTTAACATAAAGAAATGGCAAGGCTAGCATTTTGTTACCAATCCTCAGTAATTTACAAATCCATCCTAATTGATTAATACGACACAAATTTTTCATACAAACTCCCATGTCCAGAGTAAATGAAATTAATTGCAATGATCAGAAACATGTCCCTGTTTTTTAACAAAATTATCTTCTTCCTGACAGGAATTAATACCAGTCCTGGCATTTTCAACACTGCTCTACGTAATATTAACATCCATCCAAATAGATTAAGATGACACAAATTCTTTACAGCTCTAAGGTCACGTATTGACTGCAAAGATCAGAAATTTTGCCCCCAATTTTTTTTAACACTATCTCTAGAGCTTGACACAAGAAAACAGCAAAGCCGACATTTTGTTTACCGCTGACAGAAGTGTTGGATAATCTCACACGCTCGTTTCTTAACCCTCTCCAGACCATATCAGTGAGGGAATGTCTCACACCAAGACATGAATATTTCCCACCGCCCGCTCGAGAGTAACCGAGCATTTACCAGTCAAACCCCGGCCCTCCCCCCTGCGTTATTTACCAGCGGAGGCGCTGTCGGCAAACTTGGAGTACCCACGGTAGTTTCCGATCCCGAGCCGACTGCAAACCATTCTGGTGATCGCGCTCCCCATCAAGCACAACCCGCCATGTTGGATTCAAACTGCTACTGAGCATGTGCAGACCTGGGCAGTCACACAGGGGAGGGTCTGGGCATGCTCAGTACGAAAATTCTTCCCAAGGCCATGACAAATGGATTGTTGGTTCTTGGAATTTTTGAAAAATGAAACATTCTGCTGAATTGGAATGTCAACATAAAAATGTAATCATTATGTTAGATTCAAACTGCTACTGAGCATGTAGATTCAAACTGCTACACAGGGGAGGGTCTGGGCATGCTCAGTAGGGAAATTCTTTCTAAGGCTCCTACAAATACGTTTTTTGTTTCTTGGAATTTCAAAATATTATGCTGAATTTCGAATTGGAATCAATGCGAATATAAATTAAATGTATGTTAGATTCAAATCTGTACTGAGCATGTGCAGACCTGGGAAGTCACACAGGGGAGGGTCTGGGCATGCTCAGTAGGGAAATTCTTCTTACATGTAAGTCTCAGGTACAAATATGTATGTTGGTTCTTGGAATTTCAAAATCATTCTTACAGAATTGGAATGTCAACATGTGTTGGATTTCGAATCTCTACTGAGAAATTTTTCCCCAAGGCCAAGACCATGGTTCCAGTCAGGGTAAAACTAGTACTGTGGCCTCTTCTAAATCTTTTCTGACAAAATCATCTCTGCCAATTACTAACACAGCAATGAAAATTCATCAAGTATTTTAAAGGCATGCCATATCATAGTGTATTGATTTTTCCTCAGTACCAGGGCTCAGGAGGAATGAGTTTTGGCTTGAACAAAAGACTGGGCTTCACTGAAATCAGCCTTCTCGTGTATATTCATCAGGCCATACCAATTCAGCTTCCTGGTTCTTTTCAAAAGAATTAAGCCATTGAGCAAGTAGGTGGGAGAGGCAAAAAAAAGGAGCAGTCAGGCATTTTGTGATAAATGCAAATATTACCGTCAGGTGCCACAAAGCCACAAAACATACCTCACTAGTCAACATTTGAATTTTCGCTTTCTCTTTGGTCTTGGTCTAATATGAAACAAGGACTTTCGTCAACTGTTGGTGGCAAAATATGTTTTTTTTAATGGTTGATTCAATTCATGAATGGTACTCTCTGGTACATATTTTTATTTGAACAAAAATGAAGCAGATATATGCGAAAAAGAATACTTCCAGGAGGGCCTACATGGGGGGTTCCTACAATGCTCTACGCTGAATTCGGAAACCTCTTGATTACGCTTTACAATGAATTCCAAGTGGCTACAATGCATTACGTAGAATCAAAATGGCGAATACGCTCTACGCAAAATGTGCCAATTACGCTCTATGTTGAATTAGAGCGGTCCGTCTACGCTCTATGTAGAATTAAAACGGCCAATTACGCTCTACGGAAAAGGGCATGCGGGCCCCCTTCCAGCCCTAACAATTTCTGTTTGCGAGGATGTGACATGTAGAATGATGTTAGTATTGCCTGATGTTGGTTAGAAATCCTCAGAACGGAGAGTTGGAGACAGTTAGTCTGCCTACTGCAAAATGACGGATGATGTCAGGCCCTGCCCTATATGCAGCGTAAATGGGAAAGTTAAGACTCAAAGGGAATACCTGATTCCATGCCTCTCCCTACACACTGCATGGCAAATCTATAATCATGCCGGGTCTTTGAAATACAAGCTCTACAGAAATCCATTTCATCATTTACTGTTGATGCTGGGAAATTCTGCAAAACCTGTACTATTTCTTTTACGACATTAGTTCTCTGAATTCTGAAGCAAAATTGGACTGTAAGGCCTAGGGAAAAAATGTATGTTGTGTTTCCTGTTTCCCGACTGACCCTAGAAAAAAACCTGCCGACCCTAGCCTTTTTGGGGGGGGGGTC
>NW_017803887.1:1478939-1558311 GCF_001625305.1 Branchiostoma belcheri
GGGGGGGGTGGACCCCTACAAGGGACATAAATAATTCAATTTTTTGAGCTGATCAACCTTTTCTACCTCCATGATCTGGCACCTGAGAGATAAAATGTTGTATAATTGGTTTTCTAACATCGACATTGAAATAACAGTGTCCTCATGCAAGTTTTACTTTGTTATTCTGTATTTTATAGGTTCAAACCCTACATACTGTAGATATCACTTACATGTACAATGTAAGTCTAAAAAAAAAAAAAGATAACCCCTACCTACCAACCCTAATTTTCTCAGGACTGAAAGTGAAACAGGAAACACAACATTTTTTCCTAGGCCTGCTTACCGACACAAAAAATTGGACTTACCCAAATTTTACAACTTAATCTTTGTTACAGTAGTAGTTTTAGTGATATACATGTATTATAGTTTTGCAGTGTCAAAATGTGGTCGAGAGTTCACTATGAAAAATTAGTAATGACACTATGTATATGCAACTATGCTTTCAAAATGATAATGTCCCCATTTTTGCATATCATGGTGATTACGCACATTATTATACGAAACTTAAACAGAACATTTTAACTCTACACAACCATACAGAGAAATCTAAGGGGACCTATTTCTTAAACAGATACAACCTAAAAATACACAAAAACTGAAAGCACAAAGTTAACGAAACTGCCTACTATACTGCACATATGGACAGCCATTCTGAGTTGTTCACAACCACATGGGGAGGGGAGCGCGATAACAAAAACTGAAAGTTTTTTGACCTTCGACCAGTTGAGTAATAAGTAAACAATTAGTAAACCAAAACAGTTAAGGTCATAAATGGACTTGGTAGCTCATTTTAAGGCTCATTTATTTGAACACGTATAACTATTAAGTCTAAACAATTGAGAAGTCAAGGATTTTTGCCATTAATTTTGACATGATTTCAAGGATTGATGACATACATGAGGGCCTGCATGGGGGAGGGGGGGGGGTAGTGATTACAAATTATGCAAAATTTTTGCCGCCAATTACGAATTACGTTTAAGACTCAGAGCTGATTATGACTGATGTACTATTACGATTTACGTTGATTTTCGGGGAGACTGCCTACGGATTACGAAGACTAGGAAGGCCTGATTACGCCTTACGAAAAAGGGCATGCAGGCCCTCATACATGTAAGGCCAGTAAGATTAAAGTCACTTTGTGTGAAACTGAAAAACAGAACTTTTTTATTGCAACCACAACACAAAAACCCATGACTCCCATAGGCCTATTTAAACTCTCAGACATTCGAATGTCAGTTGATACAATCATGGCATTAGCCAGACCAGTCAAGTACAACCTCCAAGGCAAGAGTTACATTTGCTGTCTACAAATGTAAGATCTAAAGGGTTGAATAGTCAGGCGGCTACTTTGAGCTTGATTTCATCAGGCTCAAGATCTACATTGGCAAGAGCAACAATCCTAATACTAAGTAATAGCTTTGGGCCATACAAATTTAATACTAGTATACATTGTACATCTAATACACTGCAATTAATGAATAATAACAATTCATGTGTACATTGCCAAACAGTTCGCCATTATACAATCATGTAGATATTACCGGTTTTCTGAATTTGAAAAGGTCAACCAGTGTAACAGGCCGGAGTATTTATGATTGTACTCCAGTGCCAAAGTGTACACCCGGGTACATTCTGACCAGCAGGGGTACAGTCTGGCCTGTTACACTGGTACAACTGTGCAACACCAGCAGCTGCGATTACATTTGTGATTTACAGCCAGATAACAAGTAAAACGTCAAGTTCACAACCCTGAAATACTAGTATAAATCTTGAAAACTTATTGCAACAGCAAGGCAAGTGCTTCCTACTACGAGCAAAAAGAGTTTGAAGGAAAGTCTATACCTTTCAACTTCAAGACCTACTAGTACTAGCCCTCTACTTTCAAATTCATGTTGTCTTTCTTGCTACATTTTTACTTACAAATAATATTCAGAAACCAAGGACATGCAGTGGTCCACTGATGAAAGGGCCATGCAAATATTTTCTTCACGCCAGAGACTTACATGTACATTTTGTACCTGGTCCACAGCTGAAAGGGTCAGACAAATATTTATGGTTTAGAGCTGGTCAGATTTATTAAAAGCGCCCAAAATGATTTTAAGGCAGTATAATTGGATTTTCAAAGTCAACTTTCTGATCAGTTTAATGTACATGTATTAAGTTCAATCCACCCTATCCCATAGCATACTGATATCTGTGAGGCAAAAATGTGATTGTCACTGGTGGAAATCAGTTGCTTATTTTGAATCGTAGGCTGGTTCTAGTTTTTTATTGGTGGTACCAAAAATAAACAGCTTTTTGGGGCTATTTCAAAAGCACGAACTATAAAATGATGACAAAAATGTGCTTAGAAATGACAGTAAAGGTCAATATCAGACCGATTTCCTCATCCAGAATATGTTTTATTTTGCTGCGCTGGAATATTGGATGCCTTTAAGTGGCCTACAGACTGCCAATTTTTGCCATGTTCCTGTCACCAAACCCTTTGTAACTTCCAGTCTTGGATAGTGTGGGCTATTCTTATCTCCACAGTAGACTGGCACTTGTCCCAAATTACCATTATAACAACAGTCATTTCCCCTTGTCTAAATATATAGCCTGGGCACCATGTGATAGTATAGAGGAATCCCAGTCAGCTCATATTGTCTGCTACAATGTACTACACTAAGTGTACAAACTGATATTTATGTTTGACGGAATATCATTTGTGAATAATTAATTTTGTTGAAAATTACAACTTAGCTACATCATTCTGTTCTATATATTATTAATGATATTTACGATGGTATATAGACTAGTATTCTTTAGTAATTTACCAGCCTGATGACAGTATTTCTTACAATGGTTTCAAAACATTGCCCATGTATTTGTATGGCAAATATAATTATGAATTTGACATACACATTGATAACTTTCTCCCATGTTTTGGAGTCTGACTCAAATAAAACAGCAGACAATGAAAGGATTACATTTTGTACTTTACTGTGTTTTTTTGTGTGTGTCACATTTATATTCTAGTACTGCAAGCAGTTTGTATTCTTTAAATCTTCTTAATATGAATATTAAACTATTCTACATATTAAAATCATTAGAAAGCTTTAAAAACTTTATCCTCAACAATTATTTTCTAATCTTTCTTCCTTCTTAAGACTTACTTAAGAGTCTCTTTAGCCACAGGAAATACTTTCACACTTGTTATCTTTCACAGATCAACTATGATTATGATCTTTGTATGAATGTGCTTGTTTGTGCTTTGATAAATGAAGTAGTTATACTAGTTATTAAATCAAACACTTTAGCCTGATTGTCATGCAATAAAGTTCAATGAATTTCTATAAAACTACAATGGAATTGGGCCGGTGGAAAAATCAAGACCAGTGGTATTTCCAGCCCTGCATGTTCATGTATAAATTCATCTTTCAACTATAAATGAATTCAAAATTGCGGCAGTGGAACAAAAAAATAAAAACAGATCGCACAATACATTTTACTCACCAGTCTCTAGGAACAGCTTTCGAAATGGCATCTCTGCTCCGCTGCAAATTCAAAACCCAACGGTTTCCTCTTTTCAAAAGAAGTTTCGACTTTGCAGACGCATCCGTCTATCTACCGGTCCTATCTCTGCTCAACTCTGACAGGAAATCTCACGTTGTCCAGTCGTCCATCCCCCTACTACCAGCCGACACCGGTATTTAGATATCACTCAGTACTCAAACAATGACACACAGGCTAAAGAAACTGGAGCTCAGCAAAAAAGACTTGGAGAGGAAGTCGTCTTGACAAATAGAGAGGTCTTCTCAACTTGTTTTTCTGCCAGGCGAGAGAAAGTTGTTGGGGTAATCTGTCCTTCAGGAAGGGGAGGTTTAATTGTACAGGGAGATACCATTACTTATCAGGGGGATGATCCTTACCGACAGCTGCAAGGATGATTATATCCATCCATGGGTATAATTACTTGTTTACACAGGGTACGCTGACAAAAATAAAGATATGTAGTACCGCTGTCAACAAATATTGTGATTTGATTGGTTAAAGAATGTTTAGTTCTGATTTGAAAACTTTTGTTGCTTGTTTTGAAATTGTGTAAAATCGTGCCATGTTTGATGCTTTGCATTCCCTGGATGCTAACTGAAGAAGGACCTCTAGAGACGGTGAGTGGTACTGCAGGAGGAGGCTATCATGACAGCTGTGTATTAACTTTGGATTTTGTCAAGAAATTCTTTGCGAAGGGGTAAACCAAAAACATCTGAAGCAATAATGGACATGGGGGATACATACATAAGAATATTTAATGTTTCCTGACAGAGATATTTTCCAAAAGACATTTGGTAGGGATTTAACATCAAAATGACACACACACACAAGAAGTCTATATAAATGATTAGAAAATTTTAAAAAAATTGCCTGATATTTTATCACCCCCTTTTACAACCCTTCATGGATTGTCCCTTCAGCCATGCCCATATAAGGCCGTGGCAGGCATGTATCAGAGATTAGGAGGGTAAGCCTATGGACCTACATGTAACGGCAATTAGTGACTGGTCCCTAATCCTTCTGTAACATATCTGCCCCTGCATCAATCAAAAAGTTATTTTGATCCACACTATATCTTGATATGTTGACAAGGCTGACAACAAACACTGGGGCTACATCTACATTTGTATAGTTGTTACATCAAGTTTTAAACTTAAAGGCCCCTAGCTATAGGGCATTATCTTATATTTTGTACGTTAATTTTACTTGAAAAAAAATTTCACGTGATTGTAGTTTACTTCCACTTTTCAACATATTTGTGTAATTATCTAACATTTTGACATCTATAGCAGTCACTAAAACATACTACACGAGGTGCATTCAGTTATAGTACCACCACAAAATACCAGAATGTAAACAAATATGGCTGACATCTGTTTCCAGCTTGATATTTTGGCGCCTACGTTTCCTGAATGTATTTGCAATGGAGTGCAGTTGATTCAACTTATTTTGTAAAAAAAAATTGACTTTTTGTATCATCCTAATGTTACATGATGAAGCTTTTTAAGTGTTGTATGAAAAAGTTACAATGTACACAATTTTGTACTACTGTAATATGTCAAATTAAACATTTTACTTTGCAGGAAAAAATTCCAGTAACTCAGAAATGATATTACAAGAAACAGAAATCGTATGTCAGACCCTGCTGACCTACATTTATCAAATTATTCCCAGTTTTCAGCCTAGCACCCTTCTATATGCAGGACTATGTCCAGATACATGAAACCCTAAACTGTTTAATGTATGTTTCAGCAATGTGACCTCCTGACCTCTGCTTGGAAAACTGAGACCCAATGACTCATGACACGTCTCTGGTGCATGTGGCTTTTTTAACATCCAGGGCCACACCAATTTAATTTGTTGGTTTTCGGATCTTCTTTTTTTAAGATTTGCAAAAAAATAAAAGATTCTGGTTCTGAATCAACTCAAAAATGCTCATATTTTGCCCCCAACAGTCAAGGAAAAGTTCTTTTTTTCCTAGTACAGTTTTTCCATCTATCAATGCAGACTGAGTGGTTTGATTAGTTCATCATTCATCATTTATATTTCAACCAAGCCTTTTGTGCTGGCTCCTATTGTAGCATTTGGGACTATAATAGAATGCCTAGACCTGTTTTTATTTTCTTATTTTTTGGCCCCGTCGCTTCATATTTTTTCTGAAAAAATCCGAGAACCAACAAATTAAATTGGTGTGACCCAGGTATTTAATACATGGAGGCCAGCGAAACTCAAGCTTTGCTTCAGAACATTTCCTTTCAGGATTGATATCATAAATTTCTCTGAGGTAATATGAAAGAAAAAACTTATCATCTGTATGAATCTTGGTTGGTTAATTGATTTGCAAAAACAAAAAACTAAAATTCACAAGTTTATTTATTGTTTTTTTTTTTTAATTTAAGATAGGCCTTTGTCTTTTTCTGTCCAAAAATAAGGAATTGAATTTACAACAAATTTATATTTGACATCATTTATGGCATTTTATCTGTGAGAATTTTTCATCTTAAAATTTCTTCATAATACTATAGCCTTAGTGAGATATTTCAATATATCTATAATATGGTTTCTTTTCCCTTTGCTGTTACAGTAGAAATTGTACACACGTTATAATAATTTTTAACATATAAATTATGATAAAACTGAGACTGACATTTTATTCTGAATATAAAATGATCAGATTCTATTTAAAGCATAGACACCTACATTGTACATCAGACAAATTCCACTGATTAAACATAACCCCTAACAGTCACTCTGGTAAAATGTCTTCTGAGGCCACACCAATTTAATTTGCTGGTTCTCGGATTCGCCTCTTCGTTTTTTTCTGATTTGCAAAAAAAAAAAATTTATTCTGGTCCTGAATCAACTGAAAAATGCTCATATTTTGCCCCCAACAGTTGAGGAAAGTCCTTTTCTTCCTAGTTGTTACAGTTTTCCCATCTATCATTGCAGTGTTTTGATTAAAAGTTCAAAATTCAATGTTTAAATTTCAACCCAGCCTTTTGTGTTGACTTCATGGCTCATTTTGTAGCAATTAAGCCTATAATAGGATGCCTAGACCTGTTTTTATTTTTTTTCGCCCTGTCGCTTCATATTTTTTCTGAAAAAATCCGAGAACCAACAAATTGAATTGGTGTGGCCCAGGTATTTGATATATGGAGGCCAGTGAAACTCAAGCTTTGCTTCAGAATATTTCCTTTCAGGATTGATATTCATATCATAAATTTCTCAGAGATAATATGATATTAATGCAAAATTTATTATCTGTAGCAATCTAGGTTGGTTAGTTCATTTGCAAAAACAAAAAACTAAAATTCACAAGTTTTTTTATTGTTTTTTTTTTAAATTTAAGATAGTCTTTTTCTGTCCAATAATAAGGAGACGACAAATTTACATTTGACAGTACATATATCATTTATGGCATTTTATTTGTGAGAATTTTTAAGTTAAAATTTCTTAGTTATAGCTTTAGTGAGATATTTCAATATTATGGTTTCTTTTCCCTTTGCTTTAAAAATTGTACACACTTCATATATCATGATAAAACTGAGACTGACATAATTTCATTCTGAATAATAAATATGATCAGATTCTATTTAAAGCATAGACACCTACATCAGACAAATTCCAATGATTAAACATAACCCCTAACAGTCACTCGGGTAAAATGTCTTCTGACATCGTAATTACAAGATGTGCCATTGTGGCCGGCAAGTGTCAATAAACTTTACTTACAGGAATGAGACAAAAGCCGAGGGTGTCAAATCTACTCAGACCCAGGAATAATCAAACAAGGACTGACTTCGCATGACAATTAGAATACCTGGGCTCAAAATACATATTTCTATTACCTGCAAAATTGCAAGTTGTCAGAAATACATGTACTTTCTCTTAATTCTTAGTATAGTAGGATTTTGACAACAGAAACGAAGATATTCTGGCATACAAAATCTTCATGTTTTTGACATTTTATCACATCTGTATCATCAGTAAATATTTTCTGCATTTTTTTTTCAAACTGAGCAAAAACTAACTGACCCATGGTCCCCCAAATTTCTGGTGGTACCAATAAATATACATTTTACAGTAGCTGGATATTAACAATACTATAGACTTTCTCACAGAAATGATATACAACTGAATTGAGCACCCTTAAAAACTTGAGCGATTGTTTAAAGAATGTTGAAAAGGTATTTTACTATATTTTACAAAATTTAATTTACTTTATTTTGTAAGCTTTCGTATTAGGAAATAATATCACACAGTCCAATATGACTTAATGAAGATTACTGGTTACCAGTATCCTATTAATTTATAAAAACGTATAATTTTGTGCACATTTGCTATATTTAGATGTCACAAATTATTTAGCATCTTTGGTACCACTAGTGGTGTCTCTAGGTAACCAACCGCCACCCAGGTTACGTAAGATGATACCTTGCCATGATAATAAGGTTTGACCTTGCCAAATGACCTTCATACCCAATGCAATCCCCAACAAGTCTAAACGATTAATCATATTAAAATGTCTGGAAACCATCCTCACTTCAACATAGCCTTCAAGGCAAAACATCAGTAAACACCTACAATCTATACAGAGTCATAATATCATTGTTTTCTGTATATTAAGTAAATATTGAAGAGTAAACAACAACAAAATATGGTAAGTTAAACCAAGAGTTGTATTCTTACCCACCTCCACCCATGCTTGGTACCAACACTACCACAGATGTATCCACAGAAACAGCAACAAGCTTCTCTTCTCTGCATATTAAACTCAGCTGCTGCAAATGTTTCCTTTACAGGTTTAGGTACAACAGTCCCAGGGAACCCAATAGGACCACGGAGCCAGGAGAATACTAGCCTAGCCTGGTCCCCAGACTCTCCCAAGGCTGCAAACTGGGATTTCTCTAGCCTGGGTCTCAGACTCTCAGGCTCTCCCAGGGCTACTTCACCTGGTTTTGCTTGGCATTGTAAGCTACATGTAACCTATGCCTGCCTAGCTACATGTACATGAGTCTATCTTATGATTTTGCCTGCTAGTTAGTAAGGAACCTTTAAAGAGATATGGCAAACTTTCTTTGGGGTATGTTGGCCTGAGGGACAATAATCTGGCCTTTGTGGGACCTGGGAACAGCCTGGTTTCCAACACGTTGGCAGAACGTACTGCACCTGCGCGAAATCCGTAATATATTGTGCATATATATATAAGCAATTCCGCAGAATGTCCCATATAAGGTTGTATTCGCGCATATAAGGTTAACATCCCATCTGTAGTTTCCAAATGTTATGTCGGAAAAAATATTGTCTGCAACATGCAAAATTAAATGCAACGTTGATCAAAAATCCAACAAAAACTGTGAAAAATCCGGATTCTGCGCAGGCGCAGTACATTCTGCCGACGTGCTCTGGTTTCCAGGCTATGGCGAACCCTTGCTCATTAAGCATGCGGAGGATGTACCAAATCCATTGGGTTCCTATAGCACAGATGGACCAATCAATTAACCCCTTCTGGAACTCATGACATTGACGAAATTACCCCTAGTAATACTAATAAACCAACAACAGGAACACTAACGGTAGCTTCAAAATTTCTAACGTTACTTTACACTTTATTCTACCATAAAAGTCTTACGATATAATAATAGACACTAAGGATAAAAAGGAATTCATAATTATCATAGCTATGAGGAATTGACGACATGTTGAAGTCTGGTTGGAAAGTGCACCAATCAATCAAGCTTTTACATCCATGCATATCCTGGCCCATGTTGTTACTGCCTGTTAAAGTAACAAGGGCACTGATTGGCTGTTGCCCTTAGTTCAGGGTCCTGAGGGCTTAAAATGCTTACAGTAAATCTGGTAATTATGTTTACCAAAGGAAAATATATTGTTTTTTCTCAGTTTCTTCTTCTTCTCCAAACAGTAACCTCTGACCTGGTCAATGACCTGAACCAGACCCTCTCTCACCATGGTAACTGGTATTGGGTTACATTATGTTGCAATTTTATAGTAGGAGGGATTTAGACTCCTGTCACCATATGTGTGAATGTGTTTGAGTGAGAATTAACAGAGCAGACCATATGCGAAGGTAAACATTATGCATTTGCTTTGCAAATGTTACTTTTCTAGTTTTCAAAATCATTTATACCAGACAGGTTTTACCTGCACCACTCATCATTTTCTTTCTCTGTCAGTTCTTTAAAAAACACTGCTTTGAAATATTTCTATTGTTGTTCTATTGTTGAGTTCTTTTCTTCCTAGTTGTTACAGTTTTTACCATCTATCAATACAGTGGTTTGATCAAAAGTTCAAAATTCATTGTTTAAATATTAACCAAGCCTTTTGAGTTGACTTCATGTCTCCCTTCGTAGCATTTTGGGCTGTAATAGGATGCCTAGACCTGTTTTATTTTTATTTTTTTTCGCCCTGTCGCTTCATACTAGTATTTTTTCTGAAAAAATCCAAGAACCAACAAATTAAATTGGTTTGGCCTTATGAGGTTATGCAGCAGAGAGAAGGTTAACGTTATTCTTGTCTGCTGCTAAAATGACTTATTGCAGTACTTTCAGCTATGGCTTATGATCCATCGACAAATTGGGTAGCTGACTGCCAAGCTTACGGTGAGGTTAGGAGTAGCTTTTAGATATATTACAGAAGTATTGTACTTGTCATGTGCATTTGCAGAGGGAGTATTGAACTAAATGTCACCCTACGTGTACGTGTACGTGTGCACACATATTCAGAAATATGCACAAATGCCATCAGTGGTTAGCTTCATGTCACATGTTATCTGGTTGACTGTCGGTTGTACCCTGTCTCACGAGGGTTAGACGTGCTTGCACTTCAGATAAGCTGGTTTTATGTATTTTATATTCATTGAATGTGACCTTATCCTTATCATTACCAACATCTTTCTTTGATTTTTTTAAATTCTAGCTCACACATTTAAAAATAGCCTACTATAGCACATCCTCCTAAGCCCAAAAGGTATCTCACACACACACATGAACCCAAAACATAACCTTTTCTTCTCAGTGTCAAGGTAAAAAATAATCTGGCATTCCTTAATGAAGTAAGTGACTGTCAGCTTCCTGAATTCCCCCAGTAAAGCTCTAATTTCTAGTAGCTCCCTGGCCAGATTTTTAGATTTTTGACCTGTCAATCTTCCCCAACCCACATGCTGTCAACCTACTGTCAGGACTAACAGCCACACAGACCCACAAGTACCATAGATCCATTCACGACTAAGTTCCTATGCTATCCATACACACACACACACACACACACACACACACAAAAACCCAAAACATAACCTTCACATTCTCAGTGAATGTAAAAATTAAAAAAAATTGAACTGTTTGCAACATGAATGCAAAGATTGAAGTCAAAAACAATTACCAAACAAAAACGCACACATAGACCCAAAACACAACCCTTCCTATAACATCTGTGTCCATAATATCACCAGGGTCCATATGTAATATCGCCACCTTTAGAAATAGTGTGCTTTAAGATATTTTTACTGCAACATACCCTAGGTATGTACATTTGACGTGTGAAGAAGTGCATACCAAAAGTATGTTGCAGTAAAAATATCTTTAAGCACATTGTTTCTCAAGGTGGCGATATTATGGACACAGATGTTACCAAACAAAAAATGCACAAATGGACCCAAAAGACAACCCTTCCTATACTGAGTGACTGTACAAACGTGATATTTGTGCTGTTCTCACCGTGAATGCAGAGTTCGGAGTCCTTGTTGATCTCGTACAGCCTGATGGCCTCGTCTAGCTCCTCCTGAGATGAGATGGTACAGGGGTCACCTGGGGGAGACAACAGGGTCAGGTCATACTGTAATTCACATTATGTTCACTGTAGCAAAATTTCACAGTCTGAGAAAAATGGACATGTTCATGGAACTATATATTCATGGTGGTGACAGGTGCAGGAAAAAGAAAGTCCTGAATTGTTTGTTAACTGTAATGATAAGTTCTCGGAACAGAAGTGACAGTGAAAACAGTGAATCTAAAGTATAGAAAAAAAAAATCAGGAATTACAGTACATGAGATACAACAGGAACATACACAGGGCTGGAAATTTTTAGTGCACAATCTTATTGAGCAATGCCTCCAAAGTTAAAGCTCTCAGAAATGTATGTAGAAAGATCAGATAGATCTATATTAAAGTTGGGCGGTATCACAAGGGTCTGGATCAGCTCCAAATTGCCCCCAACTTATGTGACCTAAATATTTATACATATCCCAGGTGACGCCATAAATAAGACTGTAAGTTAGGGTATAGAATATTCTTCTTACACAACCATAGAGTTTCTCACCTGACTGGAGTTCCGCAACTCGCCGCTATTTAAATAGCGGTGAGTTGCAGAACTCCAGTCAGAAGCTCTGAGGAAGGTGTCTGATAGACATCGAAACGTAAGCAGGTGAGAAACTCTATGGTTGTGTAAGAAGAAAATTCTATACCCTAAGTATCTTCCAACCTGATGAAATTATTTACGGAAGACTGTAAGTTATATTTTCTGTATGTTAATGATGGAAAACCAGAATTGTACAATGTTTCAGCACTCAGGTGTCAGATCATGGAACTAGAAAAGCTTGATCAGCCCCCCAAAAAAGGTATGTCCCATTCAGGGGTCCACACAAAAGACTAGGGTCGGCAGCTTTTTCTAGGATTGGTTGGGAAACAGGAAACACAATATTTTTTTCCTAGGCCTTTCCTACTCTTTTCGATAAGTGTGGTGGGTTCTTTATACCGTGCTTCTTAAACATGGGACAGACATTTCATGCATTTTCCAAGGGACTAACCAAAGCTAGGTAGTAGTAACTTTGGGCCCTTCTTCAATGGAAGGTATTTCAGCACCAAGGAGGTACCTTTTAGATACTCAAGTAGCAAGCAATGTTCTAGCCAGGCCACTTAATTTGTAGTTTCTTCTCATTGTCAATCAGTCTTAATTATCTCCGTACGTTAATGACCCAAGTAATGTTTGGCCTTTAACCCAGAAGCCCTACCTTGCAGGTGTAATTTGATGAGTGGTGGCATTTCCGGGAGAAAAAGGATGACTTTCAGGAACAAATTGGGCACCTCGTGGGTCATTAGACCAGCCAAGGCCCTTTCCATTGATTTAACCATATATCCACTGGGAGATGACCTAGATTTTGCTGGGGTTATCAAGCTTTAAGGTGGAGCTCAGTAGTTTAAGCTCTAAATCATGGCCACAGTACTGCGCCAGGGCTCGAAATGTTCTGGTCATGTGGTGTAATGGTTAGGGTGTTTGGTCTAGATTTTTTATCTGGGTTTCTTTTTTGCACTTGATGAATTTTTCTGCAAGTTATTTGATCCAACCAACTATATAATGTCCTTGGTCCAACTAAGAAAGAATTAGACCATTTCATCATTCTGATGCACCCCACAGCCAAGGACCTGTAACCCCTTGAATACCCTGCCTGTTGATACAAAAAGCTGGCAAAATAGAATTCAAAGCTACATTAAAACCCCGACCTACATGTATAAAAAGATGCCTGAAACAAGCATCTGCTTGGAGAGTATCCATTGTCCCTTTCTCTAAGTTATTAATGGTCCAACTAAGAAAGAATTGGACCATTTCAGATGCACCCCACAGCCAAGGACCCGTAACCCCCTGACTACCCTGCCTGATGATCCGAGTAACCTAATTTCTATCAATGGCAGATCCCAGGTGCCTCATCAGGTGAGTATTGTCTGTTCCTGACAAGAAAAAAAATGGGGCTGTCTGTTGTTGTTAGAACTTAAATATATCAGTGTACTACTTTTTACTGTTGATATAAATGCATCTCTATCTTATTCTTGATTGAGCATATCCAAAATGTACATTTTATGTAGCTTCTTCCTTGGCTTATGATTATATTTCAAATGTTTCAAGTATTCAAATGAATACCGCGGATCGGATCTCCCTTCGACCTTCTGTCGTCAGGCGATCTGACGCGCGGTCAAGCTGGAACCTCGGGCGATACGGAATACCCCGTGTAGTATTCTATATATACAGTAGGGACTACCAGACAATTCATGACCATGACAGTTATGCCTCATTAGTAGTACATGTAATTAATCCTAACAGGGTACACTGGCTAATTAGGTAACGAACCATAAATGTCAGGCTAGTCAAATTGACTCAATTTTGATTGCAGTCCTGTGACTATGCAGGGCTTGAAATACCTTTTTTTCTGTACGTACACATTTGTACATACCTGCACCTACTGTCTAGTGCAAGTAACATTCAAAATCACCTGCACCAGACAAATTTTATCTGCACCACTCAGAATCAGAAATACCTGCACAGCTCCAATTTTACCTGTACTAACCTGCATATACCTAGTACATGGACCAGTGCAGGTTAGGTGCAGGTAGACATCAGAAATACCTGCACAGCTCCAATTTTACCTGCACTAACCTGCATATACCCAGTACATGGACCAGTGCAGGTTAAGTGCAGATAGACATCAGAAATACATGTGCCTGCACTAACCAGCATATGATTCATTATGAATTTTGTATTTTCAGCGCTGGTACTATTATTAATAGTGTTAAAAACTGTTCAGAGGATGAACTGAAGTGAACCGTTCCATGTTGGCACCTTGACATGCATATTACATTATTCCACGTAAATTATTCATAGCATTCCGCAAATATTGTAAGCAGACTTCCTACACTATTATTGAGCATCACATTATTTATCTTACTCTTAGTAGTCTTACCATTGTTTTGCTTTTTCAATATTGTTATGGCTTGGTTACACTTGAACATAAATTTGCAAATGAGATAAAGTCATTAAGGGTCACTGCTCAAGAAAACCAGGTGAAACCAGGTAAAACCAGGCAGGAGTTGGAGAATGGGGTTCAGCCAAGTCGACTCAAACTGTGACGGGTACAGTATGTTTGCATAATAACGAACAGCTTAATAATGACTAAAACTATATGATTTTTCCCATTGACACACTTAGCATTAAAATCATTGTCTATCTATAATGGCCACCTGTTTTATGTGACCAAGTTCTTCTGATCCCACGAATGGCTAATAGATATGCTTTAACTGTAACAAAAATGGATAATTTTCCCCATTGACCCAAGCATTAAAAAACCTGTCTATTGTGACCACTTATCTACTGTGACTATTAATACCAATGACAATTTTGACTGCACCTCCTATGAGTATGACCTTCTATTCGCTTCTATAAAGTACTAATTAATCACTAGACGATTTAGAGCCCCATGCGGAAAACCGTGCGACGTTTACCTTTGGAAATTCGGCTGTTTCCGACCGGAATGCACCCTCGGCACGCAGCACGGGACAAAGAGAAGGACCAACAACCTCTGTCCATTACACCAACTTAATCACCCGAGCTTCGCCGAAAACTAAATCTAATCAAACCGTCGTGCTTCCGAGCATGAGTCAGAAACGGCGTGAAAAATTATCATCGCGCCTCCGCCACTCAAAGGAAATAAAACGAAACAGAAGCGGACAGTAAAGAATCTCTCGTAGTTGTACCAAAGGTATTTCCTGAGAAGTAGTGATAAATCAGAGCGGGGAGACGTCAGTGGTGCGGTCCCGCGGGGCATATATCCGTCACACGAGCTGCGCGCGAAACAAAAACGTCCCTCTGAGGACACAACATTTCCCTCCCACCAAACCTAATCAAATCCTAGAACCAAAGTAGATCACAATGGATGGATTGAGATTTACTCATTTATAGCTGCTACAATTTCCAGACAGGCAACAAATCAGTAACAGTAAAATCTGATATATTACACAAACGCACAATTTTACGCAAGCGATAAGCGAGAATAAAACATCATGACAATAAGGGCGAGGGATTATCAGGGAAAACGAAAGGCTCGGCGCGGAGCATCAGAAGGATTACGGCTCGATCAATACCATCCATCAACGTCGCTACCTAAAACACTCCGCAGCTTACCTCCTAAGCTCTCAAGACTTCTCAAGAAAATAACAAGACATCTTCCATATTACAAGACTCTTCTGTACATCTAATTGGAATAACAACGTAATGATATACTCTTAAAGAATAAACGCTTTCTTGGAGACATTCCCTACTGATAAATAAAGGGCGAGGCCTACCATCCCATGGCAAGTCCAATATTCCGAAAGATTCCGTATTGCCCACGACCTTTATTCCTGGCTCTATCCCACACCACTTGGCTTGCCGGCATTTCTTGGAATATTCCCAATTCCGATAAATGTCTGCTCACCCCGTACTCGATTACCATTGATCAAAACAGCCTGCATGTCATAAATACAGACACTCGATCCTAAAACATTTTTTGAGAACAAAAATTGGAAATCTACATGTGAATTTGATTCTGGTGTGAATTTCTTTTATTGGAAATCAGATGAGCCATCATTTTGTATTTCTAGAAATTTGAATAGATTTTATTGTTTCCTTTTGAAAGAAATATTTGTTTTTGTATTTAAAAGATTTTTCGCAACAATGCCGGACTATCATCATGAAAACAAAGTCTCTGAATCTAAATTCAAGTTCTCTCTTTTCCTACATATATCTTTCACTATTATTCTCTATTAAAAACAGAGAATATGTAGTATGTCCTTTAATATTTTTATGACTTACCGTTTTTTCTGTTACCTAATTTAGTCATTAACATAAATGTTTGCTAACCAATTATTAATGAGCAATATTGTCTTTATCATAATTAATGCATGGCGGATATAACTGGCAGTAATTTCTAAATTGCTTACAATAAAGAATAAATTTTGAAGCAACTGAGTCTGTTGTGAGTCAGGAAGCAAAATACATTTTTGTGAGTAGGTGCACTACAGAAAATAAAGTAGAATGTCATCATCAGCAAAACAAAATTACAAACCTTCTTGCCCAGGGTTGAATATGAAATTCTACTAAACTAATTTCAAAAGTTTTAAGAAATAATAATAATAATGATTAATACAACAAAGGTTTTATTTCTCTAACACCTATATATCAAGAAAATTCTGAAGACCAAATTTGTATACTTATATCTTGTATGGAACCCTACATGTACTTTCTAATAATAAAACACATACCAGCAGGCTGGAAAAACTAGTATTTTTTTTGCAAACAATTACAATTGTACCTGCACCAGACAAATTTTACCTGCACAACTCAGAAACTGTTCAGAAACAATTGCCATTGTTTCTTTTAGTTTTACACTTTATATGGTGGTAACAGTCAAATCAAAATCCACACACACATGTACACTAACATTTGCATGTAAACTCAATACATGGCCCAATTCAGGTTATTATTAATATTACGTGCAGGTAGACATCAGAAATACCTGCACAGCTGCAATCTTACCTAGTACACTAACCTGCATACTAGTATATAGTGGGATTTCCAGTCCTAACATATATGACTATGCTGTACACAAACTTGAAAAGCAAACAAAAACTGCCATACTTGTAAAAAAAGATTATACCTAATGAATATTCCCCTCGATTGTTGAGAATATGACAAAGACAGTCCTACCTTACAAGCTTGTGCTTGACACACCATCAGAAATCTTGCACCAGAACATGTGGAGTTCCTAATTATGTTGTACTTCCCCATTTCCCACTACTTATAAGCTGTAATTAGTCTTCATTTGCATAACCTCAGGGAAATTATGAGTAGCGTCTGATGGAAGAGGTGAGAAGTGAATTAATAATGGAGTCAGCACGGAGGCAGATGATGGCTGATCCTGGGAGAACTGTTAACACCAACTGATCCTTGGCCTAGGAAAAAAATGTTGTGTTTCCTGTTGCAGTCCTAAGATTATTCATAAGAATTTCTTTGGTTCTATGAGTCTACTGCATGTGAAAAACCTGCGTGTGAAAAAGTTCTGTCCTGAGTCTCCTGACATGTCAGAAAATATGCAGCACTTGCAGAAAACTGTGTCCCTGTGATATGATTTTCCATCTACAACCTGAAATTTTGTTTGAAAATAAATAAAAAAGAAAAGAAATAATGGAATCTTACTTCTGTAGTATAAAGTATAACAAACATATTTTTTCAAGCAGGTTTTTTCACACATCTATCTTAAACTGTGTGAACCAAGGTACAGACTTTGTTTTCATGTTGACAATTTTAATTTTTAATTTTCAGTACTAAAAAGTATAACAGAATAACCAAACCAGCCAATCTCACAAAACAATCTTAACATCTCTTTTACCCTAAATAAGTAATATTCAGCACAGTTAGATAATCCTACCTTTCCACTAGAAGCCATATCCTAAAGGACAAGAAAGATTGGAGCCTGCCATGCATGAAATGCCCTTTACATTAACGGTTTCACAGGGAAGACTCAAGTGCATTATTACAGCAGACTGTGCACAACAGATGGATATTACAGCAGGAAAATTGTACCAGATGGAATAGAAATGTGCTGAACTTCACAGATGTCAACTTTGCAATGCCAATTCAATTTCTTGGTCCTCTTAATAATACAGGCTTCTCGTTTGAAAGATAACTATTCTGGGCAGCTCATATCAACATGAAAAATGCTCTTGCTCTTGTATTTCTAAGCAGTAAAAGGATGTCCTTGTTTGCATTGTTTAGTTTAGTTCATCTTTAAATCAAAGGCACCCAAAGTGGTTTCAGGTGTCAGTTTTCTGGTAATTTTTTTAGTACATTGTACATAGTTTAGTTGAACAACCCTATCCCATAGCAATATATCTGTGAGGCAAAAATGTGATTATCACTGAAGGAAAACAGTTGCTTGTTTTGTATTGTAGGCTTGCATTAGATAGGTATTTAAACTAAAAAATAAATGGCCTGCTTGCATATATAGCAAGTGTTTTGGGGCTGCAGTACTTCAAGTGCTTCAAGTATGAAATGATAACCAAAATGTGCAAAGAAACGTCAGTAAATGTCAGTATCAGATTTCCTCATAAAGAATATCTTTGTTTTGCTGCCCAGAAATTACATTGTATGCCTTCAAGTTCAATGATTGCAGCAGGAGATTGTACCAGAAGGAACAGAAATGTGCACATGCTGGTCTACCCAGATGTCTTCAGACCTTAAGACAGACATGAAGCTACATGTAAAATGCCGACTGTCTTTATGTCAAGGGTGGTTTTCCACAAACATTAAGAATTGGAAACGTGGCATTTTCGTAAATTACGTATTTGGAAACTGAATGATGGCCGGTACAGATGTGGATGGGTAATTCACCTACAGGATCCAACGCAAAAAAATTTTTCTGCAGTTCCAGACCTATCTGACAGGTGGCATCACTGACTACAGCTGTATAGGTAGCTGGTCATGACATCCAGGAAAATTCACAATGCAGGACAACCAGCCAACCTTAAAATACACATTCCAGTTTTTCACAAGGATTAATTTTATGAATAAACAGTGACATCAAATTACTGAGTTCAAATCTACCAACATGTCCCAATCTTGTTCCCCTGGCAAAAGCACTTAACACAACTTTCCTCACTTCACTCAGGTGAAATTGAGTACCCATCTTTGGTTAGGGATGTTCCTCGGATAAAACGATAAATGGAGAGCCACACCCCACATGCGGTAAAGAACCCACTACACCTTTCAGAGAAGAGTAGGGACATGCCCCAATGAGTGATGGTCCAAAAATCAAAGATCCTGCAGATATAGATGTAGCACAGCAATGAAACTATAAAGTCCATTGTCAATGTCATTGTTGATAATAATATTAATAGCCCGGTGCTAGTATTCAGCCATAACAAATATATAAGTAAATAGACACAAATAGAATCTGTCAGGTGTGGCCTAAGTGAAAATCCACCCACCTTCTTCATCCACCCACTTGATGGTGAAGGGTTGGTCTTCGTTAAAGTGACACATCTCCTTCATATCCTCCTGTAGCAGGTCTAATGTCATGTGCTGGTCCCAGTATGTTATCATGATGTCACTGGGAAGAGAGCAGGAAAATATACAGCAACACACAGACAAACATACAGACAAACACACATCATACCCAGTGGCTACATTGTAGAAATCCTGCCTCTGGACCAAGAGGTCTCAAAGATGGCCTCAAAGATGGTGCTGCGCCCATTACATTATCATGTATTTCCCTACATTTACTAGTTAAGTGGACTTCAGGTTGTACAAATTCATGATCAGTTGTTGTTGTTTTCTTATTGTTGTCATAAACTTATTTCCTGAAAAGCAGGCTACATTTCTTGTAAGCTAAGTGTGGATCCCAATAAAGTCAAGTCAAGTCAAGTCCATCCTCAGTTCAGGACAATTGAAATCTATGTTCGGGACAATTCTGGGACAATAGGAAAAAAAGTTAATTTCGAGGCCTGATTAGCTAAACTGGTTTGAGATGACTTTCACTTCTTCCTTACCCGTTGTAAGGCCTGATTAGCTAAACTGGTTTGAGATGACTTTCACTTGTTCCTTACCCGTTGTAAGCCGCCTTGACGCGGACATGTGGGGAGTCTTCCACGTTCATGGCTGTTCTCGTAGGCATGTAGATCTCCTCACTAGAGCTGGTTCTTCACCGCAACAGGGGGGCCTGAAAATACACAGAACAAGACTGGCAATGAAAACATACATTGCCATGGCGACGGTGGTTGCTGTTAGGGTTATTGTTTGCATGGCACTAACATCATTTCATGATTTTGAGGAAGACTTGGTACTTGGACTTTGGTTAAGTCTAGACAGATACAGTACACTCCTCCCCTGAGCGCATAGTGAACGAGCCCCGCCCGGGGTCACAGAAAGTAGGGCCATCTGGGACAGACAGGTCTTCAGGGTTCCAGGAATGCGGACATGGATGTGGGTCAGAGAAATGCCTGTGGACATTCCGCATACCTGTGGACAAAATGCCTGTACAATTCCTAGAATTCTTGCGAATTGCACACAATACTGTACCAGTAGGCTCCTCCCTGAGACGTCGCCAAAAACACCCGTATGATACTATGTGTTATTCCTTCATTAATAGATTTTACGCTGTCTATTGAGGTCTGACTGTCAGTTCAGAAATACGTATTTTAAAAGTGTGTATAAATTGTTTTATATCATACCCGGGCCGCGATAACGGGTTCCGGACCGGGTCGTACTTAACGGTACGGCCCGGTCCGGAACCCGTTATCGAACGCTTCCATGGCTTCCATAAAACGATTTGAACGCGTTTCGCCCTAACCGCGCGTGCCCCTTTCGAAAATTCGAATACAGAATCCGGATGTTGGAACTGATGTTGCATTTGAGGGTTTAGGGGCGCCAACTTTTGGCTCATATTGCATTGAAAGGCGCGTTTTCTTGGGTGGGTATGATATAAATAAAATACAACACGGTGTATTCCGCATCACCCTCGGTCCCGGCCCTCCCACGCGTCGGATCGCGGTCGGGCCGATACCTCGGGCGATACAGAATACCCCGTGTTGTATTCTATATGTATGTTTAGTGTTTATGTGGTTTTATGTTTGTACTATGGGGATAACCTAAAATAAAGTCATATCATATCATATCATATCATATCATATCATAGTATAAATGAATGAATGGTACATTTGAGTAAAAGTGGCAAAGTGGTAGGGTAGTCTTGTGGTTAGGGTTGTTGACTCAGAATCTGAAGGTCCTGGGTTCGAATCCCTGGCACCAGGAAGTCAGGAACAGTGTGGGAAACCTTCTTCCTCACTCCACACTCGCTAAAATTGTACAGGGTCCAATAAGTCACTTTATATTTGTCTTACTTTTGTATTCACAGTTTTAGCGGTCACTTCTGTACCACGAATTTATCATTACTGTGAACAAGTTATTCGCTGACTTTCTTTCTTCTGCACCTGCCGCTACTGCAAACATCTAATGTATGCCCATATTTCCTCCGATTGTGAAATTCTTCTACCGTGACTAAAAAGCGATTTACTTTGGTTGGGGACAACATCCTCTCAGATGGGAGGTAAAGCCAGAGGCCCCGAGAGCCACACCTTGAGCGTGTTAACTTAACGATCACACCGCAGTTGTCACGAGTGGTTAAAACCTTACAGTCTGGTCTTACGCAGCTTATGCACTCATTGTACAAAACTTCATAAGACTGTATAGAACTTTATAATACTGGTACAAAAAGGTGGTTCAATAGCAAAATTGAACTCATTGCCACCAAGCATGTAGTTGGGGCATCATCACTTGAAAACTCCTGCAATCAAATGTGCAATGATTGAGTGTAACAAGTTGTTCGGTGTGATATAGCTATCTGCTGCTGCGCCGTGTGCCTGCGAAGCTGGTGTGTTACGCCGAAGGGCGGTTATACCGGCTATACCGATACAGAAAACAAACAAACAAACCCTGGATATTTGTGGTATGCAGACTTCGAAGATTGCCGATGCTGCATTAATGGGTCTGTTTTGAATTTGAAACTTTTCTTTTTTAAAAATATGGCTGTCGGAATTATGAAAATGGATTAAGTATTGAGGTTACAAACTTTTGAAACAAGAGTAGGACAAATTACTATATGATAAGGATCAAACAAACATGGAAAACCACCCAGTTGTGTTCAACTATAGTGTATTATATGGCACTGGATAACTCAGAGACACCAGAAACTTTCATGAAAATTATGAAGAGTGGCATTCTACATTCATACCTGGAATTCTACTGTTCTTACCTGACCGAAAGAATACAGGAATTCCGCTACAAACTTAGGGTATGTCTCACAAAACTGACAAGGTTTTTTATTCAACTAATAACATGCAACCTGTTAGAATTAACACATTTCATCAGCATTAACACTGCCCAGTCTAGTACTGAGGAAAACCAAGATTATTATCAAAAGAAAAGTGACGTTTTTTGTTTACAAGTAACGAAGAAAAGTAGCACGATTTTTCCGGTCTGGTTAATAACTTGAGCAGATGCATGTTGTATATCGTCTGGCTGTCAGATAGAGATTTCATCGATCTAAAATAAGGGATAGAAACTGTGTTTACCGTATAGTAGGGTTATATTCACCGTCCGAAGCACAGGCGAACGTTCCACAGAAACCTCAAAATCCGTGGTGTCAGCAAAAAATCACTGAAAAGGTAACATTTCAGACGATTTTTGACGGAAATTGGGGAACACCTCACACCCAAAACATCCCCGGTCAATCCAATATGGCGGCCGGCTTAGACCACGTGACCTGTTTGGACCAATCAAAGACCGGATTATCAGATTCCAGAGACGATACCATCATAAGACTTGGAATGGGGGAGGTATATATCTTTATGTCCTACCTGGGCCGCGATTACGTTCGATACGGGTGTTCCGGCCCGTGTGATAACTAGCGGTACAGCCCGGGGGTTCTTTACGCGTACGGCCCGGGCCTTCCAAATGTTCCGTGGAACGATTCGAACGCGTTTCGGTCTAACCGCGTGCACCGATTTCGAAATTCGAATACACGTGGAATTGATGTTGTCGCATTTTTTGGGTTTAGGGACACCAAATTTTCGCTCATTTTGCATTGAAAGGCGCGTTTTCTTGGGTGGGTATGACATAAATAAAATACAACACGGTGTATTCCGCATCACCCTCGGTCCCAGTTTATTGGACAGAAAAAAGGCTACAAAGGTTTACAGAAAGAGTCGCATGCCCCTATACCCTATAACATAATGGTATCAGCCATAACACGACATGTGCTGTTATTCCGCCATAACACCACATGTGCTGTTATCGGGAAATAACAGCACGGGTATCCGGGCCTCTGATTGGTCCACGCCGTCCGGCTATATGATAATATTCATTATTTACGTATTTGAAGAGACATCCTTTTGACGAATGGACTATTCCTACCATAGCAGGAAGTGACTACAGTCTGGTTGCAGGGGTGGGGATTGACTCAAACTTCAAGAATTCCTTTGGAATTTTGAAATAGTCTGGAGTGGTCATGGAATTTTTCAATTTCGGTGCTATGTCAGAAACTAGAAACAAATAAGCAAAAGATAAATGGCAACCATATTTTGTATATAATAAATCGGACTTGTCCAAAATTTGGTGAGCCAGATGTCTTTGTTTCAATAAAGTTTAATCCGTCTTTGTAATATTACATGTAATTTACCTTCGCCAAGAAGGTTATGTTTTTAGTAGCGTTAGTCCATCTGTCTGTTTGTGAACAGCAAAAGCTCAAGAAGACTTTACATGCATTGTCATGAAATATGGTAGGTGGGTAGGTCTTGATGAGACCTAGAAACAGTGAAAGGATCTAGGAGAATCATGGAGTCTCTCTTCTACCTCCATGGGAGAATTAAAGAAAGATGGAACGTAAATAAAGATTTAGTTTTGATATAGATCATATCGATTATAATTGATTACAAAAGAAGGTTTGCATTGAAATGATAGTCCAATACGAAAATGAAAAAAACTGTCCCATAAAAGGTGTGAGTCAAAAATGGACAGAGACGAGCCATCACACAATTAATTGGAACTGGCTGCTTCAATCTACCGTAAAAAGGTAGAAAAGCAAAACTAGAGTTCCGCGATCTCATTCCTTCGATCCAATGAAGTATTCTTAGCCCCTTTAAGCCACTAGAGAGATACATGCCAGGGGACTTGGTCCAATAGAGATCTAGAGTACAGTTTGTGGCACCCTCCTTACCACCCATGTAATTTTTATGGGTTCACCACACCACGAAGTGGTGGTGAACCCATATTGCTTTTTCTGATGTTTCTTCTTCTTCTCCTCCTTCTCCTGCCATTTTTAAAATGGATTCAGCTTCTTCATTTTGGGGCCTAAGGACCTGAAATTTGGTATGGAGGTACAGTGGGCAAATACCCTTAGGCGTTTTTTTTTAATTTCTGTGATACAGGCTTTTAGAATGGTTTTATTTGAGTTTTTTGGCTGTATTATAGCAAATGTATTGCTGTGTCAGTGGGCAGTGTTAACCACATTTGGGCATGAGTCATCACAATGGAATGCAGGGCATCAACCAATAGGCATGCAGCTTTCCTCTCTTCTTCTTGCTGATTGGCTGTTGGGATTTAACTTGATTAACACCTGCACAGAGCATTTCCATACTGACAGTATGTCTTTATTCAAGTGTTTTGGTAGGTATTTCAAGTTTTTCTGCTCCAGCATTGGAATGCGGGGCATGAACGTTTTTTTTTATTTTGAAAATCAACAGTTTGCATTATGCAATTAAAAATCCTAACCAATAAAGTAGGGAATAGCTATCCAACTGTTGTTTTAGTTGTATGTTACTTCATATTATAGTTATATCAATGTAAATCATTGTTTTCCCTTGTGTTTCTCATTCTTTCCCTGCCATGTCGTAAAATGTGGTGAACCCATCGCTGTATTTGCTCCAAAGCAAATATTGGCCTTTCTAGTTAAACTCTGTATCTGTATCTGTATTGCCGGTATAACCGCCTTTCGGCGTAACACGCCAGCTTTGCAGGCACGCGGCGCGGCGACAGCTGGCTATATTACACGGATCGACTTGTTACACCTAGTGACCCTTGAACTTCTAGCTCTAGACATCTATTGAGACAATGCCCCTACTGTACCTGATGACAGTGAGTTCCACTCTGCGATAGTTCTAGGAAAGAACTCTTACATAAATGGAAACACTCTGCTTACGGAGTCTATTGTGACTTTTAAAATCGTTTTTAAAGAGTGCAACGAGTTCCATAAATGTTGCGACGGAGATGCAGCCGATTGTCACATCTGCTTGAAGATAAAATAGCGTCACCTTGCAGGTTAGGTCCAAACTGCAGGCCGCAACCTGCTGGCTTGGCGAATACCTTCTGTCTTCCATATTTGGCAAAGAGTAGAACTTGGCTCGCTGATTGGTCAGAAGATCACAAGGTGCCCGGATGAGCCGCCATCTTGGACTTGGTGGAAATAGCTCCGGATACCTTCCTCTTCGACTTTTCCAACAATTCCCAAGATCTAAGGACTACTAAGACTCCAGAATGGTAGGGAAGACTGTCTTTAGGTGGCGATAGGAAGATTATAAAGGCGTGGCGTCTCGTGGCGTGTCTTAGAAATGATGGAATGCCAAGCAGGCGGGAGCAATTCCGGTATAGGGGGAGGGTGGGTCTCTGTACCCGATAGAAGGGGGAGGGGGGTATGTTTGGTCCTCTGGGATGTTTCTGTTCAAAGTATGTTTCTGCTCTATCATTTATATCTAGCCTACCAAATACATCGTATTCTGGAGAAGGTTGGCCCACAGATACGGAAGATTTGTGACAAGAGGTTGTCTGTCTAAAATTTCGAGCCTGTTTTCTTGTTGTTTCCTGATTAAAAAAAAATGAGTGTTGCCTTTTCGATCGGTCAGCTGATTTCTGGTGTACATACATGTAGAACAAACAACACGTACCACTCTGTCTAGTGTTCTCTGCACCGCTAAATATAGTAGACATCCTGATAACACTTACAAACGTACAGAATATACCTGGTATTTGCCATGCAAAAGCTAAAGACTTGAAGTACAGCCTGTCACATCATATGTGTGTGTTACATCATGTGATCTAACAGTTTGAAGGAAATCAGTGTTAGTATTTACCTAAGGTTAGACCTTAACAGTTGACGTGGATGGATCATGATCTTGTCTTTTAAATGTTGTTGTCGTCCATGTTTAACGTCTATTGTTTTGCTAGACATGGTCTCTAGGTGTTTGGTTTCACTTGGTTTAAATTCGTCTGGTCGTCTTGCTAGAAGTTGTCCCATCGTGACTTGAGCCTATGTGTTTTAGGAAGTGTTTTTACTCTACATATGTATTTAGTAGTCTATTTGTAATCTTAATATATTCTCTCTCAAGAAATGTTTGTCTTGATTTGTTAAGCAGCATTTTGATTTTCTGAATCCTATGAACCTGTGTGGCCCACAGTGTGGGTCATTTGGCGAAACAGCAGAGCATTCAGCTCTGAACCAAGAGGTCCTGGGTTTGAATCCTGCCAGGTCACTGATCTTGTGCCCTCAAGAAAGTCACTTAACACGACTTTCCTCACTTCACTCACGTGAAAATGAGTATGCCAGATGACCACTACCATACCAATACCCCTCAATGTTCAGTCATCAATATTGAAACTATCTGTATCTGTATAGCCTGCCAGTATAACCGCCCCTCGGTGTAAAAACACACCAGCCTCACAGGCACACGTTGCAGTTGATATTACACAAAATGACTTATTACAATGTGTGTACCTAGCTTTTGCACATTCGACTGTAAGCATTGTTTAAAGCGATCTAGTGATGTGATAGATGCACAAGGAAACAGTTACTCAGGCAACTGAATTTGATAGATTATAAAAACTGTCTGACATTTCAATATCTTGTGATGATGTCCCAACTGTACTTGGTGACAGCGAGTTCTCCTTAACTCTTCTTCTTCTTCTTCCCTTTTCGCGCTAACCTCACTAGTTTGAGGGCTCCAGCACGGTGGGGGTAGGGGTTTTTGATGGGGGTGGACGCAAATGTATAATGTAAATGTAAATGTATATATATATGTTGTGGTATATATGTTGTGGTCTGACTCATGTTAACACAATATGTATTCGTTCTATTGTAATGTAGTTATATAAAGCCTGCGTTATATTTGGTATGAGCCTATCATTCCAATATTTGAGTAATTATACAGTCACCATTGCCCAGGGAGATGATAATTATGTCTGTGTTCCTTTTGAGGTAATATTGAATATCACCATGACTAGTTTATTGTCTTGATATGTGTTTTTCTTATTTACTCTTAATCCCTGATTTCTGTGAAAACTAACAGCAATGTTTGCAATTAATTTGTTTGTTTTAATTTTTGAAGGCTGTGAAAAAATCATTTCTGTCACAAAATTTTGGGACGAAAAATGTTTGCAACAATGAATTTTCAACTTTTAATGCTTTGATGAGTTTTTGTTGTTGATTTATGTCCTATGTGATTATGAATTCAGGCTAACATAAACAAAATATGTGTTGTCCAGGCCACTTGATTGTTCTTTCTGCCCCCCCCCCAATAAATTGAAGCAGCAAATGCAATGTGTTGTGGCCCTGCCTTTTCTTTTTCTAACTTCTAAGACACACTTGATCAAAAACTAGGAAGACAAGGACTTTGTTTAACTGTTGGTTCCAAAATATGATTGAGTTTTCTTATGTTGTTGATTCATATACTGAATGACACATCAAATCAAATAAGCAAGAAGTTAATTTTCGTGGGCCTGCCTTGTTTTTCAGACCACTCTTGACAGAAAACTAGGAAGACAAGGACTTTCTTCAACCGTTTTTTTTCTTGTTGATTCATGTCCTGAATGGTGCGCATGATGAGTTACTTTATAAGATTGCAAGAACCAAGAAAATAATTTGTCGTGTCCCTGTCCTGTTGTGTATTTCAGGCCACTCTTGACCAGCAGCTGGACTGTGCGCTGGACCTGATGCGCAGACTTCCACCACAGCAGATCGAGAAGAACCTCAGCGACCTCATTGACTTGGTATGTACAGCCCCAGATAACACAGGGCACAGCGCTGGAAATTTATTCTTGGAAATTCTGTTTCAACCATTGTTTGTTCACGAAAAGCTCAAATCGGTTGCACTGTTGTGCTGAAAATTTACGAGCACAAAAAAAAAGAATTGTTTGCACAACATAATGTTCAGTTATTTTAACTAGCTTTGTATGTACAGCCACAGATAACGCTGGGTTCAGAGTACTTAGTTCTCGGTAAAGCCCTAGAGGCATTACTGTCGGACTGTCGGTGCCTGTGAGATATCAGCCTTCCAGACTGTTTCCATTTTAGGAGCATTTGCTTCAAAAATTTAAGTCGTGTGCCTAGAAATTTTTCATAGGAGCACGCAGAACTCCCAACAGCACTAGTAGAATTAGTCATTTTAATGGACAAAGCTTAGCACTAGTGATGCATACCGGTTCACTGGACTTGGATCCGGACTTAAAAAATGTTTAGGTTCAAGTCCAAAAAAACCTAAAAGTCAAGAACCGAGTCCGGACTTATTACCATAAAAGACCATTTCACATACCCCTTTTCTTTCCAAACCACCTAAAACCTTCTGTAGATTGTAAAATCTTTGCTGCAAAATGAAGAAAACATTGCCATCGGGCATCGTCAAGTACCGGCCTCCATGTTATGTCGCCAAAGTTTCACCCAGACAACATTGCAAGGTTGCCAACATGCAATTTAGTATTTGCCATGGGTTTAGGTCTGGACTTACAAGTCCGGACCTGAACCTAAACCTCTGGACTTGAATCCGGACCTGAACCTGAAATTGGGTTTAGGTATGCATCACTACTTAGCACTCATATCATGACTGTATGTTTTCTTTCTTGCTCTCTGAATGTCTGATCATGATACCTCAAGTTCTACTCTGTGCATTCCTACGTACAAAAAACACAATATTCGTGAACGATATCCTGCAAATTAACATTTGGTATGATACACCTTCAATGTGGTGCACCTACATGTAGATTTTTGCTTGTCATTATACTGGGTTTATATACATGTATATGATACATGCATGTGTATTTTTATAGTTGGCTGTATTGACTGTCACCACTTGTGAAGTGTAAAAAGAAAATAATGGCGATGGTTTCTGAACAGTTTTTAATATGATCCATATTTTCTACATTCTGAGTGGTGCAGCTAAAACATGTCTGGTGCAGGTAATTTTTTTAATGTTACCTGCACCAGTACATATGTATGCAGAAAGGAGCTCCAGACAGTGATTCTGAGACGAGTGTTTGTGTTTACTTACTTGTTGTTTTGTTGTTGTTGTTGTCCCAGGTGCCTACACTGTGTGAAGACCTGCTGTCGTCCGTAGACCAGCCGCTGAAGATCGCCCGCGACAAACAAGTGGGGAAGGACTACCTTCTGTGTGACTACAACAGGGATGGGGACTCCTACAGGTCAGAACTAGTACTGCAGCCTCAACTTTCATGCTTTTGGACGGGTACTATAATTCACTTTATGTTCACAGTAGCAAAAGTTCACGGTCTGAGGAAACTGGACATGTTCACGGAACTATATGTTCACATTGGTGACAGGTGCAGGAAAAAGAACAGTCCAGGAATTATTTGTAATGATAAGTTTAAGGTATAGAAGTGACAGTAAAAACATAAAAGTACAGTGAAAAAAATCAGAAATTACAGTAGTTTTGCAACCGGTGTTCTAGCTAGCGTCCATCTTTCTATCATTTGATGCTTATAACTCACTGGCAAAAATTTTGCCCAATCCGTCATCTTTGACCAACAAAAATCGGTTTGTAAAAATATGGAAAGAGATGTCATTAAACTAAGCTAGTCCTCCAGCAAAATTTGCCCCTCAAAATGTAGGAAATATTGATTCAGAGTGTCAAGATTCAATAATTTCCCAGGGCAGCATGCCACTGGACCCTCCTATAATTGTTAAGTTTGGGAACTCAAAATTATGAAACGTCAAACTGAAGATGACAGTAGCACTTGAAGTCCTTCTACAGCAACAGCTTCTTTCCACAAATTATATACAATTTTTTAAGTCTTTGCATTTGTGAGGTTGTGGGCTTGATTTCCTGACTGATACATACCAAAAGACTCTAGACACACATTGTTACACTACCAACAGTCGACAGCTTCAAGTTGGGGCTGGCCCAGCACATGGGCCTCCCCAGCTTCCAGCTGTAAATCAGGTATGTCTTCGCGGCCATGTACATAGTTCACTGCACAAATTTGTTCTCGTTTTTTTTAATGTTGATTTTTTGTCTTATGAGCACCAGCACCCCACCTGGCCACATATGTCGTGCACGTGAACGTGAGACCCCGTGAGGGCATTGTTCAGTAACCTGAATAGAAGTAGAAGGCTATGTCTGTAGTGAAGCGCCTAAATCTGTGATGTTTTTGCCCAGGTCCCCCTGGAGTAACGTATACGACCCTCCCCTGCCTGATGGAGCCATGCCGTCAGAGAGGTTGAGGAAACTGGAGATTGAAGCCAACAATGCCTTTGAGCAGTACAGGGACATGTGAGTGGCAATCTTTTTTATATTTCCTTTTTATTTACAGGAGAGAAGAAGCCTGAAGAGCCTGAATATTTGTGTATCTGTTTCATACATGTACTTTAGATGTCATAACCTACCTGAAAATAGAGGTACTGGTTTTGGTTTGTTTCTGTGTGTGTCTATGTTTCTGTATATTTGTGGTCAGCATAACTTTAGAAGGCCTACATGAACTGTGTTCATATTAGTTATGTGGGTACATGTAGGTCTTGGGAAGACAAAGGTCAAGGTGAAATGTTGGCCTCCTGGTGACTGACTTCAGTACTGCAGCAGAACTGTTTTTTGTATCTTTTGCCTTGGACATGCTATTTTTTTGTTATACTTTTATTTTGAAGAGCAGAGCACAATTGGCACATGGTGTGTAGTGAAAACCACTTGTTAATCTATTCTGTGTTTGCAGGTATTTTGAGGGAGGCGTGTCGTCAGTATACCTGTGGGATCTAGATCACGGATTTGCAGGCGTGATCTTGATCAAAAAGGCGGGAGATGGATCCAAGAAGATTAAGGGTTGCTGGGATTCCATCCACGTTATAGAAGTTCAGGTGAGGAGGTTTGGAAGAGTAATTTTGATTTTATTTATTTTGCATGTGTACAATGAAATTTAAAGCAGGACAGGGCTCAAAATTAAAGTTGGTCCAATGGCCACTGACCACTAAAATTTAGGCTGGGACAACTAAAAAGACACTTTGGGACATTTTTGGGACAAAAGAAAAATAATCAACATCAGACTGTCAGCCTTTTTTTTGTTTATCAGGCACAGGTCCTGGCTTTTGGCTTCGGAAAAGTCCCCAAATTTCCTGTCTACTCTGCAATTATAGTGCACCTGGGAGTCAGAATGTAAGAATTTCTCTGGATTGCCAGGGGGCCATCTTGGAGATGCAATTTCCTAACTTTTTTTTCTACTGAAGATACAGTTCACTTTTTTCATGTCATTGGAAAGAGCATGCTAATGAGCTGACATTTGATTTGATTTATTGAAATTGCAACAATGCAATACACGCGGAACAGAGGCAGCTGTTGCTGGTGTTGTGTCCTGCACATAGAAACGAATACTGGACAGACAATACTCATTTTCACTTGAGTCTAGCGGGGAAAGCCGTGTAAAGTGCCTTTCCCAAAGGCACAAGATCGGTGGCATGTCAGGACTCGAACCTGGGACCTCTTGATTCCGAGTCACGTACGCTGCCGTTACGCCACACGACCCCACGAGCTGACATTTGTCGTGTTGTTCTGTATAGGAGAAGAGCAGTGGGAGGAGTGCACACTACAAGCTGACGTCTACAGCCATGCTGTGGTTACAGACCAACAAGCAAGGATCAGGAACAATGAACCTGGGAGGCAGTTTGACTCGACAGGTGGGTGTCCAGTGTACAAAATACTTTTTTGAACCAGGTTGCAAAAATTAGGTTGCCTATCAGAATTTTAGGTTGCCCCACCTATAAGTTACTACTTTCCTCAAATTAAGTAATGTTGCATACATAAGCCTTTGACAATATTTCTAACAGCCTTTAGTTAACTGATACTAGTAATAGCCATTAATACCTAAAATTAAAAAGCATCTGCAGGCTACAGTGGTGCAAGCCAAGTGGGCATGATTTGGGGGGGGGGGCATTCTTAAAATTCAGGTAGCACACTGGGCTACCTAGGTTCAAAAATAGGTTGCCCCGAGTAAAATATTTTGCACACTGGTGTCAGAGTATACATCTGAGTCAAGAATTTTATTTTAGAGTAGAACTCTTACATTCAACCAGATTTTCCAACAGTTTAGGGCTTCCAAAACCCAAAACAAACAGTAAAAAAATAACCCAAACATTTGAGTTCCGGGCAGTCCACCTTTGGTACAAACTACTGCAGCACATCAAAACACTTTACAGTTAATCCAACTTTAAAAAAGCCATCTTCCAACTGTTCATATAATGTTCTGTGACTAGATCTTGTGTTCTTGGAAAAGGCACTTAACATCACTCCACCCTGGTGAAAAACGATAACCTGACTTTTTGCCTTTTATTTCAGATGGAGTCAGATTCCAATGTTAATGAATCCAGTCCCCACATCGCCAACATTGGCAAGATGGTTGAGGTAAGTGAATTAGAGCTGTGAAGTGCTCTTTAAAGACGTTTTTTTACAATAAGTACATGAAATTGTAGAAATGTACTATACAAAGTGTGGGGTCGTGTGGCGTAATGGTAGAGTGTTCAGCTCAGACCCAAGAGGTCCTTGGTTCGAATCCTCCCTGATGCCACCGATCTTGTGCCCTTGGGAAAGGCACTTTACACAACTTTCCTCACTTCACCCAGGTGTAACATGGGTACCTGATTTTGGTTGGGAAGGTAAAAGGCAGTTGAAGGAGAGTGTTGGGCTCTGCCTTCCAATACCATGCCCTAGACTTAGTGGATGAAAAACCCATTGCCCCTACAGCCTTAAAAAGGCTGTCTTTATCCTTTACCTTACTATACAAAGATTGAAAACGGTGTTTGAAGTTACATGAATCAATGAGATGTGTTTCTGTTCCCACAGGACATGGAGAATAAAATCCGCAACACATTGAATGAAATCTACTTTGGCAAGACAAGGGATATTGTCAATAGCCTAAGGTGAGTTAACCTTTTTTTTTTAAGCCGGTCATGTTTTTCTGAGTCTTGTTATAAAACAGGAACTGCTTGGAATGTAGCTTTTATTTATTTTCTTCCTTTTTACATTAAGTTCTTCAGTTTTCAGAGGCAGGCTAGTGGGCAGTATTTAGTGAACATGACAAGGCCACACCAATTTGTGTCTTTAGTTCTCGGATGAGAGGGCTGGGAGGAAAACTTAAATATAATATTTACTCCCAGAAACTGTTTATTTACCTTCAAGCTCTTCATTTGTATCGTTGTTATTGATCAAGTCATTGTATCAGCGTCAACAAAATTGTTGTACTCAGCATTTCTTTTTATAAAACTGAGAAGCAACAAATTAAATTGGTGTGGCCATAGATACTAAAGCAAGAACAGAACTATCTTACTGACGGATCATGTTATACTTCTTCCCCCTCCCAACTTTAGGTCAGTTGTGCCTCTGTCGGAGGTAAAGCGATGGAAGGTCCTGCAGAATGAAATTGTGGGGGCCTTAGAAACCCGCAAGATGGAACAGGACAAAAAGAAAGAGAGCAAATAGTGGAAGTTATAGGGAGTTGATGACACGGCTTTTCTTTGTCATTCCAAGGGGCTTGTTTGTAAAAGTACCAATTCAGAAGTGTTTTGATAGACCACTTTGAAAAAGCATTAGATTAGATGGAACCTCTGAAACGATAGTTTACTTGTAGCTTTCTTTGAAATTATCAGACATAGCATGCATTTTTAGATGCAGTTTGATCAGTATATTGTCATTTCACAGCCATATTTCCTGGACCATAATGGCAAAGGAAGGAAGATGTGGAATTGTTTATCAAAGTTTCAAATTGTTTACTTGAGCTAGAGCTCTAAATCATTCCTTAGGACCTTTTCATGGAATAGACAGCACATAATGTCATTAGAAGAAAATTGTTTACCCCCAAAATATACTACAATATTGTTTAGCTGCCTGGTTGATCCATATAATTTGAGCCAACCCTAAAAATTGTGTCGCTTTGCCTTGGTATATTGAAAATATGGTCTTTTGTTTTAAAAATTAGAGAGGAAAGAGCTTTGAATTCACAGTAAAGTGAATAAAACTTACCATGTTTAGTGCCTTAGAACTAAACTTTCTTTGCTTCTCTTGCAGACCGACATATCTTTGTGTGCTTCTAACAAATAATTTCTTTCCAGTAGCAAAATTAATCCAATGACAAGATTTTATTTTCATTTATACAAGACATGCTTTTCATTTCACTTGTCTGAAAGACATATACATACAATTTACAGTTGCGTTGTTGAGCTTTTTAATTTCTTGTGTCTTTTTCAGGACAGAGTCCTAACCCTAGTTTTCAACTTTCGTTGTTTAGGTCAATGTTTCATGTGTCTTGACATTTTAACTGGTATTGACTGTTATATTTTGTTGATGACAGCTAGATTTACGTGAAAGTGAAACTAGTTCTGCCTCTGTATAAACTAAATTTGCTTTAATAATAATAATCCCTTTCTTTTCATTATTAATGTACATGTAGTTTCATCTAAGGATTTAGTACATGGTCTTAACTTGAAAGATGAACATACTTGTGAACAATTTGCTTAACACTTGTTTTTTTTCCATTATTTTGCTGTGTGTATAGCTTGTCATGTTCACAATGTGCAGCTTTAAGTTTAACAGGGTCACATGACTTAACACAGGCTCCATGTGTGTTAGCATGTAACAATTTTCCACTGACTTCAAAACACATCCTTTTTAATATTGCTTTCAAAAGGAGTGTTGAATGGCAAAGATTTGTTTGGAAATTAAGCATTATTATGAATGATGAATTGCAATATTTTGCCTAATGTCACCTAAAATTGGCCAAAATTTGTTTTTTCTCGAACCCATAATTTCTTTCCATCATTTTGGAAACCCAGTGGTCATGTCTTGGTGGGCTTTTACCTATTAATTCTTACCAATTCCATATCAGACCTGTTAATTTTGTGTTTCAAAATGCCCAGGATTATTTTGTCCATTGTTAACATTACAACCAAATTATTCCATCAAATGACAATGCTTGAAATTAATCTAGTTTGTAGCCATTCTGAAACAAAATGTAATCTCCAATTCCAACACACAAAAAAAGTTTGACTATTTCTAGCCTTTGTCAAGGAATGAACAGTCTACCACTTTTACAGTTCAGCCTAGATTCAGACTAAATTCTGTCAACACAGAGAAAACTAAAACAGCTACGTTTTCGATCATGTGATCCATGTTAGGCTTGGAGTCCACACCTCACGACGTCGCTAACATTAACCTCTCCTGCTTCTCTCTTCTCTTCTCTCGCTCCTCCGTAGGTCTGTGGTGCCTCTTCCCGATCAGAAGCAACAGGCTTTACTGAGGCAAGACTTGGCCCAGGCGCTAAAGAAACGAGCGGGTGCCGACTCTTAGGCAGCTAACCCCTAACCTCATAGTGTTCCTGTCAACAGTACGCGGCACCTTCCCTGTGCAGTTTCCAAAAAATAAAAACAAGTAACTCTAGATCGTCCCCAAAATCTATCCTCTAGGTCTTTTGACAGGCAAAGTTGACTGAAACGCAACTGAATTTCCTTATGATTTAACATTAGACAGTGAAAGAGCTGTTTCTTTCTTGAAGTTGAAGAAACGCCACCAATTTTTTTTAGCACAGCACAATAGCTGGGCCACTCTTATGTGTTATTATCTGCCACTATACAGCATAGGCACAAGGCGTAATTTGCTTCATGAAGATTTTGAATAATACTAGCGCAACTATTAGTTATTGAAATAGCATTACACTTCGAGTTCAACCAAGAGATTTTGATACATTGAGTATCAACTACGGAAATGTCTCCTACATTTCAATAAGGAAGATATTTTTCTATCAGCTGATAGGTCATACATGTATTTACGAGTATACAATATACCAGCCTATTGACATTGCATCACTTTGTTAAAAAGTGTGATAAAGCAATGAAAATCTTTGCATACTTAAGAAGAGGTTTCTGTTTTGTACACGAGGAGGAAGGATGGAAAACAAGAATTGTGCAGTGTAATTGTAAGATGTGAACAAGGAAGGTAGAAGATTTAAGTATTCATTACCATGCAAAAGTTCAGAGGTTGCACATTTTACTTACCAGGAGTGTTGGTTGCAACAAAAAAATCAGGTTGCACAGTGCAATCAAATAGTCAGTTGCTTTCATATTGGAACAAAGCCGCAATATACAAAAATGTACGTAATTTCCAAGTAGTTGCACATTCTGCTTGGTTGCAGCTCTACAAATAATAGGTTGCACAGTGCAATCACGTTGTTGCTTGTTTCGGATATCAGAGACAAAGGCTGTGCATGGGGTTTTTGAAGACCATGATTGTGCAGTCTGTGACATCATACCATACATAACAAGTAGACAAACAGAAAAGGAATGTCACATTTGGGACCACATATTTTTTGGAGCAAATCTTTTCAAAACGTGTGGGTTTCGGAAACTGCACAGAGGAGGTTGCTGGCTCTAGCTATGATTGGAAAATTTCTAGCCGTCTTTGCTACCAAATAATTGCTTTAGAAGTACGTAATGTATCATGGCATTTTTCCAGAGGTAGAAAACAAAATTTACATAGTATGGTGAGACAGGGACACTATATGTAGCTTTGAACAATTGGCAGTGTGAAATTTTGTGTTGAACAGAATGATTTTCTAGCCAACCTGGAACATGTTACATGCTGTCATACAGAGATTTTTTGGGAGATATTAATTAGTAAAAGCATGATAGATTTATATCCGACTACCCCTGTTCTATGTGTGTCTTTATTAACCAAAATTCTGATGTATTTTTGGAGATTTGAACTCTTGCTAGTAACAATTAAGATTTACCCTTTTGTAAATGCATATAGCTACACCACACAAATTAACAAGAAGATAGGTTGTACAGCCAAGTGCATATCAACAAGCATATACCATTTAAGGACACTATCTGTGTATGTTTTTGCATTTATGTCTCCCTCGGAGTAATTATTGTATTTTACACTGCACGGAATATGCTGTAAATTAAAGATGGTGACTAATGATTGAGAATCAAAACCTTTTTTTCCTGTTTCATTTGTTTCAATACAGAAACCGCAATGGATTGTTTTCTTTACAAATGGCTTAGTTTGTCTTATAATGAATACTTCAATGAACAATTCATAGAAAAAAGGACTGTAATAGAGGTGATAGAATATTTAGGTTAATGTTGTTATGTTGGTGCTAGAAAAAAGGACAAGGATGACAACTCTTAAGTTTTTGAACACCTACAAACAACGCCTTTTATCCTCTCCCAAAAGTGATGATGAGACTAATAAAACATGGCAAGGCCACACCAATTTATTTCCTTGGTTCTCTGACATTTTCAGATGTTTTCATTTGGTCTTTCCAGTTTGTTATAGTTTGCCAGTTATGCATATATTTTTTTTGTTTAAATCTGGGAACCAACTTGAATTGGTGTGGCCTAAACCTACAGAAAATTTACTGACCAGGGGCCAACCTGAAAATTCTAACCCCAAGGAAATATATATTTCTTAGACCACCCAAAAGCATGCTCTTGGTTCCTTCTGCTACAAAGGAAAAAGTGGCAAAACCAACACAACAGACTTTGTATAAATCAGGGAACTGGTTACATTGTCAATTTCCCCATGTTCTAGCAGGTAGCCAAAGGGTGTTTGGGGTTTGTTTCCACTTGATGACACTTCTACAGGGCGTGTGTGTAAATATATAACCTAAAAAGCAAACCAAGACTTCTTCCAGAGTTACAATGAGTTGGATATTTGGAGACAAAGTATTGAAAAATATTGTATGACTGACCATAGATCTACCATGGTTAATCTTTCCCTGAAACAAAATCTGAAATCCCTTTTCCATGTGACCCGTGAAAAAATAAGTGTTTATTGAGTAATATCAATTGTAAATATATCCGAAAAAGGGAACCTACAGCAATATGAAAGATAGAGCCCTGTTATGCTTTGCCCTTATTTGAAATGAGACCATGTACATGTATGGTTTAGAGCTGGCAGGAAGATACTTAGGATTGTTTCATTGTGATGTTAAATTCTGATTTTCTGCACTTGTCAATACATACCTTTGAGTGTTAACATTGACAAGAGCATTGTTTCATACTGCATTTCTGAACAAGTCATGCAGATCTAGAGATTTCTGTTCTCTCTTTTCTAATGTATCCAGCTTGGGCCACACCAATTAATTTCTTGGTTCTCGGACATTTCAAAATTTAGCAAAAGTATATATGTATTAAATGAAACATTAGGTTAGGAGGAAAAGTTTCATCTGACTAGTAGTACATTCACGCTGTAAACTGTTTTTCAAGATAAAAACTGTCCCATCTGACTTCATTTTTCTTCCAGTTCAGCACTGTTGTTTTTTTTTTAATCCGAGAAGCAACAATTTGAATTGCTGTGGCCATGCTCTACTGTACAGTGATTGTTACATTGTAAAGATTGTAAGACCCGTGCGTCTTGGCAGACATAAAGGATTGTTGGTGGTTAAAAACTTTAATTTGCCATGGAATTATTGACAATTTGATTTCAAATACACAAGACTTTATAAAAGCATTCAGGGCTCTGGCTCATTTATTTTAAAGGCTTGGAAATGTGTCACTGTTGATGTAAGGCCACAATGATTTAATTTGTTGGTTCTGGGACAGTTTTATGCAACATTTTATCAGGACATAATGAAAATGGCTTAGATGAAAAGTAGTTTAACTTGCATCTGACTCTGTTTACTCCCTTAAAACAGTGTGTACTGCCCTTGGATATAAATCATACAAATCAGGACTTCTTTGCATAATAGATGAGAAAATGCTTCAACAACCTTCTTTGTTAAGATAACACTTATAAACTTTGGACAACTTATCATATTTGGGCAGAGAAGATCACCAACTGATAAAATTTGTGCAAATGAGGACCTTAATTGCAGACATTGTACATGTAGTTAATGAGAAAACTTTATGTCCACCATTTGGCAAAGCTACGATGTTTTTTCAAGAGCCAAGAATGATAAGTGTGGCCTTATATCGGTTTATGTGAAAACCTTAGAAGCTCAGTGAAAAAGTTTTCCTAAGACTTGATTAGTACAGCATGCACAACCAAATTTCACATGTCAAAATTCAAGATAGTACAATAATTCAAAAGAAATACAATCATTCAACATTCAAACAAAATGGTAGCTTTCCTTTAATTTGCATAGTTCAGGAAGAAACAATAATATAATTGCATATTCAGGAAGAACCGCCTACATAAATTCAATTTTGTACAACTAGCTAGAGGTCCAAAGCTTAATAAGGTTGAAGACTAGAACTAGAAAGAGTAGCCAATGACTGCTGTCTGGTACTAAAAAGGGCTCTGCAACTAAAAGAATTGCCTGAACACTGTACTAGGTATAGGCATGTACAATGTAGGACAGGGAAACTTCTTCAATCTTAACAAGAACTCTTAAAGTTTCTAAGACATTGGACTAGAAAGGATCCTTCTCTCTGGCTAGCAGTATTTTACTAAATAAGAGGAACAAAGGGCCAGTACCTGAATCTGAGGACAGGAAAAAAACATTGGCCTGCTCACAACTCTAACCAAACAGGGAGAACCCATACATGCCCGCTAACAAATTGCTGTTTTGAGTTGAGCCACCAAAAACTTCTTCAAACAATCTTAACGAGAAATCTTGGTTCCCTAAGGACAGTGTCAGCACTAGCACTAGTAACAGAATGCAGAAACTGTAAGCTAAGGGATGATACGAGAAGCAAGAGGCTAGCACTGGGGATGTGGGAAGATGGGTACAACTCTACCCAAACAGGGAGAACCCAGACGTCCCTGCCTCGTTGTTTGGAGATGAGCCACCGCCAAAGTTGAAACTGAAGCCCTGCGGAGAGTTGGAGCCTGAAGAGTTGTCTCCTCCTCCTCCAAACAGACTCCCGCTGCCAAACAAGTTACAGGCTGATCCACTCTTCTCACTGCTGCCTCCAAATCCTGGACAGTAAGATACATTTTGTACAATGTGAAGTTTGTTGTCACCATAATGCCAAATATAAAGAATTCCGCGAATTGAAAATAAAAGCATGATGAGAAAATAAGCGGGAAAGGTACCGCCAAAGAAGGAGCCTCCGTCGTTTGCAGAAGTAGTTGTGGTGGTGGAGTCTCCTCCCCCAAACAGGGATGCAGCTACTGAAGACATCGGAGGGACACTTCCCAAGGAGAACGAGTCACTTACAGATGTGCTACAGATGACACAAGGTGATTTAAGAAAAAAAAAACTAGAAAAACTACACACACAACATGTACATGTAGAAAGGTAGCATTTCGAATGCATAATGTTCACCTTCGCATATGGTCTGCTCTGTTAATTCTTATTCAAACACATTCACATACATATATGGTGACAGGAGTCTAAATCCCTCCTACCAAGGACATTATACAGATGTCCTTGCTCCTACTATAAAATTGCAACTTTATGTAACTCAACACCAGTTACCATGGTGAGAGACAGTCTGGTTCAGGTCATTGACCAGGTCAGAGGTCAGCATTTGGAACGGAAGAAACAGAAACAGAGCAAAAACAATATGTTTTCCTTTGGTAAAAGTCTATACTTTGGTACACATAGTTTTAAGAAGTGGATATATATATCAGGTATGGTCAAGTTCCTCTTAATCCTAATAAGCTTAAATTTCCATGATGTCTTCTTGCTAAAAAAATTACTCAGAGAGAATCCATTTACATGTAGGCAAAACAGACTCTGCCATATAATATTTACTGTGACAAATCCCAGTTTACTCTTACCTGGTATTCTGGCTACTGAAGAAAGATGTTGCACTGCTGGATACACCAGTATTTGCCGACTGGGTCATACTTCCAAAGGAGAAATTACTGGGAGGGGAAGGAATGCCTTTGAAGAAAGGTGATCCTTTGGAAGTTGGGGGTTGCTCAGATGCATTGTTTGCACTTGGAGACCCTGAGTGAGAAATGACCAAGATACGCCTCAAATATTTACAGATTTCAGATGACCAGGAAGTATTTTGGGTGTGTGTAACAGTTCTAAATGCACCAAAAGGCAGTTACTCAAGCAACTGGATATGATTTTGGAAATGGTCATTTTGTAACAGTTGTGAATTCATTGGAACGATGAAGGGATATTAGACAACTTCCTGACTTCTGCCATGTACCACCCACTTACTCCCACCTTGCATCAACTGTCAAAATCACCTCCCACCCACAATGAAATCGAAGCTATTTAATCAGATATTAGAACAACCAGAGACGCTACTCAAAACAAAACAAAGTCTTTTCTATACCTGCAAATAATGAGAATGTCATCTAGAATTATTAGAAACTATCTACAAACTGACCAGAAATTGTTGTCACAGAGCCTGACTCCATGAATAGTCTGAAACTTACCGGTGCTTGTTACACTTGTGTTTGGCGGCTGTTGTTCAGTAGATGACATGATGGGAACATTGGTACTGCCTACAGCACCCACAGGCTCCCCACCAAACTGTGAAATAGTGAACACCAAAAACAATGAAATGCATAATACTAGGATACAAATTTTAAAATACTTTGTGGAAAGAAACCAACTGAGATGGTTTGGACACCTACATAGGATGCCGGAAGATAGAGATGTGAAGAGAGTCTTTAATTGGAAACCTAAAAAAAAAAGACCAGCCGGCAGGCCAAGAAAAAGATGGTTGGACCAGATCATTGAAATCACAAGACGAGAGGAGCCAGACTTCCGAGTGGTTAAAAAAATAGCTGAACAGAGTGGAAAAGACTGACCAAGAGGCTGACAAGTTACAGGCCTTGAGGCCTAAAGGCGTCAGGGTGAGAAGTGGGTGGGTGAGACAATGGTACTATGATGCATAGCAAAACATGTCAAAAGGGAAGACAATAACTGACTCATTCAAGATCTTTAAATTTATCTGTATTACCGCCCTTCCCCTAACACAATACATTTTGCTGGTACACAGCACAGCAACAGCTAGTTTAGTTAAATTACATTCACGACTTGTTACACCTAACCTTTGCACATGTAACTGTAAGCATTGTTTAAAGCTATCTAGTAATGATGCCCCTATTGTACTTGTATTGTACTGGCAGCGAGGTTATTTGACAAACCATGTATCATTAGTTCTATATGCTCGTATATCTATAACTGCGTCAAGAAGCGAGAAGAAGTTGAACATGTAAATAGTAGATCACATTAGTATGTATAGTTTAAGTGTCATTGCTGTATCCTTTCCCTTGTCTATTCATGACCTGTGCTTAGCTTGTTAGAGCACAAACGTACAATAAAGGTCTTTATTCATCATACATGTTTGAGTTTATGTGTGATATATATAAGAAATTTAGTTTGAGTGAACTTACACCAGTAAAGAAGGACTGCATGAAGGGAGACTCTTCTTCCACCTTAAAGTTCCTCCCTGCATTTGGTGTGGCCTGTGACTGACAACATTGCAATTCACAAATACATGTCATTGATCCTTAGTTGTAGAAGACAATACAAAAGTTCCTGTACTTGTTTTGTCAATAAATAATCATTGTATCAAATAAAAGGAATAGATGTCAAATAATTGTAATAGGCATCCGCTGTGGGATCCTTTGTCTTCCTCTGTCTTCAAAAAAGAAGTCAAACTCAGTAGTTTTTACTACTATGAACGTTTTCATATGCTTGAGAATAAAGACATCTCTGTAGGTACTGAAAGCATATGTCACTTTTTTTTGGGGGGGGGGGGTCAACTAACCGGCTATCTCCTTATAGTGGTCACTTGTCTATAGTGGTCAAATTTGGCCAGTCCCTTGAGTGACCACTATAGACAGGTTTGACTGTAGTAGTTTCTTAGTTATCAGTAGTTCTATGTGTACTAATTATCTGTTTTTATACCGAATGTTTCTTTTGTTCATGCAATTAGCCCTCGGGCATGAATTTGCAATAAAAACTTTTAAAACTTATCGATAAAAGGGAATAGATATTAACTAAAAGGTAATAAACAGACCTCTTCATCCCTGTCCCCGCCCTCTGCCTGGTACATGGGGCGACTGGGCATGGAGAATCCAGGAGAGGTGGAGGTGAGCTGTAGCAGGTGCTGTCTGTGCTTCTCAAAGTTGAAAGGACTGGTGGAAGTGCTGCCTGTGCCCTCGCCAGGTGTGCTGGGGTTGCTGTTGGCAGGTGTGACAGGTGCACTGTTTCCAGGTGTCACAGGTGCAGAGTTGTTGTCAGGTGCGACGCCCGGCAGGCTGACTGGACCAGGAGTCATGGGATCTGTCACAACAGCTGAAATACAGTCAGGAATTTATTCATATATTCCATTTCATCTATTTTCCTGTAGATTACACTCAGATCTGTGACTTTTTCTTTCATGTGTCTTTGGGCACATACAGCCACAAAAAAATAACATCAACAGCATTAGAAGACTTGTTGGTGCCTGTCTTATATCTTTGGTAGTGGGGAGCCTAGCTACTTTGAATATAAACCTTTTGAGACCAGATTTTCCAAGACATAAAAGTGTGTGAACAGTAGCAGGTATTTCAGCACCAAGGACAAGATATGATAAAATCTGGTAACTTATCAAAATGCAATTCCTACATTACCGGCATCATCTGCTTTTTGGCCCTCTACGATACTTATTAATTGCTACATGTACTGCAGTCCTGCTGCGGTACTTTAGAAAGCTGTTAGGGGGCCCACAACAAAACCATTTCTCTAGTCAACAGCTACATTGTACATATGTAAAGTACTGACAGCATGTCGGCAAAACATATTGCACCTTAGCGAAACCTGTAATATACATTGTATTGTGCATAGCAGTTTGGTAGACCATCTCTCGTAAGGCCGTATTTGTGTATTAACATGACAAGGATGACATTCCGTTGATAATTTCAAAATGTTGTGCCAAAAAAGATATACTAATAGTCTGCAAAGGGCAAAATTCTGATGCACCATTGACCAAACATCCAGGTTTTGCGCAGGTGTAGTGCATGTACGTTCTGCCAACAAGCTGCTACTGACAAACCAAATGTCATTTTTAATGCCCCCCTCCGCGTACCGATATGGACTGCTCTGTGCTGATGAGACTTACCGGTACTGCCCTCTGGATCTTGAAGCTCCTGATGATCTCCCATCCTGGCTGGGCTGCCCTCTAGTGCCTGAACATGATCAAAGGTAACTTTAATTTAAAAGGTAGTCCCATAGCCTTTTTTAGGCTGTAGGGGCAGTGGGTTGTTAATCCACTGTGTCTAGGGAAGGGTATTGAAAGGCAGAGCCCATCCCTCTCTTTGCACTGGCTTTTACCTCTCTAACCAAAGTCAGGTACCCATTTCACACCGGGGTGGAGGGGGGGGGGAGTTGTGTGTAGAGTGACCTTTCCCAAAAACACAGCATCTAGCCAGGAATACAAGGAATTGAATCTGCAACTTCTTGATCTCGATCAATGCTGCAATCAAAAAACACCCTGTTGTACTATCAAAATCTAAAGCACTTTCCTAAAACTATTCTCTCTGCTTTAGCTACTAGTATGCTAGTATTGTCAGTTAGTTACATTGTGTACACTTACAATAGTAGTAATGATGGATCCCATGCCACTTTTTCACAAGCCCAAGAGCCATCTTGTTCATTCCTCAGTATAGTACTAATAATAGTCTTCAATATAGCAGATCACAAGATTCAAAATTACCCTAGAATTGTAGAAAAGGTTTTTAAAAAACAAAAAAGAAACAAACAAAAAACTAACCAACCCATACCTCTTTAAAAAAACAACAAAAAAAACTAACCAACCTATATACATATGTATGGCTCTTTAAAAAACAAAAAAAAACTAACCAACCCATACCTCTGCTTTGACCATAGAAGAAAAGTATTCTGAGCCCTGTACCTGATAGTCTGGCAGCTTGGTTGGGCTGTGGCTTGTGGGTTGGAAGTCGATCCTCTGTCTGAGCTGCAGTTCCTGAACCTGCCTGAGGAGGGGCTGCTGAGCTGGGATGTTTGGCCTGTAAACCTGCAGCAGAGGAGGCTTCTGTTGCACCACGGGCTGTGAACATGAGATACAGAGAATATCACGCAGTGAAAATGATCTCATATCAGTTGAGCTATTCCTTAACTCTAAGAGATATAAAGCTCGCAGGGGGAGACATTGTATCAACCTACTCAGCTTACTGAAGGGAGACCTAAAGCACAGAGGGCTAGGCCCTCCCACAACAGAAAAGAAACTCAAGGAGCATAGAGAGCTCGCGAGGCAGAAGGCACGGTGGATAGAGATGAAGAAAGACTGAATGCGGCTACGGGACCTTTCCACACGACTGTAGACGCAGAACACAGTAGATGATGATGATGATCATGAACCACTGGTCCTTACAGAGATGATATGTACAGTTTATATACAGGTCAATGGTTGTTGATATCCAACTGAAACATAATGTTGTCATATAGGATCTTTGGATGTCTGGTGTGCATCTGATGTAACATCATACATAATTTAGAACCTTTTAATATTCTTGAAAATATTTTCTGACGTGGGGATGAAATCTTTATCAATCTATCAAAAGTCCTTAGCATCTTAATGTTTAGTTTTACCATGAAAGCAAGAAATAGGTCAGATGAGAAAGGTACCATTTGCAAAGCAATTGAATAAAATTTATTTTTACATGGTCTAGCTCAAACACAGTCATATGGTGACCAGCCCCTCCAAGTCTGCCCTGCCATTGCTACATAATGTAATCCAACACCACAGGGCGTCTGCTTTAGCACCAGTTACCATGGTGACAGACGTCTGGTGCAGTCAATGGACCTTATTCATTTGGAGAAGAAGAAATAGACCAAAAACAATAAAAGTGAGTCTGACCAGCTGTTTGTGTTGGAAGTTGAAGCTTGGCACCTGTCGGGGCTGTGGTGTGGGTCTGGGCTGGGGGCACATCAGGGTGGGGATTGTGATCTTAGGGGGTGACTTCCTTTGTACTGGCTGGATGGGAAAAAAACAAAACATCACATTTGCAGAGCTTTCAATATTCCAAGGAGTTCATTTCTCTGTCTCTCTCTATCCCTTACTAGCTCGCTTTGTCTTGATGTCTCTAGATCTGTCTCCTCTGTCTCATTCCAATTGTCTTTCTCACTCACTTGTTCTATGTGTTTTCCCCTAGCCAACATGGACATTGTGATTCTTTGTGTGGACATCTGCCTGCTATACAGCCTGACATGGTCTTAAGTATATAATTATACAAGTCTTGTAGCCAGGGAATAATTTGTTTCAGGCATTGCTGGGTTGACAGCTTTTGGGAGGCACAGCTAGCCAGAAATTACCATGATGGCAGTTGGCAATGTTGGAGCAACTCTGAACATTCTTCAGCACTGCTCACCATATTTTTCAAGGGTTCCATACAATACAATGGTACCTGTACCTGTAAAAGTGGGAAAGCTTGAGGTCCTTTGGCTCCAAGTCCACCAGTGAACGGAGGTGTGCCATCTTCAGGAGCAGGGGCAGAGGATGGAGGAGCACCTGGGTGGAGGCTGGGAGCTGCAACTAAGTTGCTCTGGCTGAAGATTGGTGGGAAGTACTGAGATGTGGCTTCTTGGTGCACGGATGTGTGCTGTTGGGCCTCTCTCTCCCTAGCAAAGAGGGCAGCTTGTTCTCTTTCTCTCTCCTTCCTGGCCACCTCCTCCTCACGGCATCTCTGCTGCTCAGCCTCACGTTCCTGTCAGCAAGACAATTGATTGACTATATCTAGATGATATTGTATTGGTATATAAATTATGTATGTCCATTAGTACACTTTCCCGAATGTTTGAAATGCATAGTGTCTAGTTTCACATAGTCCAGCCTAACAATCTAATGCTGTTTACTTATTTTTACTCATTGACAAGTACACTAAAATGTGCCTTTCAAACTTGCTACGTAATGTAATTGAACACCACAGGGTGTCTGCTACAGCACCAGTTACTACAGTTAGGAGCCATCTGGTCCAGATCATTGGCCTTATGTGTTTGGAGAAGACTCTAAAGAACAAACAGAAAGAAACAAAACTGCAATTCGTGTTATCCTTCCCTGAAGGTTAACTTAGGACATAAAGCTCCCATCCCAAATTCATCATACCTGTCTTGCTACTGCAGCACTACTGCATTGTTTCAAATCATAATCTTAAAGCCAGTGAGTGCCTCTTTTCAAACTTTAATGAAGACCCTGGGAACTTTAGATGATTTCCAGTACCTTAATGATCCTGTCTCTTTCAGCCTGCTCCTCCTCTAATTCCCGTTCCAGCTTCCTGATGTTGGTCCTCCACTCATTTATCCGGGTAACGTTCTTTGCAGTGTCTACCTTCAGCTCAGCTCTATATACCAACTGTTAAGGTTGGGATACAGCTCAACAACAAGTAAAGCAGGGTTCAAAATACATTTTGTCAGTTTGCCTACAGGGCAATCTAATTATAAAAAGGTAACGCATCCATATTTAAGGTTGCTGCCAACACGGGCTGTTAATTTTAGGAGGCAAGCCAGGCCAATGTATAAAGGTTTCGCTCACATGCTGGCCAAGGTTGGACACAGTGTATTTCAGAAGCCAGAGTCATTTACTATCCTTGCTTAAAAAAGGATACAGCTTGATAATGCAGGCTTGCAGATTAAGGAATACTGGCATCTGTTTATCTGGAAAAAAAAATCACAACACTGAACACTCTATACCAATTCAGTTTTGGCTGTGAAATGAGTTAATTCAGTACTGTTGGGTTTGTCAAACAAAAGAAGTTAAGTTTGTAAGGAGCTTGAGGGAGGTGACAGCAAATCAAAGTCCTTAAAGGAAACATTCATAAACATTTCCTTCTCATGCATACATGTGTAATAATACAATTCCTTCTTCAGAATGACACTTCAAAGGAATGTGATTTTGATCCAGTTTTAGCTCACTGAAGAAAGTTTGGTACTCCTACTGATCGTGACAGAGAAGACAGATGTTAATTCCTACTAAACTATTTTACAGGTTCATTGTGCCAGGAAACTTCCCTTATAATATTAGCTCTTTTCGACATGCACAAAAAGAGGATTGCAAACCTCTTCCAAGTAGTGTGCATGTCAGGTGTCAGAGCAACAACGGTAATAACAGCCAGGATTTGAACTCCCAACCACTTGGTCCAGAGGCAGGGTCACTCAGTACTGGAATGCAGACAACTAAAAGGCTTCTTTTATTTATTTATTTATTTATTTACTAGACTTTCCAATGCAACAGCAAGTAGCATGGAGGAGAGACAAAACAGGTGCATAATTGCATCTCTGCCAGTTGTCTCTCCACATACAAAATACATAATAAAACAGTAATGATACAAAAATAGACAATTTAACTGACAAAATACTATAACATAGATATATATTCTTTGATTGATTGAATAGTCTTACCTTCTTCAGCTGGGTTTTCCAAGCTCCTGATAGTCCTGTTGAGCACCTCAATCCTCTGAATGGCTTGTTTGATGGTATCCTGGAGATTGTGTAGGGCTGCTTGCCTCTCTCGCAGAGTTTTCACCTGCGGAAATTTATATTATCCTTGATTTAGTAGTACAGAAATGTAAAAGGAAATCACATGCCCTCACTGTGCCGGTCTCTAGAACTCACGCCACCGGCAGAACCTTCATACACACTGCAGTTGACATCTGGAACAGTCTTCCAGACAACGTTAACGTGGTGGGCCGGATCACTGACAACAACCTCCAGTCATTCAAAACAAGAGCACACCGGCATCTTCTCTCCACCATCAGGACTTCTGCATCATAGCTAGAACTTTGCAACTTTGCTGTAAACCAATGATTCGCCAGGAGTGTCACAATCCAGGCTATTGTTTACACTAGCACATGATAGAAAAAAAAAAAAAAACTATTCATTTATCTAATAGGTCTCATTCTGTCATCTAGTTCCTTGTGAATCTGTGCCACGTCTAGAACAACTTTGTCTAATTACTGTCTCATGAATATTGTTCCTTAGAGCAAACTAACCTTTGGCATGTTTTCATACACTTCTTGGTGTTTTGCCCACACGTTCTGGAAGTGTTCTAACATCTTAGCACAGTCAGTCCTGTCAAAAGAAAATGAAACAACAAGTATTGTCAACTTAACACCTTTATAACTAGTGGCTTTGCATAACATGTTGACAAGATTATACAAATTTTGGTGATGTAAATGCATATGATAATACTATAAAATTAATAATGTTGAAATGTTTGCAGTGGTAAAATTTGTTGACCCTAGCACGTGCCATACATACATATACATATACATATATCTATTTAAAGACAGGAATAATTTGCTTCAACTGTTGCTTTTAACAATGCATAAACCTCCTTTCCCTTTCTACTGTGAAACAAATCCACCATGAACGTTACTCGGATGCAGTATATGACATAAGGTTTCTTACCTTTGCTTGTCTCCTGCAATAGTTACATCCTCCAACTTGTGCTTCAAGGCTTCTTCATGCTCATACAGCAGCTGACAAGTTCTCTTCAGGCTAAGAATTATGATAAGGCCACACCAATTTAATTTCTTGGTTAACGGATTCGCCTCTTAATTTTTTTCTGATTTGCAAATACATTGTAAAAATAAAAATTCAGAATCAACTTCGAAATGCTCATATTTTGCCCTGAACAGTTGAAAACAGTCCTTTTCTTACTACTTGTTACAGTCCTTCCATCTTTTAATGCAGTGCTACCATTAAAAGTTCAAAATTTATTGTTTAAATTTTGAACCAGCCTGGTGTGTTGACTTCATGGCTCCTATCGTACCATTTTGGGCCATAATAGGATGCCTAGGCCTTGTTTTTTTTTTTTTTTCGCCCGCCCGCTCCATTATTTTTCTAGAAAAAACCGTTAACCAAGAAATTAAATTGGTGTGGCCTAAGAAATAAGATAAAATTCTCACAGGTCTTTTCAATGATATTAGCCGTTAATGTGAAGTTACATCAATTTTAATTAAGTCTGGAAACAGAACTTTCTATAACGTATACGAGCCAGCAAAAAGCGTATTGAGTTGAATCTCAATTTTCCTTATAATTATCAGATAGACATGTTTCTGCATGAAAAATTATCTATTGTTATAACAGATTCTTTGTTAGTGATGTATCCTGATGATCTTGATGATCGTGAATCTATTAGACAATGCAGCTAGGAAAAAAAACATTTTTTGCACACTGCTTTGCTATTTTTATTGACATTCTAGTACCTTCCTACATTGTCCCTGTTGTATTTGAACTGCCTATGAAGCCTCTTGGTGTCTTCGTCCATTTGAGAGATGCCTTTTTGCATGCTGCAAATTTCCTCTTTCTTTTCCTTTGTCTGGCGCTCAAACTCTGCAAGCAAAGGTGTGCAATTAGTCTAGCCTCCTTCGCAGTCTTGTTGGGCGTGGGCGTTATTTTTCTCGGAGCGACGCGAGTAATATGCGGCCGCGAGGGACGTTTCGCGCGAAACCTTCTCTCCGTGGCAAAAACTCCCTCGGCAGCAAATCGTCCCTCGCGGCCGCATATTACTCGCGTCGCTCAGAGAAAAATAACGCCCACGCCCAACAAGACTGCGAAGGAGGCTACAATTAGTCAATGTTTTACAAAATAAAGCAAATACACAGGTAGATAATTAAGCAAAGAGAAGGTGCAAAAATCACAGTGAAATATGTTCTTCAAAGGTGTTCATTTTGATTTTCCAAGAAATAAAATGTACAGTACCTTCTCTCTCTTCATTTTCCTTTTCAATCAGCTTTACCTGCTGTTTGTTCTCAAATTCTGCAAGGAAGATATTGTCTTTGTCATTAAAATAAAGATTCAGGATACAAAGCAGCAAATTACAAACTTTTTATATTAAGTTACTGTTCTCAAAATACTAGTCAGTTGCATTGATGGTCAACTTTGCAACACAAACACAATTTATTCAGAGATGGCAGACTTCATCCCTTTATTTTTAAATTACATTGTATTTCAAAGCAGTCTGTCTGGCAGAATTACACTGAGGCTTCTGGAACACACAGAAAATGCTTAGTAGTTAGTGGAAACATAGAAAGACACACACACAAACATACACACACACACATAAACACACACACACACACACACACATAAACACACACACACACACACACATAAACACACACACACACGCACATACACACACATACATACACACAGAGAGAGAGAGAGAGTGCGTAAGAGAGAGAGAGAGAGATATTAAAGCCAAAACAATACTAACACAAGCTGTTTTTTTCACCTACCAAGGTTCTGTATGAGTTTGTCCAGGTTGGCCAGAGTTGCCGACCCGTGAGTGGGGGAACTGGCGGGGTAGCCGGACAACTGTGCAGCTTTCATGACGTTCCTGCGAAATTTTCAACGATTTGATACTGCAATTAAGTCATGGGGAACTCAGTTGTATCCCCACTACCTATTATACAGCGTTTGAACGTAATTCTGACATAGGTTTGTGTATTTTCAAGAAAAATATGCTAGCTTGAGCGGGCAAAACGTTATCGTACTCAAACGCATACAATCGAAAAATCAACATCAACAAAACTTGTAGAAATCTAAAAAAATAACAGTAATACCTCGTTTTCTAGCTCTTGCTTGAGATAGATAGCTAACCCTATGAAGTGTCTGTCAACTCAACGTTTGTCTATGGGAACATAAAATAGCTTTTTTCTCCCAATTTATCAGACGAACTGTGGTTTCAACACCAGCTTTGAACCCGCCGCCATCTTGAGCGTGATCCTATCGTCTGCTACTGACGTCATGAGGAAAACTTCCCGGATGAGAAATCTCCAAGCAGATGATGAGGTGAAAGATCGTTACGTTGTTTGAATGGTAGGCTTCTCTGACAGCCTCGTATGCTTGCAGATTTAATATCTTTGCAGAACTTTCTATCTCTTCGTATTTTTGTATATATGTATATATTACACAGCTGCATTCTGTAACTTTAGGACAATACAAAAATTCAATGGATTCCGAAGTAACACGTTAAATTACAATCACGTGACGATTTTTTTCCAATTGAAATATTTCAATTTTTGGCGCAAAAAATAATACATAATACCCTTTTTATTTTTTAGTACCGACCCGAATCTTTGATGATGTCCGCAATTCTGCAGTTAGCAGACTGGAAGATAGGGGGCGCTATAATAGTAATCTGATGACACCTACCACAGTATGCCCCTTGTTTGGTAACGAGATACTTGTGGCATCAGTCTTCTCTTTAGTAGAGACTAAAAATATCCCGGACGGAACCAAATCAAATTTCTGGAGGTCCAACACAGGTCAGAAGCTGTAGCAGTGTATATAGGTTGTCATAGCATTTTCCAAAATCTTTAATTCAGGGGTCGACTAAATGTAACATATAAAACTGTTGCATCTAAAGAATTCATCTATTTACGGATATGATTCTTCGCTTTAACGATTATGTTGCATATGTATGTATAATGATTGTTTCATAATTCTGTTTCAAAACTGCTTCCAATGCCCGGATGTTGGCAGAGATTACGAAATACATATTGATGATAGGTATTTCTGTATACGTAATGTTCCGTTGTTTGCTAACTTGTTTATTTTGGGAAAAAAAGTCACAACGTTTTTCCTGTCATTTTCATTCACAGACTGCTCTTCAAAATTTGTATTAATCTTTTTTCCATGGTCAGACCGAAGAAAAGTTTCGCTTGTCAAATTTGGTCTTTCCCTTCTTCTTTTATTTTCCAGTGGATCACACAACCCCTGACGTTCCCACCGTACCTCTGACCTCTGGTCTATAAAAAGAAAATCGGTCGCCGGTTACACAAAGTCGTCTTACGCAATGCTTATTGGGAAGCCTTTTACGCGTGTACACTGTGCTATAACAAATCTACTGCGTGCTACAGTGCATGTGCTAGTCAAGTGCTAGTTGATTGTCAGTGCCTTTCTGGACTACAATCTACTTTCTTCGTGAGTTTTTCAGCTCAGCACAACAACGCTTAGGGTAAGACCTCGTTTATCATGACTAATTCAGGAAATGCGATATTTGAATGCGTGGTACGAAACATAAAGAAAGCAAGCCAGCTATAGGTCTGTCTGTGTCACTTTGGCTCAGATTTCATAACATTAACAACGACCTCTACCGTTGACTTACGGATGTGCAGTTATAACTAGTACTAGTATATCATGATGTGCGTAATACGAATACATTGCAACTGGCACTAGCTACTTGATGAAATATCATGATTTATCTCAGTTTACGATGACTGCTTTAAATTTGTACGTTTCAACGGATAGTCTATTTCCAGGCTCGTTAGGCTACCATGGGTGACACAGAGAGCACGATGATGTCTGAGGACCAGGCTACGGCCAACTACGTGGAGAGGTCAATGGCGGTCGTGGAAAAACCGCGGGAAAAGTTCACGTACAATGTCAAAGGTCACCTGCAGTTGGACGATACCGGCCATCCCATCAGAATATTAAATGGTAAGAGCTATCTATCCATCCATGTATTTATTATGTTTACTGAAAAAATGTTTTTGCTCTGTTTCCTCTTCTTCATCTTTTCCATAAGGTCAATAACATGAACCAGACCGTCTGTCACCATGGTAAGTATTGTTGGGTTACATCATGTTGCAATTTTATAGCAGGAGGGATTTAGACTCCTGTCTGACCATATATATGAATGTATTTGAGTAAGAATTAACAGAGCAGACACATGCGAAGGTAAACATCTTTAAAGTCCAACAACAGCCTATTGCCTGCCACTGTGGGACACTGTACTTTGATCGAATATAAACCAATGATATGTCATTTTTCGCGATCCCAGGTTTACGAAGATTCCGGGAAGAAGGAAAGTTCACGGACAGTATCCGGTCTCTCCTGGAATTCGCCCTGGCAGAGGCCGAAGAAGACCTGCCCATGTACGACGAGGACGACGACGACGTCACCTTGCGTGCGCTCAACAAATGTCGCCTGAACAGAAAATTCGTGGACCTCGCCATCCTGACACAGAACAGGATGTTTGCGTTTCCATGCCATCGCGCCGTCCTGGCCTCGTCCAGTCCCTACTTCCACTGCCTATTGGACGGAGGCTACCAGGAAACGGACCAATCAGAGATCGTCATAGGTGACCTGTCGTCAGGTGTACTGATGAAGATGATTGAGTATGCATACACAGGTACGTAAATTAGCAACATAGTCGAGTAGCCTCGTGGCTAGGGTACCAGACATTCTTGACCAGACGTCGTTTTTGTGTCCTTGGGAAGGGCTCTTAACACGACTTTCGACCCAGTAGTAAAATGGGTACCTGACTTCTGTTGGGAAGGAAAGAGAGGGATGCACCTCGTTTTTCTAAACCGTGCCCTAGTCACAGTGACATGTCAACCCACTGCCACTATGGCTTCAAAAAGGCTATGGGACTATGCATGAAAACCAAGCAGATGTCAGGAGGAAAAGACTAGCCGAATAAAACAAGAAGCAATTTACCGCACGAAACCGCTAATAAACTATTACAACATATTTTTTCACTATTTGAAAGAGTTCGTGATACATGTATTAGGTGACCACACATCGTCATCACACTCACACCACACAACCAGCAGCTACTCCCATCTTGTTCCCGGACCAGATTTAAAAAAAAAAATTCTTGTTACCTTTCACACAGGTAAACTCGTGGTGAACAGGTACAACGCCCAGACGATGTTTGAAGCCGGTTTGATCCTGCAGTACCCGACCGTCCAAGAAGCCTGTTGCGAGTTCATGTCCAACCAGCTGGAACCAGAAAACGCTGTCGGGATTCTGCAGTTTGCGATGAAGTTCGTGTGCGAAGACCTGAGGACGAAAGCTTTCGACTACATCGTTGAAAACCTGTACTTCGTCTCTCAGAGTAAAGAGTTCGGGTTTTTGAGCAGGGAGACCATTTTAGACTTGATCAGAAGTGACAAACAATTCTTTTCACCGGAGTGTCTGTACGAAGCGGCCATAACGTGGATCAAGTTTGGAACGGAAAGCAGAAAGAAATTCTTAAAGGACTTTTTAGAGAGCATTAATCTTTCGCATATTAAGAGAGGATTCTTCGAGACGGTGGTAGAAAAGGATCCGATCGTCTCCAAGTCTCCATCCGAATGTTATCAAATAATATACGACGCAAAACAAAGTATGGAGAAACGGGAAGACAGTAGGACTTGCAGAGAAGCTATTGTGATTTTCGGGGGTTCCAACAATGGGGTGTTCGTTCCGGAGGTTGACTTGTACGATCCGCGGCTGAGTTCTTGGGACGGGCTGCCCAGTCTTCCTAAACGCGCGGAGGGAGTTCGCCACGCCCTGGCAGAGCTGAACAACGATCTGTACGTTGTGGTGACTGGTGTGGACACCCCTGCGGAACTGTGGCGCTTCACGATCCACGCGAACGCTTGGAAGCGCCTCCCGAACCCCAGCATTCACGGCGACGGCTGCGCCGGGGTGTGTTCCACCGACGGCTGCTTGTACCTCATCGGGGACAGCACGACAGTCGATGACGTCAAAAACGGAGAACGGTACAACCCTGACACAAACCGCTGGGATCTAGTCCCACCCGCCGCCAAGACCCTCCGTAAATCCAGCGTCGTGGTGTGCAAGGGTAAGATCTACGTCTTTGGTTACCATGGCGATGACAGTGACGTCATAGAGGTTCAGACGTTCGACCCGATGATTGGACAGTGGGAAGTGGTGAACGTTACGGAACACGTGGGGAGGAACAGGCAGTTCCAGGCCGCGGCAATGGACGGCCTCATTTACCTGAGCTCCATGGCGACCAAGCAGAAGGACGTGTACGACCCGGAGTGGGACATGTGGACCACGCTACCCAGGGGCGACGGCGAACACATTCAGGTAAGGGGGTCACCAGCCTTTTCTGAACCGGGACGGGGGTAGAAGTAGACTTCAAGCAACCTTTGACCATTTTGACCGGGAAGGGGGGACGATGTAGACTTCAAACAACCTTTGAAACATCTCAACAGCTGGGACGATGTAGAGTTAAAAAAACAACCTTTGACACAATGCAACAGGGCGGGGCGATATAAACTTAAAACAACATTTGACCCATCCCAACTAGGGCGGGGGGGGGGGAATATAGACTTCAAACAACTTTTGACCCATTGCTGACGTCACATGCCGAAGCATTCTTGGGACAATCGTGCACGTGTCCAGTAAAAATCGACCTGTTTTTGTGACTGGAAAGGCTGTCTTAGAAAATGTAGATCGATCCTTGTTGGTAGTTTTGTGCTTGAAAATTCTTCATCAAAGTCGTGCCTAGCCAACTGCACGATGAAGAAATTTAAAACATTTACTTTTTCATCATCCGATGTATCTTTTTTCGGGGTAGTAGTAGTATATATAGAATGGTTTATTTCAAATTGAAAACTCCAGACATACACAATTTCAATTACCACCACACTGACAACAGACTCGCAGGCAGCCATACTGGCTGTCTGAATTGCTCTGAGGTCACAAAATATCATTAAAATATGGGAATTATTGTTAAAAAATTATTACATATTATTAAATATTGTTAAAATTTATAAATCGTAAAATAGTAGCCGGTACAAATCGGATGGCACCCAGGCTAGTATCTAATAGCGTTAACTTGTAATTCCTCACAGGGTGCGATCGTCATGCTGGACGGGTGTCTGTACGAGATGGGGGGTCGGGACGGGATCGGCGTGAAGTACGTCAACCCGACCATCGAGCGGTTCGACCCCAGCCGGACCACCTGGACTCAGATCGGGTTAATGAAGAACCCCCGCATCCACCCGCTCTGCGTCACCATCAAGATGCCCAGCGGCAAGTAGGCACAGTAGACACCACAATTGCGTTGGGTAGTAGAGGCCTCAAAATGGGAACGTAGTTCCTAGTTAATATCTTTGAAAATCCTTTCGTCTCTTGAAAATTTTGGTCCAGCTTGGAGATTTTTGGGCTAGAAGGAATAGGTAGGGTCTAAACGTTCCTACTTTGGTCAAATTTTGTTCATTTCATCAGTTTAGTTGAAATTGCAATTGCTCATTGAATGGGGTATGAATGGTAACAACAAAAAGTGGTTGCTGTTTGGATAAGGTGGTTGTGTAACAGAGGGTCTTAACTAGGTAAAATTAGGAAGGACTGTACACGTGGTTCGATGCATTAAAGAAATGTTTAGCTTACAGAAAAGTTACTCTTCCACTATAATCTTGTTGTTACTGACCATAGTATTTTGTAAGTTAATGTTATTGGAAGTGCATACCAATGAATACTATTAAAACAAAGATTGGAATTGAATATTGTTTTAATACATGTAACTATTTTGTTTTACAAATGAAAGTTCATTTGTGACAGTAAATAATATTACGAAGACTTAAAACCATTACATAAACATGTAATTGAAAACATCCCTATGTATATAGAGAGTTGATTGTTGTATTTTTCGATGTAGATACTTTTAGCATGGTCTCTATTTCTGTGTGTACAGTGGTTTAAGTTAGTGGTTTAAGCTATGATGATAATGAGTTAGTGGTTGAAACAATGCTGCATAGTATTTCGGTAGGAATAAAATAGAGATACGTACTTGCAGCGTCATGATTTTGCAATGATGAGGTCACTATGGAAACCGCAAAAATAATACCCGATTTAAATACAGGCAAAAACCTGACGGAACAAAAACTGCGTATGCATGTTCAGATCATATTTTACATAAGGTTACATTAAGGGCTGGCATACAGTCTGAATAAGTCAAAGCATGTGGATGAAGGTTAGACATCCAGGTACAAATGTAATAAGATATGCCAAAAACAGTTACTCATTCGACAAGCAACTAGATATGATTTTCGAAATGGTCAGACGTTTCAAGTAGCATTCACTACCTTTCATCAGTGACACTGGTGAGTTGTCTAGTGAGTTGTCACTGATGGAAGGCAGTGGATGCCACCTGAAACGTCTGAATATTTACATATCATATCCAGTTGGTTGAGTAACTGCTTTTGGCATACGTCAAAGCAGGCTGATTTACACATGGAAAAAACTCGACCTATGCTGTTTTTGTACACTTGCGTGCGTACACAGTTTTCGTATCGTCATCTTTTTGCCCGGGTCTAAAACCACTGCAAACATATAAAGATTTACAGTCCTAGAATATAATAACTGATTAAATGTTCATCAGAGCGGCAGGTTGGCGTGTTTCTTCCATGGTCTGCTCTCCTTCTTGGTGGACAGAAGGTCCAAGTCTCGACAGATGCGCTGCCTCGTCACTCTCGGCTCCAGGATGTCGTCTACGAACCCGCGAATCGCCGCCGGGAAGGGGTTGGCGAACGTCTCCACGTACTCAGCCTCTTTCTTGGCCTAAAACAAAAGTGGATTTCGTCAGCGACGGTTAGACATCCAGGTAATAAGATATGCCAAAATACAATTACTCGATCAAGCAACTGGATACATGTATTAATATTATTTTGGAAAAGGTCAGACATTTCAGGTAAAATCAAATGTCTGAACGTTTCTGTAAAAGTTGATTTCAATCTAAATGAATGCCTTAAAACTGGTGCCACAAAAAGACAAGACTTTAATGTTGCCAAGCCTGCTATTAGTAAGTGGTTGTAAGTACACCTAATACAGGCATCAACCTCTAGTTAGAGTCACATTAATTATGTAAATGATAAAGTTTGTAGTTTTGTATCCACAAGATTTAATAAGAGAACAGGCTATTAGAAATTTAGAAATATTAATTCACACTAGTAGTATGTAGTGGTGTAATGTTTTTTTAGAATTCTACATACCAACAAATGGCACCAAAAATTAAATGTTAATTGTACTCAAAGTTGGCCACAGAATTCTAATGGAAAGGTACTTTAGGGCGAGTTCAAGAATTTGATTGCAGTATTCAACCTTGCATAAGGTAAATCTTACAGAACCGACTTAACTCAATCATAACAATTTATTCTCTAAGAAACTACACTACTTGCTTCTGGAACAGAGTCCACCTTTAAGGTACTAACCTGGTCCTGGTCTCCTCGGAAGATAATCGACACGGCTCCCTTGGCTCCCATCACGGCCACCTCAGCAGTGGGCCAGGCGTAGTTAATGTCTGCCTTCACGTGTTTGGAGGCCATCACATCGTACGCACCTCCATATGCCTGAAAATTCCACCATAAAATACGACTTTTACAGAAGTTATTATTGGACAAGCTCAAAGTATAGGTCTCGGCAAGTCCACTGGTAGTGTGTTCAACTCCCGCCATACTCTCAACTCCCATACAAACAGGCCACTACAGCAGGGGCTAGTATTCAACTCCCATACTCTAAAAGTGCGGAGTGTAAAGCAACAGTTGGTACTAGCTTAAAAGCTGTTGGTGTGACTATGGCCTACATGTACATGTATGTGTACTACGCTATTGCTGTGGTTGCTAATGTTGGTACATAAAATTTGACTACAATTTTTTTGGTACGATTTTTACAAGACTGATAATGAATGAAGAAACATTGCACACTAAGCAGGAAGATTACCTTCCTGGTGATGACAGTGATTTTGGGCACGGTGGCTTCAGAATACGCGTACAGCAGCTTGGCTCCGTGACGGATGATACCATTGTACTCCTGGGAGGTGCCTGGCAGGAAACCAGGGACGTCCACAAATGTGAGGAGGGGGATGTTAAAGGCATCGCAGAAACGGACAAACCTAAGGTGGCAAACAAACAAACAAACAAGATGGTCTTGTGGTTAGGGTTGTTGACTCTGAATCTGAAGATTCTGGGTTTGAATCTCTTGCAAACCCCAATGTTGTGACTTTCGGAAAGGCCCTTTAACTTACCTCTGTCTTCACTAAAGGAAGTGGAAAATGAGTACATGTATCTAGCTTCGGTCAGGGACATCCTCTCAGATGGGACGTCAAGTTGAAGGAACTGTGTTTGAGGACAGCCACTCGTTGAGCATGTTAAAGAACCCACCACACTTATCGAAAAGAGTAGGAATCCATTTCGGTGAGAGTGGATCAAACCTCACGGTCTTACGCAGCTTGTACTTACTGTGCAAAATTGGACCAGGTGTGTTATGCCTAAGGCCACAGCAAGTACTTTTTATGGATGACATCATCTCTGACAGTGGTCAACATGCCGAAAATCGGCAAAGATGTCTGTTGCCGGAACGTGGATGTCAGATAACTATGAAGAGAGCTCGAGATGACAACAATAGGCTCTGATTTAAGGCTGTGTATATGTAATGTTCCCACTGAATCAAAACCATTTGTACAATGGCTGAGTCAAAACTTTAAAATGTAGGAACCTTGTTTTTTTGGCCCGCCTTGTTTTTTTTTTCGCCCTCTCGCATTAGATTTGGAGTCTGCGGAGGATGTCATCCATAAAATTTACTTGCTGTGGCCTAAAGGTGGTTTAATGGTTATGCAAAACAAACAAACCTGGCGCCTTTGACAGAAGCGTTGATGTCCAGACAACCTGACGCCACCTTGGGTTGGTTCCCCACGATTCCGACCGTGCGCCCGTTCATTCGCGCGAAGCCCACGACGATGTTCTTGGCGTAGTTGGGCATGATCTCGAAGAAATCCTCCTCGTCAATAACGGCCTGGATCACGTCCAGCATGTTGTAGGGTTTGTGGGAGTCCAGTGGGACCAGGTGGTCCAGAACCGGACACAACCGGTCAGCCGGGTCCTCTGTGGGCCGGATTGGTGCAGGGTCCTGTCAACAAACAAACAACTTCTGGCTCTTCACACTTATATCTCATCAGCAAACCGTTTCTATCTCTTAGTCCTTCCATCTATTCCTACAACACTGTAAATATTGAAATATTATATATTTGAATGACCTCTGGCCTCCTACCATACTGAGTTATGATATGGATTGTAAGTATAAGAGATTTCTGTGATTTGTGAATTTATTGTGTTATGATGTGTGTATGTTTATGTATGTATGTATTTCATAATGTGGGGCCCGACATCAGCTTAACTGCCACTGTATTGCAGTGTTGGCAATTTAAATAAATAAATAAACAAACAAACAAGGAATTAATGATTGAGGAAAATAAATATAGTACAAAATATAAAACAAAAATCATAAATATAATACAACAACAAGAAGAAATCAGTGACTCACTGACTTGTTGTTGTATTATATTTCATTCTTGTTCAGAACAAGAATCAGAATTTGTTAATAATGTTCTATACTTTATTCAAAGACAATTTAAATTCTAAATTACAAAGGTTACTTCTGGACATTTCTGTCACTCTTCAGTGTCAATAAAATGCACAGACAGTAACAGTCAACACTTATGACATGTATACTCTTAATTGTATGTTTGATAATATGTTTGAAGATAAGTAAATAAAATATCATAATCTACCAATTTAACCATGGAGGTACATTGTATGTCTGTATTAACTCACCCTGTTACTGAGGGGGAGAAAGTTGTAGAACTCCCGCAGTCGTAGCAGAGCGTCAATGTCATTCTCAAATGCTCGATGGGCGACGCCTGACAGCGTGGTGTGTGTCTTCGCTCCTCCCAGTTCCTCCTGAGTCACTTCCTCACGAGTCACTGTTTGAATCAATCAATCAATCAATCAATCAATCAATCAACCAATCAATCAATCAATCGAAACGCTCAACATTCTCATTCTCAGTTGCTGATGTAATATACATTATTGTAGTCTGTGCTATCTAAACTGTCTGGCTCTTCAGAGAATTATTGAAACAAGTGTTTAGAATCCTTCCTTCCATGGCCTCCTTACGGTAAAGTTGCAATCACACAGAGATCGTACGTTGTAAGCACGTACAACTCACTTACCACTTGCGCAACGTATGATGCATGCAACCGCTCACGGCCAGACTTGGCGTGCAGACCACACTCTTACACTTTGCGCAACCGTGCGAGTGACGTGTGAGTGACGTGCATCGACGCCACTCCTTCCCCACGTTTTCAGAAAACGTGGCAGACATAGCCTCCCAAAAAACGTACGGACAAAAAGCATGTACGGCGGGTTGTGACTGAGGCTAAGTTATGCTATGACCTACCAGACTTGACCACATCGGGGCCTGTGATGAAGAGGTAGGACGTGTCCTTGACCATGAAGGTGAAGTCTGTCAGTGCCGGGGAGTAGACTGCTCCTCCTGCACACGGACCCATGATGAGGGAAATCTGCGGCACCACACCTAATAACCAATCAGAATCAAGTTACACACCTGGTTACCAACCAGGAGCAAGGTATATGCTTAGCAACCAATGACCATAAAGTTATGATAATAAGCAACCAATCAGAATCAAGTTACACTCCTGGTGACCAATCAAAAACACCATCATATGGCAACCAATCAGAATCTACCGGTAGTTACAAGCCTAGAAACCAATCAGGATGAAGTTTACCTGGCAACCAATCAATTTACACCCTTAGTAACCAATCAGGATCAATCTAGACAGCTGGTAACCAAAAGTCAAGTTACATACATTGTACCTGATTTGTAATCAAAATCTAGTATCACAACTATCAACCAATCAGAATCAATCTACGCACAAGGTAAAGAAATCATGGCCCAGTTATGACACAATGCATACTTATGGAGTGAGAATTACTATGTAGTACATAGTAATTCTCACTCCATAAGTATGCATTGTGTCATAACTGGGCCATGATTTCTTTACCTTGTGCGTAGATTGATTCTGATTGGTTGATATGTAGCTTGTGGTATGAAACTTAAAAAATAGATAGATAAACAGATCACAACTAGCACAGGTTAATGTACCCTGTCTTTTTACAACTATTTTGATGCCCCTGAATAAACAAATAAAAGAATGAAGGTCTGAACTTTTCAGTTTCATCTTCTTGTGTAAATGACCTACCTGAAGCCTCCACGTTGCGCTGGAAGATGTCAGCATATCCAGCTAATGACTCCACCCCCTCCTGGATACGGGCACCGCCCGAATCATTTAGACCAATCACGGGCACTCCTGTCAGCATGGCCTGGTCCATTATCTGAAGGGGTTGGACAATAAATTTTATCAACAAATACTTAGAGACATACACTTCTTGACCAAAACATTATTGGATACTTAATTTCATTACTAGTACATATTCTTTGATATAATATTTCATTCAACTGAAGTGATTCTTGCAAAAAGTAATAATGTAATTGCAAAATCAATACAAGACGTCCCACTGCAATACCATAGAAAGCCACTAGGAGGCTCAAAATCAAACTGGTGCAGCCACCTGGAAAGAGCTCACAACATCTTTTTCTGCATGATAATTGAAATTTACCTGTTTTACAAATTTTTCCTGTAGACATCAGAAATACCTGCACAGCCCCAATTTTACCTGCACTAACCTTCATATACCCAGTACATGGACCAGTGCAGGTTAGGTGCAGGTAGACATCAGAAATACCTGCACAGCCCCAATTTTACCTGCACTAACCTGCATATACCCAGCACATGGACCAGTGCAGGTTAGGTGCAGGTAGACATCAGAAATACCTGCACAGCCCCAATTTTACCTGCACTAACCTGCATATACCCAAGACATGGACCAGTGCAGGTTAGGTGCAGGTAGACATCAGAAATACCTGCACAGCCCCAATTTTACCCGCACTAACCTGCACATACAGGTAGTATTTCCAGCCCTACCCTACCTTGCATATCTTGCGAGCGTGTGCGCTGGACAGACTCCCCCCGAAGACGGTGAAGTCCTGACTGAAGAGGTAGACAGGTCGCCCGTGGATACGACCGTGACCGGTCACCACGCCGTCACCGGGAAACTTGTTCTCTTCCTTCTCCATCCCGAAGTCCGAGCAGCGATGTTCCGCAAACATGTCGTATTCCACGAACGTATCTAAGGCAGAGATTCATGTGAGGAGACAAACAAGTAACAGTGTTTTCTTTATTCTTTATTCAAAAACAGTGGTCAGCCTAGCAGGAGTACACAACAAATTATAGACCGCTGAATTGTGCTGACCATTACATAGTTGTACATAAGAATACAACGTAGGTACAAACAAAACATACAGATTCACGACAATGACAATATGTACAACACATAATGATGATGATGATGATTAAGATTCACTGGTTATGTAACACAAACAAGAAAATCTTTTCTTTCTCTTTCCTGCTACTTATGAAGGATACTAATAACATTACATGTAGTTGATATGATAGTATGTTATTTCTCTTTTCCTCTTCTTTTATGCTACTTGGTACAAGTTTACTGGCGGGAGAGAAAGAGGTCACGTAGAGTTCACTAGTTGTTGAGGGGGGTTGATTGATTTTTTTTTCTTGTTTTATGAGCACCAGCACCCCACCAGGCCGCATATGCCGTGCAACTGAACGTGAGGCCCCATGAGGGTGTTGTTCAGAAACTCATAGATGTAGATAGATGTAGATGAGGGGGGGGGGGGCTTTAGCACTATGTACCGAGCCCGAATATTATTTTAGCATACCAGTACTAGGAGCAGCGTGTTAAATTTCAAATTTCAATCGGTACAAAATTGCCTACTTTTGGCAGTTTGTCTTCAAATCAAAATACTGGGAAAGAAACTTACCCGGATCAACCAGTAAATCGACTCTTTCCCTGGCGGTCAGTTTGCCCTTCTTGTGCTGCGCGTCGATGCGTCTCTGCCCGCCTCCCAGCACGGCCGCCCGCCGCTTCTCCTCGATCCTGTCGTGCACCGAGGGCGACATGACGTCCGCGCTACAGTAGCGGGGACAGCCGGCCCGCAGGAGCCGCAGACAGGCGGGAGTCGTCGAAAATTTGGCGAGAGCACGAGAATACTTCACCAAGGCGGCCATCTTGGTGCTGACACTAAGGGTCAAAGGTGGCGACCTTTCACCTCCCCTGATACTTCATATGATATCGGAAGAGGCGTCCGATACTATAGCCGTCAGTAGTATGTCATCTAAACGTAATCTCCAAGCAGATCTGTCGGTGGCAAAGTCGTAACCAATGGGCAACATAGTATGCAATAGGAAAGAGAGTATCACATAGGAAAGGCACTCTCCATCGATGGCCTATCGAATATTGGGCCTGGGCCGGCTGTCAGAAACTAGGTCACATCTTACCAAGCAAGCTATAGGGACACTAGATCAGTTTGAAGGTCAGTGGGGCTTCATTTCTAACATGTTTGTAACCAGGTGGAATTACCTATATTTTAGCTGATGAGTCCAGTTTTGGAGAGGACAAAAGAGACTTGACAGATCGTAAGGCCATGTTGATTTGATTATATTGATGACATCCTCTGGGAATCCCAAAACTGATGCGAGCGTGCAACCTTAAAAAAAAATTGCTTTCATTATGAATTCTATGTGGTTATGAAGGTAATGCACAAATAAAAACACAGAGTTCGGTATGGCAAATGATAGAGTCTTCATTTTCATTTCTTTGCATTATTCTTCCTTTTCTTTGGCAAACTATGACATATGTATCATTTTCCAATATTTTTACTGTACGGTATATATTTGTTCATTTGGCAGCTGCTTTCTGCAATTTACAGAATGATCGAATTTTTTTTCTGTTATAGGACAAAAATTCATTCAATGACCTAATAGGTAAAATTGGTGTCAGAGGCTAAGTGTACATGTATGAAGGAACGCAAGATACAGTTAGAGGTATTATATTAAAGATGATCATATTTATTGTTGTCTTTAGTATAGTGCAGGTACATATATTTAAATATCATAATATCATAAGAACATATGAACATAATATCATAAGAACATAATATCATAAGAACATAATATCATAAGAACATATGAACAAGTGTACCTCACCGGATTAGTATAATCTGGAGGCATGATGATGATGATGATGATATGGCTAAAGGAAAGATTTCCAAATTTCAAGCTAATATCACTTGGTAAGCCTAGCAAATTAGAACTTGTACAAAGTTGCACATTTTATTTGTAAGCAATAAGGTTTTAAAACCTCCTTGATTCGTTCTTTAGCCTAATTTTTGTCATGATGTACAAAATTAATGTATTGTTGCAGTAATGACTTCCCTGAAGGAAAACATATTGTTTTTGCACTTTTTTGTCTTCTTCTCCAAACAAATTAGGACAATGACCTGGACCAGACAGTTGTTATCAACTGATACTACCCTGGTATAGCATCTGAGTACACCCTGTTGTGTTGGATTTATACATTATGTAGCAATGGCGGGACAGATGTGTTTGAGTAAGTACAATGTTTTGTACAAATATCGAGGTATAGTTTGTTAGGTTGTGAATGTTATGCATATGCTTTGTAAATGTTGTCTTTCTAGCTGATTTTTTGTATGAAATTCTGAATATGACATATGTCAGGTTTTTGAGTGACCATCAGTGTCAGAGGGCTTCTCTAGTAGCCAATCGGGCTCTTCTTCACATAGTGCACATGGTGTCATCACACTGGATGGAAAAGGGAGAAAAATATATTGTTAACAAAACAGGTTGAGAAATACAAAATAGTTGGTCTTTTGGTTAAATATACATGTATCGTAACATGCACATACAAGCACACACACACACACAAACACACCTTAGGCTAGGCTGTGTGCTGGCCTGCACACAATGTTACACACACATGAACACATGCACGCAGAAACATGTTCACATGATTGAGACAACATCCCTACCTTTGGCTGTGCACTGGCCTGTACCTTCCCCTCCAGTCCCAGTAACTTCAGCACCTCCTGTAGTTCTACATGGTCGCCTGGAGAGTCCTGCACAAAGTTCAACAAGACCTTCTCTCCTCCTAGGTACAACATCATATGTTATCAGTTAGGCCACAGTAGTGATGCATACCTAAACCCAATTTTAGGTTCAGGTCCGGATTCAAGTCCAGAGGTTTAGGTTCAGTTCCGGACTTGTAAGTCCGGACCTAAACCCATGGCAAATACAAAATTGCATGTTGGCAACCTTGCAATATGTTGTCTGGGTGAAACTTTGGCCACATAACATGGAGGCCTGTACTTGACGATGCCCGATGGCAATGTTTTCTTCATTTTGCAGCAAAGATTTTGGAATCTACGGAAGTGAATATTAAAAAGAAAAGGGGTATGTGAAATGGTCTTTTATGATCATAAGTCCGGACTCGGTTCTTGACTTTTAGGTTTTTTTGGACTTGAACCTAAACATTCTTACAAGTCCGGATCCAAGTCCAGTGAACCAGTATGCATCACTAGGCCACAGCAATGTACATTTTATGGATGACATCCTACGGAGACTCCAAATCTAATGCGATAGGGCGGCAAAAAGGCAGGCCAAGAAAACAATATCAATTTTTTCTACGTTTTCAAATTTTGACATCATTATAACCTTGTTAAACAAGAAATGATATCTACATTGTGCTAAATTTACTGCCAACTATTACAACATCAATTTGTCACTGAAACCCACCTGCACTGACTATAAGAGTACCTCCTGCTTGCAACAGGTCACCCTTGAAGTTCCCAGGAATTCCTTCTGATTTTGCCTGGATCGAGAAACAAGTGATTGCTTTTTAAAGACAAGATGTCATGAACATTATTGATGAAAAATTTTCTTCCAGGTCAACTGTTTACATTCTATTTCTTTGAAATATCTGGGAAAGGGACTGTGTTAGCTTTTAATGAAGTCATCTGAATTTACATGTAAAATACATTTTAAATTACAATGTATAGATACATGTATATTAGGACAGAGTCACACTCAAAAATAAATATTTACTTTGAGCAACATATATATAGTTGCATGTCTTGATTTCAGCTTACAACTTGCTTGCCAATGTAAGTATCACCAATGAAGCTCTATTGACCACAATTGATCAGGGCTGAGGACAGAACAGCAGTCCTACCTTACTGATGACTTCGCGAGACTTTTTCGACGCTGCAGCAGGAATGACATTGAGTGCATTGTATCTGGAAAAAAACATGAGGGTACAACAGATAAATGTCTTAGATGGTTTTACTGACTCGTCAAGTTACCACACATACTGTCTCAGGTTAACTTAGTAAATACAATCTGTTGACTGTCACCTTACGTGGCAGTTAACAGTAAAATGATAATTTGAGAGGTTAAAAAAGTAATTACATGACCCTATGTTCTGACAGTTCTATCCATTTCTAGATAACCCTAACCCTATATCAGATGATGTAGACTAGACACATAGGGCACAGTCAGTGTGTTGTAAAACACTTGTAAGAAACAGGAGGAGCCAGTAAAAACCCTTCTGGTCCCGGGCTGGGGTTCGAACCCACGACCTCCCGAGCACCTTGAGCTTCATAACCAGACGCTCTAACTGCTCGGCCGAAAAGGTGCAGACCCTTCAGCCGGGTCAGTTGGTAGCGCCTATAAACCTCCCACTGTTACACACTTACTTCATGGCATTGAAATTACTCACCTTCTGTACCCGAGGTCTTTGTAACACTGCTTGGTCTCATCTACATATAGATCTGCCAGAAAGCAAAAAAGAATCCATAAATGCTCTAATCATTAATGATAATGAAATCGACTTTACTACATGCAGGTAATTGAATTATGCTTATAGTATCACATCAAAACTTCTTGATACACTGTTGAAAAATGCACACACGGCTCACATATACATAATCTTATTGGCAAAGACAAAAATGGTTCAAAATAAACAAACGGACAAATTCAGACTTTTCTTCTGCAGATTATTTGTATGTGAACTTGTCTTAAAATTGTATATTCATGTTGCCACATTATATGTACTATATTTTAATTAATAATGACTTGCTGCATTTTATCGTTGAATTTGAGACTGTTTCATGTCGAATTTTACTTTTTAGACTGTAAAATCACAACACAATTCAGGAGTTTCTCCTGCCATGTTGTTTTTATCAAATTAAGTTCAAAGTTAAACAACGCACCTCCAGCGAAGAATTTCCCCTGCACAAATTCCTCCACCCCCACATCTTCAGGTCCGACCCCTGCCAAGGTCACGCCTGCTGCGTCCAGCTGAGGTTTGAGTTTGCTGAGCTCCGAGGCCGTCCAGCGGCAAACCTAGTGTCGTTTTTATAATTTTTAAAAAATCTTAATAAATGGCAGATATTGAAAACAAAGTACATACCAGAAATATTCATAATGTTTTGTAAATGTTCAACTGTATGTTCAAATAATTTAGGCACGCAACATCAGCATTATGTGCTACCATGGAGGTAGAAAAATGAGACTCTCTTTTACCTCCATGGTGCTACCGACTGCGCCACACGACCCCACAGGCTAAAGGAAATAAGGAGAATGGGAAATAATGATGAAATACGTATTAACGACTGATAGCGTATAAACGTATACAACAGTAAATGACTGACCTGGCAACCAAACCTCCGCAGGAACAACAGGACACACGCTTGACTTTCCCATACCGACCCCAGAGGAACTGTCTGGAAATAACAACAATTTTGAAGCTTTGTTTACAAAACAAACAGTGGACAGCAACATAATTTCATAAACTCAACTACAAAACAGAAAAACAAAATGAAATCGTTCTAATTAAAACGAAACAATAACGAGTATATACAAGGTGGAGATAATTGATTACCATAAGTTAGATAACTAAGCTTATGTAGATTGGTTTATTATTGTTGCTTCACAACAAACATTTACAGTCTCGCAGTGTAAGTAGTAACTCGCACTGAATTGAACTGGTAAACATTAATATAACAGGTAGTGACATAATAACATATTATATATATTAAGCTTCATTTGAAGTCCGAGCCCAATGGCTATTATGGATCATGTAGAATCAAGAGAGGGAAGTATCTTACATTTGCTAGCAAATGTCTGAACCTTTCAAATTACTTACATTGTAACTGTTATATACAACTTCGTAAGACGATATGATCTCTGTATAACACAGCAATTCTTAGACATCTACAGTCTATTTTTTTCTCAACCCCCTCCCCTACCCCGCCCATAAAATGGAACAGTCTATTAAACAGGTGTGTTTTGCACGTTACCTGTCCTGTCTTCACGTCTTTAACCAGGTTCACTGCGATCTTCTTCACAATCTCAGCGCTCATCTTTCTCAAGATAGAAGGAACTGTCCAGGATAAAGCCAAGACGTCGTCTGGGAAGGTCTCCGGACTGTCTTGTGACTATGCGTCTTGAAAAACTGAGGTTATGCAATATTTCAGCAGTTGTGTAACATTTTTGGACGGAAAGTAGCAGCTGGTTCGCCGACAGCAAGTTGCTTAGCTTTTACTTAGAGTAAAACGAGTCGCGCATTCCAATACCGACATGACCATGCGTGGCTGACACCTGGCGACTTTTTGTTAAAGTGCAGTAACCCTTACTCTTTTCCCAACCCACCGTGCTTCTCCTGCAGTCTCCTCGCGCTAATGTTAGACAAATCAGGTCCTTTCTCTCATGACCCCCTCATCTCATTGACCTAATTTCCATCGAACTTAAATGAATCCAAATAATAATAAATATACCCCAGCACCATTGTACAGAGTATACAGCTACACGATTCAGACAGTTTATTTATTTTATTTATTTATTTAAATTGCCAACAATACAATGCAATACAGTGGAAGCCCTGGCAGCTGAGCTGATGTCGGGCCTCACATTATGAAATACATATCTACTTACATAATCATACACACATCATAACACAATAAAGTAACGAATCACAGAAATTTCTCATACCCTACAATCCATAACCTAGGCTAATGACAGTATACACAAAAAAGTAACAATATAACTCAGTAACAATATAACTCAGACAGTTTGTGTATGATTTAGTCAGTAGTCAAAGTTTAAGCTCTGCATAAGATTTCTGTGAAGAATCTTCTGACGATGCCTTCCCCATGTATAGGCAGCTGTCAACGTGGTACCGAACAGTACCAGCGAAACACCAATAAATGTCACCCGACTGGGAAACTCCGATTGAACAATGTAGTCCAACGCCACTGCAAGAGGTATTGTGAACATCTTGATGGTGACGGTAATCCAAGCCTTTTCCGTTTTTAGTGCGAGTTTTGTTGCAAACGATGCTCCGCAAACACACAGACACAGTCCGATTACGTACCCCATCGTCTGTTGAGACATCGCCCAAAGTGGTGTCTCGAACAGGTACGTAAGCCCAAGCAGCACCACTGCTCCTAACAGGTTGGAGTAGAGAGTCACGGTTAGAACGGAGACCCCCTGTACACCGATGAGAGACCGCGCCATCACCGTGTGTGGACCCTTGCTGAAAGCTGTTGCCAGCGGCAGGAGAATGGATGCCGCCAAATGCAGCACAGGGGAAGTGTTCTCCATAATCATCCCAGTCGCGACAACTATCACCCCAGCTGAACTAAGAACGATTCCGAAACAGTCCACCATGTCCAGAAGTTCCTCGAGAAAAACAAATCCTATACAGGCCGTGACGAAGGGTGTCGATCCATTCATGATACCGAAGGCGATCCCAGGAACAGCGAAGACGAAGGACAAGAACTTCAAGACGGAAACTAGATTGTCTGTGATTGCGGACAGCGTCAACAGTTTAGTTTGTCTCGAGTTTTCGGTGGTCAGTTTTGGTCTCAAGAGGGGCAGGGCGACGAGGGCAACAAGGAGTTGCGCAAGTTTGATGAGGAAGATCAGCTGCAGTGAAGGCACGCCTGCTTGGCGACTCAAGACCAGAAACTGTGCCGCGGAGGCGGAGAGCATGGCCTGCAGTAGAGCGTACAGCACACCAGCACCGGATGTCATACAAGTTTCCATCAACCTGGTTCCTTGTCGATCCGTAGCCTCCTCGTTTTGCATTGCCGTCGCCATGTCTTTGGTTCCTTCGTCGTACTTTTTATCCATGATTTATGATACTTAATAAGTATTGAAAAAGACGGCTGCAACTGACAGTAGGGACATCGTTTGCATGTATATAAGATATACGCACACATTGGTTTATTCCTTGGGGGTATGTTGGCTCTACAGCCGAGGAGCCGGTTTCTGTAATTGTCTTAACTGCGATCGACGCCCTTGTTTGTGAGTTTTTTTTTACTTTGGTATGTTTAGTAAATATATTAGTAATTTAGTAAAAATAATTTTATACTTTCTGTACAATAAATCTTTTTTTTAAGTACATCAGTGTTTTGCTTGTTCACGTCGTCGTCCTTAGAATAATTTTAAATTTAGAATAAAGTAAATAAATAATGGTCATCAGTTAGGACCAAAAGGAAAGATGGTATCCAGGCCTGGTATCCCGTCTTACGTGCGTGATTGGTGTTGTTGGAGTGTTCAGGCAGTTTGTGTCTTTGGGGAATAGCCTTCCCCCGCCCAGTGAAACAGGCTGAACCGGTAGGAGTGTTACGCTAATAACAGATGGTATGCTTCAGGGGATTTGATTTGCCCCAACACGAGGTTCGTGGTAGGGCTAATCAATCTTCCATCGTAAAATACACACCGGGAAACCTATTTGAGGTGGGCGGGAAAGAGCTCATACGGCCTCGAGGAAATCCCGACCCTACCGCGTAAAACTGGATACCAGGCTAAAGGAAATAAGGAGAATAAATAAATGAAATATTAACGACTGATAGCGTATAAACATATACAACAGTAAATGACTGACCTGGCAACCAAACCTCCGCAGGAACAACAGGACGACACGCTTGAATTTCCCATACTGACCCCAGCGGAACTGTCTGGAAATAAAAAGAAGCTTTATTGACAAAACAGCTGCAGTGTACAGCAAAGGTCAACTACAAAATAGAAAACCAAAATAAAATTTCACTAATTGAAACTTAACACGAAACGAGTATATACGAGGTGGAGATAATTGATTACCATAAGTTAGATAACTAAGCTTCACTGAAAATATATACAACTTCGTAAGACTGAATGAATGAATGAATGAATCTTTATTCAACTTGCAATTGCAGACATTACAATTGCCTGAATTGTGTTGAATTTACACAGTACAAAATATTAAAATACTAAGTATTAAAAGCATTAAATATTATTTACATTAAAATACGTTTGTCATAAAATGTTCTGGAATCATTTATACTGGTCGGAGTTGATGCATATATATACATGTAAAATAACTACATAAATACATTGCGACATACTGTCGTGGTAAGTCAGTACAGAAATACATAGTGTCGTCGGATCAATGGGCTAATCCCTGATTTAGGAGATGTGTCAAGTAGGGAATGGGAGAATTTTTGTATCTGGTCGTCCGGCATAATGGAATGTCCAGTTTCTGAGAACTACGTGTTGAACGTCCTGATGTGTGTTCTCTAGAAGGGGGAAGCCAGTCTCTGAAGTCAGGTCGGAGTAGTGACTTGGCGAACTTGGTGCAGATATGGGTCCGACGGTCAGCAAGGGTGGTAAGCTCTAATGTGGAAAGAGCAGAAGTGTAGTCGGTGTATTGAGTTCCGAGAATGATCCTGCACGCTCTTCTTTGAATCCTTTCAAGTTTTGCTGTCTGGACGTTGTTCAGGGATGAGTGCCACGCCACGGTGCGGCGTACTCGAGCGCGGGTCTCACGTACAAGGTGTACACTGCCTTGAGGTCTGGGACAGACACATCAAACCGTTTCAGGCGACGAAGTAGGTACAGCTTCTTGTTAGCCGGAGGTGAGGTACAACCAGTCAGAGTGCTTGCCTTGGTAGCAGACTCTTTGACGCCGATCAGAGATAAAACTACAAATCCACGGTATCAGAGCTGGACGTACTCCGAAGTCTAACATCTGTCAAGATAGAAGGAACTGTTCAGGATAAAGTCAAGACGTCGTCTGGGAAGGTCTCCGGACTGTCTTGTGACTATGCGTCTTGAAAAACTGAGGTTATGCAATATATCAGCAGCTGTGTAACATTTCTGGACGGAAAATAGCAGCTGGTTCGCCGACAGCAAGTTGCTTAGCTTTTACTTCGAGTAAAACGAGTCGCGCATTCCAATGCCGACATGACCATACGTGGCTGACACCTGGCGACTTTTTCTTAAAGTGCAGTAACCCTTACTCTTTTCCCAACCCACCGTGCTTCTCCTGCAGTCTCCTCGGGCTAATGTTAGACACATCAGGTCCTTTCTCTCATGACCCCCTCATCTCATTGACCTAGTTTCCATCGAACTTAAATGAATCCAAATAATAATAAATATACCCCAGCACCATTGTACAGAGTATACAACTACACGATTCAGACAGTTTATTTATTTTATTTATTTATTTAAATTGCCAACAATACAATGCAATACAGTGGAAGCCCTGGCAGCTGAGCTGATGTCGGGCCTCACATTATGAAATACATATCTACTTACATAATCATACACACATCATAACACAATAAAGTAACGAATCACAGAAATTTCTCATACCCTACAATCCATAACATAGGCTAATGACAGTATACACAAAAAAGTAACAATATAACTCAGTAACAATATAACTCAGACAGTTTGTGTATGATTTAGTCAGTAGTCAAAGTTTAAGCTCTGCATAAGATTTCTGTGAAGAATCTTCTGACGATGCCTTCCCCATGTATAGGCAGCTGTCAACGTGGTACCGAACAGTACCAGCGAAACACCAATAAATGTCACCCGACTGGGAAATTCCGATTGAACAATGTAGTCCAATGCCACTGCAATGGGTATTGTGAACATCTTGATGGTGACGGTAATCCAAGCCTTTTCCGTTTTTAGTGCGAGTTTTGTTGCAAACGATGCTCCGCAGACACACAGACACAGTCCGATTACGTACCCCATCGTCTGTTGAGACATCGCCCAAAAGTGGTGTCTCGAACAGGTACGTAAGCCCAAGCAGCACCACTGCTCCTAACAGGTTGGAGTAGAGAGTCACGGTTAGAACGGAGACCCCCTGTACACCGATGAGAGACCGCGCCATAACCGTGTGTGGACCCTTGCTGAAAGCTGTTGCCAGCGGCAGGAGAATGGATGCCGCCAAATGCAGCACCGGGGAAGTGTTCTCCATAATCATTCCAGTCGCGACAACTATCACCCCAGCTGAACTAAGAACGATTCCGAAACAGTCCACCATGTCCAGAATTTCCTCGAGAAAAACAAATCCTATACAGGCAGTAACGAAGGGTGTCGATCCATTCATGATACCGAAGGCGATCCCAGGAACAGCGAAGACGAAGGACAAGAACTTCAAGACGGAAACTAGATTGTCTGTGATTGCGGACAGCGACAACAGTAGAGTTTGTCTCCAGTCTTCAGTGGTCAGTTTTGGTCTCAAGAGGGGCAGGGCGACGAGGACAACAAGGAGTTGCGCAAGTTTGATGAGGAAGATCAGCTGCAGTGAAGGCACGCCTGCTTGGCGACTCAAGACCAGAAACTGTGCCGCGGAGGCGGAGAGCATGGCCTGCAGTAGAGCGTACAGCACACCAGCACCGGATGTCATACAAGTTTCCATCAACCTGGTTCCTTCTCGATCCGTAGCCTCCTCGTTTTGCATTGCCGTCGCCATGTCTTTGGTTTCTTCGTCGTCCTTTTTATCGATGGATTATTTCTGATCTACTGTCGTACTGAGAACTAGAACAGACAACCTCTTGCGAGCTGACGTGGCATTTAAGTATGACGTGATGACATATCAGCTAGTAGTGAACGGATGTCATACAAGTTTCCATCAACCTGGTTCCTTGTCGATCCGTAGCCTTCTCGTTTTGCATTGCCGTCGCCATGTCTTTGGTTACTGTCGTCGTCTCTTCATCCGTGATTTATGATAAATAATAAGTATTGAGGAAGACGGCTGCAACTGACAGCAGGGACATCATCTGCATGTATATAAGATTTACGCACACATTGGTTTATTCCTTGGGGGTATGTTGGCTCTACAGCCGAGGAGCCGGTTTCTGTATTGTCTTAACTGCGATCGACGCCCTTGTTTGTGAGGTTTTTTTTACTTTCTTTATTGGTATGTTTAAGCACTGCATAATTTAGTAAAAATAATTGTATACTTTCTGTACAATAAATCTTTTTCTTGAAGTACATCAGTGTTTTGCTTGTCCACGTGTGTACTGTACGTTGTGTGCATGTTGTAGTTAAGAAATGAAGCGTGATTGCGATCGTACCGAAACGAGCTTAGGGCAAGAGGAACGGGGGTCGCGGAAGTGATCAAAAAGTTGCGATGATGAAATTTTATCGTTGGAGTTGTGACTCCTAAATTCGCTATGACTAAGTGACAGTTATCAAATCAAGACTTACAGTATTTCGTGTACCTACAAAAGAGAAAAGAGTGTAAAGAAAGAATATATTTCCATAGTTTGAAACTTCCCTCGTTAAGTAGGGCATGGCAAATTGTTTCTCTGTGTGTGTGGCGGTGTTAGCCCCGGGCTAGTGCTATTCAACGCCAAACAAAAGAAAATGATGGACCTTATAAAATGCATAAGAAGACGTCAAAAATAATCCGACGCGTAGTCCCCTGCTTGGAGAGGATTCTGCGACTAACAGACGAAAGGTAAACCTTTCAATTATAAGTATCTGTATATATGGCAATCTTTTGAGCTGGAAGGGTGCCTGCTGCTCTCCAAGCAGAGGTTGGTGGGTGGATTGTGACCTTTTTGATATGCCCCGTTTTTTTTGGTAGGGGTAGCGACAAAAAAATGGCATATTAAAAAGGTCACAATCTTCCCCACCAACCTCTGCTTGGACAGTACATGCTACTACGTGGCAATGGGGGATTACTGCTATAGTTGGCAGGAAGGATTAATCTGAAGAAAGACCAGGTAGCCTTTGATTGGTGGTTTGGAAAGGAAGTGTATTTCTTGAAAAGTGAGGTTATGCGCGGTAACAAGGGATTTAGCCAGCTGTACTTTAGTGATAGCTATGGAAGTAGGTTGTCCTTGTATTCTGACGACTTGTATCCGCCTGCGCACTACTTTGGATGCACGATGCAGGTTCGCTATGGTATGCACGGTAAAAGGACTTGCTTTTTGGTGATACGATACTTCACTGTGCCCGGAGGCGACGTTGTTTGGCAGCATTGTTAGAGGTAGTTTATCAGGGTGTAGAAGGGACAGTATCAAAGGTTAAGACTTATATATCTGTACTTCCGTAAGGCCACAGCAAGTAAAGTTTATGGATGACATCCTCCGCAGACTCCATGTATAATGCGATAGGGCGAAAAAAAACAAGGCGACCCAAAAAAACATGATTCCTACATTTTAAAATTTTGACACCATAAACCTGATCAAACAAGAAATGATACCCACATTGTTTTCGGTAGCGCTAGTGTATGTATCTGTACATGTGTGTCTGTAAACATAGCATTAACTCGAGAAGGCTTAGAGGGATTGTCTTGATATTTGGTATGAAGATAGGTCTCGATGAGACCTAGAAATGATTAGATTCTGGGTCCTCTGTCGGCTTGGTATGGTACTGCAGCGGATATCTCATGATCTGGGCATGGTAGGGTCTTGACTCTTGTGCTTGGGACGAAGTGAAGTAGGTAAGTAAGTTTCGCCCCCTAGAATCTTGTTCTGGAACTGCAATAGCTTCTGTGTTGAGAAATATGTGTAGAAGGATAGCTTAAGTGGTATAATTCAATGACAATAATGCCAATAGGGATCTAATTTGTTTTCTAATGAGGTACACATATATACAATTCACACGCGCGTCGACCGCTCTGTGTTAGAACAAACGTCCTTGGCCTACGTGTAACGTTAGATACCTTAAAATCAGAGCAAAAATCGTCTCTTTGTAATGTCTACAAAAGACCGGGACATAGAACTGACGTCAGAGGTAACACTGTTTACCTGTAAGTAGTATTCTTTTAGAGTAAAACACACAGGGTTTTTATCCAACTACACAATACTAAGCTTGCCACATCACAAGGTATGAATAGTAAGAGACTTCAGTGCTGGCCGAGTCCTATGTTACGTCCCATAGTAGAAGTCCCGACTGGTTGGTGAGCTGTTGTGAGAATTTGCTGTCCATTTTCAGATTTTCCAGCCGTTTTTCTGGAACGTGTATTGCCTGGAGTGTTGAGATGGGACGTCCGGCGGTGTCTGTGGTGTCTGGCTGCCTCGCCGTCAGTATTTTCATGACCCTGGGACAGATTTGGAGGATAGGTCTGCTGTCGGATGGTCAGTTCGGATGGCAGACTGTGACGACACCTCCGCCTGCGACCGGCAAACAACAACTTGTACTGTCTGCTGCTGGAAGGTACTTTTTGTGTCTTTATAATTTCATTCCACTTATGTTCCCAGTTTCATACACACACACACACACACACACACACACACACACACACACACACACACACACACACACACACACTACACACACACACACACACACACACACACACACACACTCACACACACACACACACACACACACACCGTGACACACACACCGTGACACACACAGAACAAATTAATTACATTGACGTAAAATATATAGCGTAAAACCTGTGTTCAGTACAATTAAGACTGAATACAATTATATATACTCCTCTTTTTGAATAGATCTAACATACCCTTTTGTGTGTTTTTGACAATTGTAGACTCGTTGTTGCACGATTTTAAAACTAATAATTCAAGAAATACTGTATTTGGTTAGTATAAAATTAATCCCGCCGAATGGTCACATATGTATATACTGTGCAGATATATCACGATTGAAGTCTGTAAATTGTTAAGATAATTGCTTCAAAGACGGTCAGAACTATTTTTTAATTTACATGATCGGAGTCTATTGACAAAGACTCTTATTGGGACCTCTACCGGTAGAATCGCCAACTCTACAGATCAGAGTCTGTATATATCTATTATTTTTCTCATTTTACCCCATAGATTTACCCAGAGTCGTGCGGTGCTAAACAGTACTTACGATTCCAACACTAAGACGTTTTACGGTAGCGCCGGTGCGGTGGTGAACAACAGCGACATTATGAAGTTGTACAGTAACTCCCGAGTCCTGCACCCTCCAGCGACAATACTACAACTACTGAATAACATCCAGGCAGTCAGGTGGATGTTTAACGACAGTGCTATTCATAATCTCAGGTAGAATAACCTTACTAAGGCCGCACCAATTTAATTTGTTGGTTCTCGGATTTTTTCAGAAAAATATGAAGCGACAGGGCGAAAAAAAATAAAAACAGGTCTAGGCATCCTATTATAGGCTTAAATGCTACAAAATGAGCCATGAAGTCAACACAAAAGGCTGGGTTAAAATTCAAACATTGAATTTTTGAACTTTTAATCAAACCACTGCAATGATAGATGGGAAAACTGTAACAACTAGGAAGAAAAGGACTTTCCTCAACTGTTGGGGGGCAAAACATAAGCATTTTTCAGTTGATTCAGGACCAGAATCAATTTTTTTTTTTTGCAAATCAGAAAAAAACGAAGAGGCGAATCCGAGAA